>NC_089240.1:13122087-13423461 GCF_963924675.1 Phocoena phocoena | reverse complement strand
ATTAACATATATAAATATTATAACTATATGATTTTAACAAGTATATATTGTATGAGATAATATATGTTGTATACAACACATGAAATGTATATATGAACACATGTGTGTGTGAGCATGTGTGTATATAAAATGAACCCTAAGAAAAACATTTGGAACAGTATTGGTTAACAGTCTTTTAGGCTACAAATCTCTAGTTTCAAGGGAAGACCTCTGATTAAAACAGGCCCAGTGCAGCTTGTTGTCAAAACTTAGGCTTGTGGTAACGCTAACAACGGGAAAAACACCCCGTTGGTCCTCTTATGTTTTCACTTGCTCACCTCTGCAAGTCACATCTCTCGCCTCTTATTTTTCTCTTTACCTGTGGACTCAAGCGTGAGGGTAAACCTGCAGTGGGAAACATGAAATCCACCAATAGATACTCTCATGAAACATTAACTAAAAATATATGGAGATGGGCGATAAATACAGGGTGTGTTCCAAAAGAGTGCATTTTGAAACCAGAGAAGGGGGAGAACATGACAGGCACAAGATGGGTAATGGAAAAAATGGAGAGGCAAAGGTTATTTCACCTCACCGTTCAATTGCTTGATCTTTGGACAGACTTCAGTTTTTCCTGGGAAAGCCAAGAGTAACTTATTTTACAAGCTTGGGGTACCACAGGTCTCCGTGGCCGGGTTACTGTGCTCGAAGGTCACAGCAGCAGTGCCTCAAAAAGCACCTCGGGAAGAGGGTAGTGTCAGCAGCCAGGCCCTGCGAAGCAAAATGGGTGTAAAATGCTGTCTGTGGGCTTGTGTTGTCTTTGATGCTGAGGTTTGGGAGAGACCGTGACTATTAAAGAGCAGCTGTCCCTAAAAGGGAGCCCCCCCGCCCATGACAGAGTTCACCTTTCGCTTCCAGCCTCTGCCCTGGGTGCCAGAGTTCGCAGAGGCCTCTTTATCAGAGCCTGGGACTATCGAGGGCTGCTTTTTTTACCATGGGCTGTGTGCTGCCCCCCTACCCGACCCGTTAGCTCCAGAAATCCCGCAGTACCCGTGTGAAGTGGATGCAGCTGTTACCTCCAGTCTACAGAGACAGTCAAGGACCCGTTCAAGGTCACGTCTCTGGGGACTGGCAGAGCTGGGATTCAAGTCCAGAGCCAGCCCGCACCGTCAGCCACCATGCCACCTGCCCCGTCTCGGGAGTAGGGCTTCTGTGAGGAGAGCTGGTCAATGTTAGTGTGAGGCTCAGAGGCAGGACTTAAGTGTCATGATCACACCTGAAGGTATAAGAATGTTCTTTTCCTAGTGGAAGTAATATAGACCTTATTTTACTGGTGGAAAAAACCAAGTTAAAAAAATTAGAGGGGCTTCCCTGGTGGCGCAATGGTTGAGAGTCCGCCTGCCGATGCAGGGGACACGGGTTCGTGTCCCGGTCCGGGAAGATCCCACATGCTGCGGAGCGGCTGGGCCCGTGAGCCATGGCCGCTGAGCCTGCACGTCCAGAGCCTGTGCTCCGCAATGGGAGAGGCCACAACAGTGAGAGGCCCGCGTACCGCAAAAACAAACAAACAAACAAAAAAACTAGAAAATATCTACATATTTCTAGGACTGCTTAATGCTTTCACCATTGTAGATTCCATCCTCACGCTGCCCTGATGCTGCAGAGAAGTACCGGCCCTGTATCAGGTGAGAGGTGAGCTTGGGCACAGCGTACCTTGGCCTCAGAGCAGGCAACTGCCCCTCTCCCCTTCCGTCTGCAACTTGGTCTCAGAGACCCTCTACTTCTTGTAGGCCCACTGACCAGTCCCTGGGCCTCCTCTGTTAGTTTTTGATTAAAATCCAGGGAGATTTAATGATGGAGCGCTTGATCCAAACCTGCCATTGTGCTGAACTCTGATGGTGCTAGAGAAGAAGATCTAGTCCTTGTGCGTGAGGAGCCCACACTTTAGTTTCTGAGAGGAGACGCATATACGAAATGATGGAGGAGGTTAAAGTTGTATACGTTAAAGGACTGTATTAGTTTCCTATTGTTGCTGTAACAAATTACCACCAACTTAGTGACAAATTTATTTTTTTACAGGTCTGGAGCTCAGAAGCATTTCTTCTGGAGGCTCTAGGGGAAAATCTATTTCTTTGCCTTTTCCAGCTTCTAGAGACTGCCTGCTCATGGCCCTTTCCTCCATCTTTAAAGCCAGCCATGTGGCCTCTTCCAGTCTCTCTCTCTCCTTCTCTCTCTGACCTCTGCTTCGTTGTCACATCTCCATCTCTGATTCTGACCCTCCTGCTTCTTCTTATGAAGACCCTGTGGTTACGTTGGGCCCACCCTGATAACCCCCAGATAATTTTACCATCTCAAGAGGCTTAATCAGGCCTGCAAAGTCCCTTTTGCCATGGAAGGCAGCATACTTACGGTTTCTGGGGACTAGGACATCTTTGGGGGGGCTGTTATTCAGCCTACCACTTATTGGAAATGAATTAACACTGTGTAGGTCATTTGTTTGGTGCGGTGAGCATAACCCTGGTATTAAGTATGGCACGGTAAGGAGAACTGGAGGATGCCCCTAAAGCGCAAGCCCACGTGGGATGGTGAGGCGAAGCCATCTCAGGGAAAGTAGTGAAGAGGCGGTATGTATGTAGTGGCGTTGAGGGGAGGGGAGCAGAGGCGCCATCGGTGATGGACCTATCCAGCTGAGGTAGAAACCACGGGTCAGAATATGTGGGGAGAGCATAGATGGTTCCTGAATGAGGTGGAACCTGCGTGCCACATGGAAGGGTTTAGATTTGGTCTGCAACGATGGAGGCTGCTGTAGCTTGCCCAGCTACTGAAGATGGTCTGCTGGGAGGTAGTCTCCTCTAGTGTCCCCAAATGAAATGTCCAAAGGCAAGGGACTGGACAGAAGCTGGCCTTACCAGGGTTCTGTCAGGTAGGTCAGAAGGCTTGCACTCTTTCCCACACTGCCATTCAGGAATTTCATCTTTGGGAATTCCTTGGCAGTCTAATGGTTAGGACTCTGCACTTTCACTGCCGAGGCTCAGGCTTAGTTCCCTGATTGGGGAACTAAGATCCTGCAAGCCGCGCTCCGTGGCCAAAAAAAAAAATCGGGGGGAATTTCATCTTTGATAAGAGAACCTAAGTTCCCTAGACTTTGTTGTTTAAGGCACCCAGGACTCCTGAAGTCTTGAACCCATTACACTTTTATCATGGGCTGCAGAAACTTTGGTAAAGGTTAATTAGGGCCGTGTTTATCCTTACATGGTACATTTACATCTCCTAAAGCTTTATCACCACCAATATTCGTTACTTATTGATCCTTTTTTATTTTTCTTCTGCGCTATGGCTCGGTTCCAAGAAACGACAGATCTGTAGTGGGGATCAGATGACAGCTTGTAGTTAGGCAAACTCAGAATGGGCCGAGGCGACCCTTTTGCAATGGAAGAGGCATTTTCCTCTTAGATGCAAAATCTAGGGTATTTTGAAAATGTTGGGATTAAAACTAAAGCATATCTGAAGTTCTTTAACCACCCCAGTAATGGTAAAAGATATGTTTTAAAACTGTGATGTCCTCCTGTCTCTCAGGCTTTTTGCAGAAGGAATGCCAAGAACAAAGACGTTTCCTTAATTTTGTTGCTCAATCAGGTTGTTTGTAACTTGAGAGGCAGTCATACTGTCATCTTTAGAGCTGGTAGGATGGCCTGCTAACTCTGCAAGGCAACTGGTTTGGCCAGGCTTGACCAGAAGTACCCTGTGTTCTCTGCCTTCCCCAGCTGTCCCCTTCTGGAGTGTTTCTGTTCTCCCAGCTGGAGCCTGGCCTGGATGTTCTTTGTTTTTTAACATCTTTAATGGAGTATAATTGCTTTACAATGGTGTGTTAGTTTCTGCTTTATAACAGACTGGATCAGCTCTACATATATATATATCCCCTTATCCCCTCCCTCTTGCGTCTCCCTCCCACCCTCCCTATCCCACCCTTCAAGGTGGTCACAAAGCACTGAGCTGATCTCCCTGTGCTATGCGGCTGCTTCCCACTAGCTATGGATTTTACATTTGGGAGTGTATATATGTCCATGCCACTGTCTCACTTTGTCCCAGCTTACCCTTCCCCCTCCCCGTGTCCTCAAGTCCATTCTCTAGTAGGTCTGCGTCTTTATTCCTGTCCTGCCCATAGGTTCCTCAGAACCTTTTTTTTTCTTAGATTCCATATATATGTGTTAGCATATGGTATTTGTTTTTCTCTTTCTGACTTACTTCACTCTGTATGACAGACTCTAGGTCCATCCACCTCACTACAAATATCTCAATTTCGTTTCTTTTTATGGCTAAGTAATATTCCATTGTATATATGTGCCACATCTTCTTTATCCATTCATCTGTTGATGGACACTTAGGTTGCTTCCATGTCCTGGCTATTGTAAATAGAGCTGCCACGAACATTGTGGTACATGACTGTTTTTGAATTACGGTTTTCTCAGGGTATATGCCCAGTAGTGGGATTGCTGGGTCGTATGGTAGTTCTATTTTTAGTTTTTTAAGGAAACTCCATACTGTTCTCCATAGTGGCTGTATCAATTTAAATTCCCACCTACAGTGCAAGAGGGTTCCCTTTTCTCCATAGGACGGGGTTAAAGGAGCAGCTGCTTCGGGGGCTGTGGCTCACTCAGGCCGGGGGGAGGGAGGGGCACGATGCGGGGCGAGCCTGCGGCGGCAGAGGCCAGCAGGACATTGCACCAGCCTGAGGCCGCCATGTGTTCTCCCGGGGAAGTTGTCCTTGGATCATGGGACCCTGGCAGTGGCGGGCTGCACAGGCTCCCAGGAGGGGAGGTGTGGACAGAGTGACCTGTGCTCGCACACAGGCTTCTTGGTGGCGGCAGTAGCAGCCTTAGCATCTCATGCCCGTCTCTGGTGTCCGCGCTGATAGACGCAGCTTCGCGCCCGTCTCTGGAGCTCGTTTAGGCGGTGCTCTGAATCCCCTCTCCTTGCGCCCCCAAAAACAACGGTCTCTTGCCTCTTCGGCAGCTCCAGACTTTTTCCTGGACTCCCTCCCGGCCAGCCGTGGTGCACTAGCCACTTCAGGCTGTGTTCACGCCGCCACCCCAGTCCTCTCCCTGCGCTCCGACTGAAGCCCCAGCCCCTGACCGTCCCGGCGGGTGAGCAGACAAGCCTCTCGGGCTGGTGAGTGCTGGTCGGCGCCGATCCTCTGTGCGGGAATCTCCCCGCTTGGCCTGCCGCACCCCTGTTGCTGCGCTCTCCTCCGCGGCTCCGAAGCTCCCCCCGCCCCTCAGTCTCCGCCCGCGAAGGGGCTCCTAGTGTGTGGAAACCTTTCCTCCTTCACTGCTCCCTCCCACTGGTGCAGGTCCCATCCCTATCCTTTTGTCTCTGTTTATTCTTTTCTCTTTTGCCCTACCCAGGTACGTGGGGGAGTTTCTTGCCTTTTGGGAGGTCTGAGGTCTTCTGCCAGCGTTCAGTAGTTGTTCTGTAGGGGTTGTTCCACGTGTAGATGTATTTCTGATGTATCTGTGGGGAGGAAGGTGATCTCCATGTCTTACTCTTCTGCCATGTTGAAGGTCTTCATGGCCTGGACGTCCTTCCACTGAATGTGTGATGGGCATCCCTGGAAGAAGCCCCCTGTCAGTTCTTGCTCTGCTTTTCTCCTTTCACTGCTGTCCAGGGCATCATTTAGAGTTGGAAAGCTACTTGCATCTGCTCCCCCATCTTTGGTCTACCGTTTTCTTTGCCTCTCCAGTGGTTTCTATGGGAGCGTATTTTAATTGGAGGGTCACTGTGGCAGTTACACCTTGGGATTTCTTTCTGTGCTATCATGTCAGGAGAAGGTCTGATTTATTGCTTTTGAAAACAGCAGGGATAATGTGTACTAATACCCTAGTGGAAGGCCTACACAATATATTTCACTATTTGGGCCTTCAATTTGTATTTTCATTAAAGTAATTAAGTGTTCAACAATTCCAAAGAAAAAAAAAAACCAACAATTCCAAAAAGCCTATAATGAAAAAATTCAGTAATCCTCACCTCCTGTCTACCACACTCAACTCTTATAGCTGTTTCTCCTGATATTTCATGTTTCTAAACAATGTTCTCATATTGCTCTTTCAGGAATTTCCAGACTTCCCTCTATGTTGGAGGAGTGTTTAAGACCCTTAGGCAGCCCTGTGCCCACTGCATTTAGCTTTTGGAAATATTTCTTTTGGAAATATTTTCTGGCCTTCTGTTTGTTAGATTCAACCCAAGTAAGCAGTAAGGGAGGATTCCTGTTCTTCATTGGGTCATTTGACTCCATTTTCAGTGGTTTATACCAGAACATTCCTTGAATTCCAAACATGCCAATAACTGAACAAACTACATTAAAAGACTCTTCCTGAGTGGAGAAACCCAATGCCGGAAGTAAGGCTGACTTGAAGCATCACAGTGCACTTATAAGAAGAAACCAGGGGAGTTTATTGCTGTGGTCTTCCTAAAGGGTTCAGGTTGTCTTCAACTGAAGCGGAAATTGTAGCTGTGAATCAACCTAGGACTTCTTACGAGTCTGTGGCAGGTAATGTAGTCTTATCTGTCCTTTCCTAGAAAATACCCAAGGGGCTGAAAGCTAAACAGCTCAGCTTTCTGAACTGGAAGCTGATGCCCTCTCCTCACCTCACTCCTGTAATACTTAATCTAGCCGTAATTAGCCGACCCAAGAAGATAGGAAAGACACGCCAAGGCCAAAAACACTTCAGAACCAAGCGCTCCATCTGCCAAGGGGTGTAGTCAAGTTTTTTCTCCACCCCTTCCTCTCAGTGACTCTTAGAGTGTACCCGGGCCACAGGGTTCAAATGGCTCAGAAAGTTCTTCTGGAGCGCTGATAAGATCATACAAGTTCTTGGAAAATTCTAGTTGTCAAGGATTCCTATAGAGCAACATGTAGCAGTTAGGGTATAGAAAAAACAAGGAGAGAAAGGTTTTATGAGAGGAAACTTGAGCAATTCCATTAGAACAGGTTAACTCACCCAACTGTAGTCTGTTCTAACAACTTAAAGATGAAATAAAACCATGAGATTGCAGTGAACAGAATTGCGAAAATAGACCATTGGCTAACAAGAACAGACTTTTCATAAAAATCACGTGTCTGCATTCCTGTGAGTTAATCCTAAAGATAAATCTGAAATTATTTGGTCTGAGTTCATTCAATCATCCCTGCATTCGTTCAGTGCATACCAGATGCCAGTTCCATGTGTGCTAGGGGCTGGGAATGCGATGGTAAAAGCAAAAAGTGCCCCAGCTCTTAGCGATTCACAGTCTAGCGCACAAAGCACTCTACACACAAACGGAGGGGAGCACGGTGACGGGGAGCATGTTGATAGAGGACCCTGACTAGGGTATGGCGCCTGCTAATATCAACTCCTGCGGAAGCTCATATTGGATACTTGAGCTAAGATCTTAAGGTTAGGGACGGATTAATTTAGGAAAAGAGGGTAGGGGAGAGGGAGATGTTCAAAGTCTCCATGGTGGGAGGAAGGAAGATGTACTTGAGGAACTGAAGGAAGGCTCAGCGACCAGAGCTCAGGGTAGGAGGGGAAAGTCACCGGAAGTGAGGCTGAAGGGCTAGGTTGGGCCAGTACCAGGCAGTCAAGGATTTCAAGCAGGAGAAACACCACGACCACTCTGCCTGCAGTGTGCAGGGTTGGGGGGACATGTGAATGTGGGGCATGTCTAGTTGGTGAGCTCTGGCCGCAGTCCAGGTGAGGGGCTGTGGTTTGGGTGGTGGTGGGAGCTGTGGATGGATGCAGGAAGTCTGGAGCCGGTAAGTGGATAGGACTTGACACATTGGAGATGAGGGAGAGGGAGAGATCCAGGGTGGCACTTAGGTTTCTACCTATGGAATGTGGTAGAATGGATTATATATATATTATTTTTTTCTTTAATTTTTTAAATAAGAGTAACCCTTCTAGGGGGCTTCCCTGGTGGTCCAGTGGTTAAAGACTCCATGCTTCCACTGCAGGGGACACAGGTTCGATTCCTGGTTGGGGAACTAAGATCCTGCATGCCGCATGGCATAGCCAAAAAAAAAAAGAATCCTTCTAAATGATTTTCTGCAAATAAGTTCAGTTGGCTCTCCGTATCCATGGGTTCGGCATCCGCAGATACCGATAGCTGACTGTATTATACCATTTTATATAAGGGATTGGAGCGTCCAAGGATTTTGTTATCCAGAGGGGTCCTGGAACCTGTCCCCCTGGTGACTGAGGGACCACTGTACTTCTGGTATCCTTTTCCAAAATGGACAGATTTGCTTATGGAAAATCTTTAGGGAGTGGAGTGGGCGGTGGGAGAGGGTTGTTATTATAAGGGACGTGAAGACCAAAGCGGAAGGTCCCAGAAGGTGAAGTGTGAACATCGCCTGGAACTGACACTTTGACTAATGACAGGAGGGAGCTTATAAAGATGCTCCTGATAAGTTTTTTACCTGTGATTTGAATGAAAGATGAGAAGCAGAGATGAAAAGGTGGCATACTGTGAGGAGTGTATAAAAGCATGACCGTGTTTGAATAGGAAGGTTGGAAGGAACGATCGGATTTGCTTGTTTACGGAACATCCTTACCCAGTGAGCATCCCCTAAAAGTAAAGCTTGAAATGTGGGAAATTACGTTTTTACAAGATGGCAAAACCGGACTTGTTTTGTTTTCTAAGGTGATTGATATGCCGGAACACAACCCTGGCAGTTTGGGAGGAACGATGAGGCTGGGAATAAGAAGAACTGTTTTCAAAACTGAAAATTCAATATTAAGTAAGTTTCTCAGATCATTTGTTTTATAACATGGCAGGCATCATTTACATGGCCGTGCCTGGCCACAGTCCTCCTGGAGCTCTCCCGTCCCGTCCCTGTCGCCCCTTCCCTGCCTCTGCACTCGCTGGTCCTCCTGCTTCCCCATTCCTCTCCCTGAAAGGGTTGGTAGAACACACATGGATGCCCCTTCTCATTTGCCCTCCACCACACCCTGGCCAGTGGGCCGCTTTGTGCTTTACCGATGCTCCTGGGGTTGACCCTGTACCAGGACAGCCCTGATTCCAGCTCAGTTCTTTCCCATCCACTGTTTTCTCCGCTGCATCGAAACCAGCTCCCTGTTTAACTGTTTCACGTCTGACTGCTTTGAGCCGCTGGTTTTTGAACTTCTTGAGAAGGGGGCCAGTTATGTCTCAGAAGTCTATTTCTCTGTTCCCCGCGTAGCTCCAGCATGCGGTAAGGAAAATATGATGTGCTTCACTGTCTGATATTTGCTGATCTTCTAGTCCCGATAAGGTTATTCTAATTTCTGTGGAACTTTTTTCCATAGATTAACATATGAGAATAACTTAATGTAACCCCAAAACCCTTAATTCAATTTGATAAATGTATCTCAGTGCCTGCTCTGCGCCGTATGCACTGTGCTCGATTCTGGAGATACTACAGCAGTGGCCAGGACAGATGCCTGCGCTGCTCACCTTCCCCCCTCCACCCCCCACCCCGCCCGTCCCGGATGCACAGGAGGGAACCCAGGTTTCTCGGGCGTCCAGCATCATTCCTGTGAAGTTATAAGAATACCTTAGAAAAATGCCTTCTTCCCTCAAAGAAGAATAAGACTAGAAATATGAGGTTCTCCTTTAAGGCTGATAAACAGCTTCTAAGGAATATAAAGCTTCCTAGCAAGAAGGAAATTGAAAAAGGAAAAGTTTTAAAGTGCACATATTTCCCTACTCTCTCTGGGTGAGAAGCCAGTGTTCTTTAAGTGACTTTTTTCTTTAAGAATATAAGAATTTTTTCTCTTTGTGGGTATTAGCAGCAATTGTTTGGCTTTCAGATGTTTCTAAATACTTTGAAACTTTGTTCAAATAGTGGTCTAAGAGGCAAAAATGGTTAGTGAGAAATTTCATCTTTTAAAATTGTTATCTACTGTAAAAGATTCAGTTATAATCGTACTAAGCTTTTTAAAAAGAGCATTGTGTTCAATATATTTAAAATTTTTACTTGTCTTGATGGAAATAAGACTGATTTAGGATTTGTTTTTCTTTACAGTAGACCTAAAAGTAGCATTGATGATTTTTATGAATCTTAAACATAACACCAAAATTTGTTGCTTAATTAACATCTTTTGCCTGCCTTGAAAAAAAATTTTAAACAGCTCTATTAAGGTGTCATTTACATACGATACAATTCATCTGTTAAAAGTGTACAACTCACAGAGTTATGCAACCATCACCACAGTCAAGTTTTGAACATTTTTATCACCTCAAAAAGAAACCCTGTTCCCTTTAGCTATCACCGCCACCCCCTCCAGCCCTGAGCCCATTACCTTAATCTATAGTTTTGCCTTTTCTGGATATTTCATATAGATGAATGGTATGATCTCTGGCATTTGTGTTTGGCTTCTTTCATTTAGCATAATGTTTAAACGTATGTGTACATTATAGCATGTGTCAGTACTCCATTCCTTGTTTTTCTAAACTTTTTCTTTTTAAGTTTTCATGGTCTTTTCTAAACTTTATCTATCAACCTTAGTTGTTTGTTGTTGTTTTTTTTTTTTTTGCCACACCACGTGGCATGCGGGATCTTAGTTTCCCGACCGGGGATTGAACCCCGGGCCCCCTGCCGTGGAAGCGTGGAGTCTTAACCACGGGTCCACCAGGGAAGTCCCTATCATCCTTAGTTTTTATCTAGTCTGTTATAGTAGCAAACTTTTTCATGTATTTAGTCTTCATGTCTATTATTTGCTTCTGTCATTTTGTTAGAAAAATGCTGATGTGAACATTTTGACCCAGTGTTCTTTTGTTCTTTTGATTGTTTCTTTAGGATAGACTTCCAGGAGTCAGACTATTATGTCAAAGGGTATGAACACTTTTACAGCTGATAATTCTGCTGGATTGTTTGAAAGAAAAGGTGAACCAGTTCATAATGATGTTAACTGTACTGTCGTGTCCTTGCTTTCTCTAGTCTTTTTGCTAATATTTTTATTATTTTTCTTCTTTTTCTATTAACAACAACAAAAAGGGCCTTGTATTATTGTCCTTTAATTTGCATTTGTTTTCATTTCTACAAAGTGGAAATTTCCCCTTTCCAGATGTTGGTTTACTTGATTGTATACCACCCATGTCTGAAGTCTCCACCAGCACTTAATATGGAAAGAGAGAGGTATACCAGCCCAGAGTCTCTTACCTAGATGGTCTAAAGCAAGGGTTGGTAAGCTTTTTCTGTAAGGGGCCAGATAGTAAATATTTTCAGTTTTGGAGCCATATGGTCTCTGATGCAACTACTCAACTCTGTGTTGTAGCGTGAAAGCAGCAATAGGCAAATATGCAAGTGAATGAGCATGGTTGTGTTCCAATGAACCTTTATTTATGGACACTGAAATGTGAAGTTCATGTAATTTTTATGCATCATGAAACAGTCTTTTTCTTTTGTTTTTTTTTAACCATCTGAAAATGTAAAAACCATTCTTAGTTCGAGAGCTGAACAAAGGGGAATCCTGTCCTGCCTTGGGGTTGCCACGGCTTACAGAAACCCCATCTGAACAAAAGAAGCACAGGCTGAAGCAAGAGGCCAAGGCTGCAAGGCTGCTACCCTCCTGGGGGGCGTTCAAGGACATCTCCCCACTTGTCCACTTGCCTGCCTAAATACCCTATTTAGTGACAGAGTAAGGCCAAGACGGCTTTCAGAAGCCATTTGGTCCAGCCTTTGTACTGTTCACCTGAGCAAGCGGAGGGCCCACAGGTGGAACAGCTCGCCATGGGTGGGTGGGGGGGACAGGCCTCGGCTGCTCTTCTCACGTTGTTTTTAGTCTTCTACCGGAACACGTGGCCCTGGCTCCACAGCCCACCGTTACGATCACTCTCCAAAACGTGACTCTTTAAACACACATTTCAGGATTGTGAAACTTGTCAAACACTTCAGATGTGTATATTTTATTGCATGTAAATTATGCCTCAGTTTACAAACCACACACATTTTATCTGGGAATGTAGATGGTAGGACTTGTCTACTTATAGTGATACCATTACTTGGTTGATTAACTCATTAGATGACTTTTGAAAAGCAGGGGGATATGGTACAAAGCAGTTAAGTCTTTTTTTTTTTTTAAACATCTTTATTGGAGTATAATTGGTTTACAATGGTGTGTTAGTTTCTGCTTTATAACAAAGTGAATCAGTTATACATATGTTCCCATATCTCTTCCCTCTTGCGTCTCCCTCCCTCCCACCCTCCTTATCCCACCCCTCTAGGTGGTCACAGAGCACCGAGCTGATCTCCCTGTGCTATGCCACTGCTTGCCACTAGCTATCTCTTTTACATTAGCGGTTAAGTCTTAAATGGGGTGCTTTGAAGAGTGAGAAATCTAGATTGAGGTGTGGCTAGAGATGGAGGGGGTCAGGCTCAGGTGAGAGGGGAGCCAGGGAGAGCACCGAGGAACTTTGGTATGAGAGGGTTTTAAGACTTCAGAAACTTTATTGTTTTGCTTGTGGCTCTCAACTGAGTGTGAGAGCTGGGAACATGCTGAAGTACAAAGCAATACAGACAAGGTTCAGAGTTCATTCAGGGGACAGCTGACAGCCTGTTGGATAGTGTGTCCAAAATATTATAGGTCCCTGGCTTAATTTTTTTGGTCAGGTCCCAAGTATGTTGCTAAGACATCCAGGAAAAGAAGCCTGTTTTGTCTGTGCCAAGTGTGGTCTTTGAACCGAACTGCCACCAGCAGCAGGAACACGTTATTGGGACCATTCAGGTAGCGTGTTTGAATACTGCACAGTCTGGTGTGGGTGTGCGCTGGTAGGAACGCTAGAGTAAACCCAGTTTAAAGCAGTCCCAAACTGTGTATGCAATCCGCGTGACTCTGCCCTCCAAACCAGCACCCTTGCACCCGGGGAAGCAGAGGAGGGAGAGGGCCAGCCCCTGAGCACGGTGGGGCTGGGCCGTGGGGTCGTTAAAGGTGAGTGGATGCTGTTTTGCCCTCCAGGGGTGTCCGGTCCAGTGGCAGACGCAGCATGATGTATTGGAAGGAATTAGGAGCCCCCTGCTGTGCAGTGCGCACGGCTGGAGAGCAGGTCCTGGTGATTTCCCATCAGAGTTCTGACGTGACCCTCATCCTCAGGGCAGGTGACATGGGGACAGTGAGTTGATGCTGTCTGGACGCAGCAGGTGAAAATTGAATAGTTTAGGAAAAGACTTAGTTCCTTTTGGGGACCTTGTCTGCATTTCCTCATAACAAGGAGAAGGACTTGACTGAAAGGCTTGGTTCTGCTTTACTGTAAGAGAAAGAGGTTTTTGTTTTGAGAGAACAGAGGCAAGAGGCCAATTAGGAAGGTATTGAGTGAGTCCTTGTATTAAGAAGCTGGGTAAAATTCATGGCATTGGAAATGCAGAGTGGTTTAATCTCACGTTTGAAAGAACTGAAAGACAGGCGGATAAGGGGAAGAAATTTTCAGGCTAGAAAAACTGCTTGTGCTTTCTTATCTCTTATCCAAGCGTTGATAGACAGAAACAGCTTCTAGTTCCTTGTGTGATTAGATTGTTAGGAAGTTTGAGGAAAAAACCAGCCGCACAAAAAACCTTGGCTGGGTTAATGAGGTGATTTATAAAACAGTTTGAAAGAGATCACCAGGGAGTTAGGGACCCAGAAGGTCATGTTGCGCTGAGACAGGAGTTTGAAAGGAGCGTGGTGGACCTCGGGAGAGGAGTGGGCCAGCCTCCCCGTGGACAGCCCACACTGGGGGTCTCTCTCTCCCCGGCTGCTTCTTGCCTTTTGCTGGGGCTTTCCCAGCAAAGTGTATTCGTGGATATGGGGGCTCACAGGTCTGGGACATAGCTCCTTTAATTGTAAGGGGTTAAAGCATTTATATCCCCCTTACTGGACCAGCTCTGTCCTGAGCACTTCACCTGTGGGAACTCGGGAGGTGGTTACAACCCAGCCCCTGGAGTCACACCGCCCCATCCCCAGCTCTCAGTCGCTGGCTGTGTAGCTGCTCACCCTCAGTTATGCATCTAGAAAATGGACATCAGAAGAGCTGCTACCTTGTGGGGGCCTTGTGAGGGCTAAATCAGCTATGCACGTGGGTCCTTAGAACAGCACCTGGCACAGGAAAGCACTATTGCAGTGCGATGCTGGGATCGTGAATGGGGAGGGTTTATTGTATTGACCTGTGATTCTCTCAGAGCTCGGGATAAACTTCAGTTAGTGGCCTGTGTTAAGAATGGGCTCTCACGGGGCCAGTGGCTGGGGAGGAGAGGTGAGCCGAAGGGTGGGGGGCAGGCAGCCCCTTTGTCTTGCAGGTTCTCTCAAGCCCCTCCCTTCTGGTTTCCTGGCTCCCCAACCTGCTAATATGGTCTAGCAGAAGAATGCAGAAAATCTAAGAATAGAGTTTAAAAAAATGCGATGAGAATACTAAAAGGGGGTGGATGGGTGGGTGGGTGGGTGGGTGGGAATAAAAGGAGATACAAGCAATGGAAAAGCATGTGACCCTGCAGTGCAGAGTTAAAGGGAAGGACTAGCATTTTTAAACTAGAAAATTAACATTTTCATAATAGAAAATTGAGATAAAAGCAGAACATGAAAAATAAAATTAGGGTAAGGGGAGGAGTTTAGATACTTAAAAGAAATGAGATGTTTTCTAAAAATTAAAGGAATGATCTGCTAAAATCCAAAAGTAAAAAATGGAGAAGGAGAAAGATACCGGACCGTGCACTTTCTAAGTATCGGTCACTAGGACACGATGGGCACCTTTTCAGTTATGCCTGTCAACACCCCTGGGACCCAGCCGCATTTTGCACGCGAGAACCGTGTCGTAGCATGGCGAAGTCACTTGTTAGACAGTCACTGAGCTGATTTCAGAGCCCGAACTCCTGACCACCTCACTCTGCCAAATGGCTGGACCTTAATCAAAGAGGGGACAGAAACCCCCAAACAGCTCCCAGAGCTGAGCCTCCTCGCACTGCGAGCCCCAAGACAGGCTTCCGCAGGTTTCAGGAGGAGTGTCTTGTGGAGGAGAACAGGGAGTGAAGAGCCCACCCCTGGCTTCTGAAAGCCAGTTGAAATCGGGTGCTTGGCTTGAGGAAGGACCCTGGATCAACCTTGGACTGAGCAGCTGGGCCAGTAGGCCCCGGTTGGGAATGTGAACGAGTTACACAGCCAAGTGTGAGAAATGCCATGGCTTAAGCTCAACAATCAATGGCAGTTACAGTGGGCCTCAGAGTTAGAGAGGCCATAGGGAGTGGTGGGGCCTGGGGCAAATTGACAAGCACTTGACCCATCAAAGGAGTAACTGCTATAGCTCATAGTTGCATGAAGGACTGTGGATTCACTGTTGCCAGTCTTCTAAATTTTTAAGAGAATCTGGAAATCCAGAGTTTTATGAGAAATCTTCTGATTCTTAAATGTTGGCAACTTATTTAAAAATTAAAAACTGTGTGTCTGCTGACACTGCAAGCCAAATACACCAAAAATCTGCACTCTGGGCAGCCTCTTGGGATCTCTAGACAAACACCAGCAAATCCTTGCACAGACAAAGAGAGCTCTAGCTCCTATAATGCCTAATTAGTACAGGGCAAGGTTCTGGGCAGTCTTAAAAGTGAGTCAAATTAAGACACTGGTGCAGCAGTTAAAAGATATTCGTGCAAAAGCACAGCAGGTATTCTGAGAGAGAGGTAATGAAGCTGACGGCTTCCCGGGGAGTGAAGGTGGGAGAGGAAGGGAGGGTGTAAGCGTGGGCAGCTGTCCCCAGTGGAGGCCACAGGTCAGGGAGGCGGGGCAAGGGGAGTCCAGAGAGGAGCAGAGGTCACAGATGGGGGATGGGGGCGTTACTCCAGTCCTCACTGAGGACAGATCTGCTGGGTTTTAGAGAGTAGTTCAGTAAAATGACAGGAATGAAAGCTGGGTTGCAAAGGGCGGGGATGGGGGTGTTGGATAAAGGGGGAGTCAGAGGAAGAGGGAGTGGTGGCGGCAAGCATGGGGCTGTTTACCTTTTACTTTTTAAAATTTTAGTTGTAAAACACACATAACATAAAATTTGTGATCTTAACCGTTTCTGTGTGTACAGTTCAGAAGTGTTAGGTATATTCACATTGTCGTGGAGCTGACCTCCATAACTTTTTCGTCTTGCGAAACTAAGACATTTTACCCATGAAATGACAACTCCTGATTCCTCTTCCCCCAGCCCCTGGAAACCACCATTCTGCTTTCTCTCTCCAAGAATTTGATGACTCCGGGTGCCTCATATACGTGGAGTCATGTAGCATTTGCTTTTTGTGGCTGACTTATTTCATTTAGCATAAAGTCCTTAAGGTTCATCCATATGGTAGCATGTGTCAGGGTTTCCTTCCTTTTTAAGGCTGCATAATATTCCATTGCATGTATATACCATTTTTGTTTATCCATTCACCTGTCCATGGACATTTGGGTTGTTTCCACCTTCTAGCTTGTATAGATTTTTGTGGGGGAAGTTTTTGCTCTGAAAAGGAAAGAGAAAGGTTCAGGTTCAGACGCTAGGATTATTAACAGGAGGGTGGGGATTGGCAGGACCGTTAGTGGGTTAAATATATATTATATATGAGACAGAATCTACCCAGTAGCGAATTAGAGAAGGAGAAGGTGTAATTCGGCAGGGTTTTTGTGTCCGACGATGCTATTATATGCGTTGTTGGTGTCTTGCTGCCTACACTGAGAGTATTTTGCAGGTCCTAAGACCTTATCGGGGTCTTTCTCTAAAGCTTTGCTGCTATGTGCTTCTTAAGTGAACATTAAGCTTATGTGCAGTTAATCTCTGTTGCATTTTATTTTGTCTCCAAAAAGACCAGGACAGGAAGGAAGACCATGTCACTTGGTCATCGTTGAGGATGTCCCCTGTGCCTAGGCTTACCACATGGCACGTGTGCTCAATAAATCCGTCCAGAGAAGCGCTCCTAACAACATGGCATATCTACCCCTTAGTCTTTTCAGTCCACAGCTGGATACAGTCTGCGTCCAGCAGCATCCAGCATCTCGCTTGTCATTGATTGTCCCCCCAACAGCACGTTCAGTGATACTGTGGCTCAGTGGTTACTGACGAGGACTGCACAGGGAGTCACTCGGTGCTTTGTAAAAACCCACGTGCCTGGGCACTCTCCTGAGAGCATCGAAATCAGAATTCCTGGTGCCAGGGCGACCCTGCAGTGAGAATTCTTAGTTTTCGATTTTCAGGTGTTTTCATCTGGTAACACTCTGAGCTGATTCTCAACATGTAGTTTTAATGGAAATTAAAATTTTTTTCTTTTTTCATGGATATGGTAATGGATTAATTTCATAAATTCATTCTTGATAGATTTGTCAGTGACTAAGAAAGATTTTGAATGCACAAAACAGCATTTCCAGAGTTCTGAAAACATGTTTCATCGTGTACCACGTACACCCCCTGCCCCATATATGTGCTTCATTCATTAAACAAATATGTATCGAGTACCTGCTTATATGCTAGACACTGGTCTCAAGAATAGAGGGGATGGGTCCCTATCTTGTACAACTTGTGTTCTAGCTTCCATTCTTTCTGTTTGGATTTCATAGTCTAGAGATAACAATACCAGTCACATGGTTTACTTACTGTTTTAAGTGTTTCACGTGTTTTGATTTATTCAGTCCTCACCACAACGCTATGAAGTAGAGGCTGTCATCACCCCCATTTTACAGATGAGGAAGCTGAGGCAGAGAGGTGCAGTAATTTGCCCAAGTCACACATCCATTACATGGTATAGTGGAATATAAAGCCAGGCATTCTGGCTCCAGAGTCACTATATCTCCCCTCTTCCTGCCACTTCTGGGATTTCATAGCAAACACAAAGTTTGCCTTAAGCCAGGCAGCAGGCACAAGCCACGCAGGTTCAAAAGTTCGTGCAATATCCTGCTAGTCCCGATGACTCAGATATAATTCCTTATATCCTAATTTGGAGGTTTTGGCCATTTCTGTCACCATCTCTGTTAGTATTGGCAGGCTCTGTTATTGGATTTGCTTAGTCATCTGTCCTAATGAAGGAAGGAGAGAAGACATTTTGGACTCTAGGAGGAAAAGATCAATGACAAAGTTAGAGGTCAGAGGAGAATCAGAATCCTCTCAAAGTTAGGTCCAGATGTTTCAACTGCTTTTTCTTGTAACTTCAGGGTATAAGTGTTTCCATTCTTTCCAACTGGGCATTATTGTGCTATCATCTTCCATTTTTTCTTTCATTTTTATGAACCGATAGTTTGAGTACAAAGGGCTCTGTCTTGAATGACCCCCTGGCAGTGGCATGTTGGAGTTCTCTCAAAGGAGCTCCCTGCCCCCACTATGCCCATTTTTCTTCCAAGGCACATACCTAAATCCTCACTGTCATTAACATCGCCACCAGGGAACTCAGTTTGTATGCACAGAATTGCAAGTAGAAGTTCAGTCATGATAATTGATCACACTTAGTCATAGAGAATACAGCCAGTTTGAGTTTTCTGTATCCAAGTCAAAAGCTCAAGCGAGATGTGAGACATTCGGTCTCTTGGTTGAAACATCCTGTTCCGCGGCCTTGATGACACCTTGGAGAGTCTGGCAATCCCCTGCCTGTGGACTCGAGCCCTGCTCCTGATTCTGCTGGGGTTCGGCAATGTGTTCCAGCGCTGTCGGCAGGTCTTCCCGTCCCCGGGCTGTGAGCCTGGGGTCTGCGTGCTGAGAGCCGGTGCGGAGGGAATAGTCGTCGGCCCCTGTGCCTGCTCCAGTGCTGTGACCCACTTGGCCATCATGCTTCTCTACGTGCTCTATGGGCCCTGTGTTCTTGAGAGGTGTCTGGTCACAGACCCCGCTCCTCTCCACCTCACACTGGGGTCACTGGGCGTCCCACTGGCCCCCGTGTCCATCGCCAGACAGGCTGTGCCCGAGATGCTGCCCTGGGCTGTGGCCCCCGCTGCGACACGGGCCTGTCTAAGCAGCCGCGCGTGTGATTCTCTGCCACACACCCCTGGTTGAGAACTGTGGGTGGAGATGTGCTCTCATTCCTGCCAGCAGCCCTCCGTTCCTGAGGTGATGCTGGTTTCCGATTGTCCCCTGCTAATAACGCAGCACGTCACATCTTAGTGGTTACATCGCTGTCCTCGTTTTTGTTTACTGGAGTAAATTCTTAGAGGTCAAATTTTAGTCAAAGGATAGTCATATTTTTAAGGTGGGGTGTAAACCAGTGTGGCCGGTACCACACGTGCGAAAGAAGAGGCGGCTGGTGTAGTGGAGAAAGCGTTGGGCCGGGAGTGAGGAGGCCTGGGCTCCAGACAGGACGGCATGGCCAGCGGGGCGGGGCTTTGGGCAAGTCCTTTGCTTTCGTTTCCCTTCCCTTGGTTTCATTTTCTTCTTTTGTAACGTGAGCCCCGTTGGGAATCTGCACAGTGGTGATGGTGCAGATGTCACTGGGGCTCTCCGTTCTGCAGGCAGGCGTATGAAAGGAGGGCCTCTGCTGGAGTCCATGGTGGGCTTCCCTCTGTGCACTGCTGACGGCTTACTTGAGAATTGCTTCGGGGTTTCAAAGAAGCTATGGCTGTCCTACAGGAAAAGAGAATCGAGATTACTATCTAGAGTCTGGTTCATTTTTAGGCCTCTGATAGACGGATAGAGAGCAAAGAGATTTCCCCCCCCACAGACGCCATGGACGTGGTTCCAAAGCTGATTACTACAATATTCATTTCACTTTCATATCTTTGCAGGGAAACTTTATGGTGACGTTCCTTTTATAGAAGAAAGACACAGACATCGGTATGAGGTATGGCTGTTACACTGAATTACTGTGGAATATAGATGCTTAGTGTGAGGAACCCCAGTGATCACAAGCGGGCCTCTGGAGAAGCTGTCCGGCCTGGTGTCCATAGGGCTCAGGGGAGAAGTGCCAGATTTCCCAGAGGAGGCGGGTAGGGGTGGGGAGACTCTGGTCTTGGCTTTCCAAAGGCAAAATCTTTAAGTATCTGCACGTGGGACATTTCAGGGCTCTCTGTTACCCTAACTGCTGTCTCTTAGACCGAGATAAAGTTGTTATCCTTATCCTGAACCTCCTGCCCTTTATTTTGGCAGAGTTGGGAAAAGGGTACTTGCATGATCTGAACCAAATGCCTCTCGGGATAGGGATGTGGCTCTGGGTATCACATGATGGACTCTTGGTCTGGGAGCCTCTTGGAAGCTACATTGAGCACGAAGCTTAGTGTCGCATGATGAAGAGGAGTTACTGTTGAGATTGCCGCGTGAGAAGCCTACGTTCCCCAAAATGCAAATTGTCTGTTCAGGGATTAATTGGTGTACCAATTACATTGCTTTTGACTGTGAAGAGTCAAAATTCCTGCTCATTATTCACTGATACCAGCCTAAGCAATAAGGAAATTTGTTATCTCAGGTAATAGGTGGTCCAGAGGCTTGGCGGGCTCCAGGCATGGTACAATCAGGGCTCTTGCTTTGTCTAGGAGTCCCTTGGCCCTACCCTTTTCTGTGTGTCTGCTTTGTCTTTAGGCTGGTCTCCCTCATAGTTGTAAGATGGCTGCCAGTGGCAAGTGAGGCAACATGCATCTCTCCTAAACCTGATTGGGTCAATTAAGATGACCTGCCCACTTGTGAACCAGTAACAGTTCAACTGCTATATATATATATATAATCTCACATCTTCTTTATCCATCAGTGGACACTTACGTTGTTTCCATATCATGGCTATTGTAAATAATGCTGCAGTGAACATCTTTTTGAATTAGTGTTTTCATGTTCTTTGGATAGGTACCCAGAAGTGGAATAGCTAGGTCATATGGTAGTTCTACTCTTAATTTTTTGAGGAGTCTCCATACTGTTTTCCTTAGTGGCTGTACCAATTTACAGTCCCACCAGCATTGTAGGACTTTTCTCTACATCCTTTCCCACATTTGTTATTCCTTGTATTTTTGATGATAGCCTTTCTCACAGATACGAGGTGATAGCTCATTGTGGTTTTGATTTACATTTTCTTGATATTTAGCGATGTTGAGCATCTTTTCATGTACCTTTTGGCCATCTGTATGTCTTCTTTGGAAAAAGGTCCATTCAGATCCTCTGCCCATTTTTTAATTTTTTTTTTTTTTGGTGTTGAGGTGTATGAGTTCCTTATATATTTTGGATATTAACCCCTTATCGGATACGTGATTTGCAAATATCTTCTCCTATTCAGTAGGTTGCCTTGTTTTGTTTGTTTGTTTGTTTTGGTCATGCTGCGTGGCTTGCGGGACTTTAGTTCCCCAAGCAGAGATTGAACCCACGCCCCCTGCAGTGGAAGTGTGGACTGCCAGGGAATTCCCCACCTTTTTGTTTTGATGATGGTTTCCTTCGCTGTGTAGAAAGCTTTTAGTTTGATGTAGTCTCACAGTCCTACTTTTTGAAACTCATTTTGGACAGTAGAAGATGGGCCTCCCAAATTTAAGGGCTGTGATCCAACTATTTCTCAGGTTCATCATGAATTTAAAAATAGGCTTTGAGATTTGAATAGAAATAGAAATTAACTCCTAGTTAGAGCATCACCGAAATGGAAAATCCACCCAGTTGGTGGAGGACATTTTCATAAGCTGATACGTCTGCGTTGCTCTGCTGTCCAAAGACACTTAATTTCTTATTTTTCCAGGTGAATCCTAGCCTGATCAACCAACTTGAGCATAATGACTTAAGTTTTGTAGGTCAGGATGTCGACGGGGAGAGGATGGAGATCATTGAACTGGCAAGTAAGTGGGCTCTTCATTTTTGAAAATTTTTGTGGTGATTGTGGTGAGCTGTTGTCTCTTTGTCGACTGTAAGCATACAAAGATATAACTTGAGACCCATTTTATTTGCTCTCCTTTTCCTCTCTCCTTTGAAATAAATATGCAGCTAAATAGAAATAATATGCACTAAATATAAAGTGCATGAAAAGCTAGATTGCTTATAATACTAATCATTTTGGGGCCTATTAGAGTGAACCTGCCATAAAATGATGTAGTGTTCGGAGCCCACCAGATCTACCAGTAGTATGCTTCCTAGCGTCCTTGCCCCCTCCCTGGGGTGTCTCTTGTTGCAGCTTCTGGGTTAGACGCTCTGGGAAAGGCAGGCAGCCCACTGTTGAGTCGCATTCTGCTTTCTCCCTCCTCTGAGGAAGAATGGCCCAGTGCCCCCCTCACTACTGGTGACTGACTGTGCAGCACATGTGACAATAGTTTGTTGGATAAACCACCCTCGTTATTGAATGCTTAGGGTGTACAGGGTACTCTAAAAATGGTAGCATCATTTTCTAGAACCTACCTTTTCCAATCTGTATACTTCAGGCTCCAGATAACCCGAACTACTTACTCTTCTTCTAACTTTCCTACTGTTTTTTCCATTTTAGTCCACGTCACTGTTCTTCTACTTCAAATTCCTTTTCTCTGTCCCTTTCCTTTTCTGTCTCTCAACTGTTCAGGTACTTCAGAAGTCCCGAGCAGGGAGGAGTACTGAAGTTGGGAAAGGCTTCTTTGACCACTGTAGCATGTTACCTGGACCCAGAAAGAAGGCAAGCAGTGGACACTGAGTGTGCACTCACTAGATGCTTCTCACCAGACCCCTTGCTAGGGACTCTACGTGCCTTCTGTAACTTACAAGGCAGGTGATGTTATTCCTACTTTATGGAGAAGGAGACCCGAGTGCAGAGAGGTTAAGCAACCTGCCAGGGCCGTCCAGCCAGTCCCTGGCGGGGCTGGAGCTAAACCAGGTCGGAGCCTCCTTCTGCCACCACCTCTGTGGGATTTTATTGTTCTTCTTGTTTTCATTGGACATTCCACTTAAGATTATCAATCCATGCCTGAAGTTTTAAATTAGAATATGAGGATGTATTTTCTGTAGTCCTTCTGATGGAAATGCCCATCATTTACAATTGTTATAGTGTGGATCACTGTTTGGTGTTGAAGTCTCTTAAGGCTGGCATGTGAGAGGGCAGAGAAATTTCTTATGCAAATGACTATTTGTTTACTTTGTTCAAGTCCTTATTCTCTTTTTTTAATTCTCCTGTCTCTCATTATTACCAGCAAGCATTTAGAAGCGGCTTCATCGCAAGGATTTAGTTTCCCACTGACACTTTCAAATTTCATGTGGGTTGGAAAGGAAATGAGACCTGCTGTAAAACCTTGCAGTTTTTAAAAAGCTGACTGCAAGGGAATTCATTTTATTAAGGAAAAGTTCCCAGAAGATTTTGATCTTAGCTACCCTTATCACATCCATGAATCACTACATTCCTGAAGGAGTTCTAAAAGGAACAACAAAGCTTGAGATTAGTATAATGTCAGAATTTGTTTCAAAGCAATTAAGAGCATTATTTAAAAGATACTTTGACTGATAGAGCATCATCAGAATAAAAAGTTTTAGTCTCTTTCCTCATATTGGATTTTTTGGGTAAAGTGATTCAGAGCAACGATCCATTCGTTCAAATATTCTTTCCCTGGCTATGACACGATCCGTTGCTTAGTTTCTGTCTCTAGTGGTACAAAAGCACAATTATTGTCGGCTTCTTTCAGAGACATCCCTAGATGCTGGGCTGCAAGATCCATCACATCTTTAATTTAAACAGGTATTGTTTTCCTTTCTAAGGGCAGATGGTTTCTCTTCTTCTTTTCTTGAGGGGACGCTTTCCTGGGAGAAGGTGGCCTTCCTCTCACCAAGCTTTCATACCTGAATGTTATTCTAATTCAAGGAGGCTTCTTCTTGGATATGTGTGTGGCTATTTAGCACTTGAAATGTGCTCAGTTAATTTGAGTGAGTTTATTAAATGGTCACCTGTGGCCAGGGGCTACCATTTTGTGTAGCAAAGCTTTATTATTTTTTTTTCAGGTTTCCAACTTTTATTTAGTTAAGTAAGGAGTAAAAATTAAAACAAACATGAAAAACTACTCTCCGATACTGCCACTATTTTATAAAGAAGACTCAAAATAGGAGAAGGATCATCGTCATCATCATTTGAGAATTGAAAGATCAGTCCTTTGCAGAAGAGAACAAATGGTGATCTTACATCAAAGCTTCTGAAGCGGGCAGTGAGCGCCCCAGGACACACCTGGCCCCACGGGTGCAAACGGAGGCGTGAGCTAGTCAGACGATGGAAGCTGAAACCCCAGCTAGCCGACCAGGAACAGGACAAAGCTTCTCCAGGCTTCTGCGTCTATACCTGGACATTTACCCTACTTCTGAAGTCCTTTCCTGTTCTAAAGTTCCATAACCATTAGATGAGAACACTCTGCTAGCCTACTACCTATTTTATTAGGATGAGGGATAAGCTTTAAATGATGACCTTAAGAGAGTGGACATTGCCGTTCAGTCATCATTTCCTTACTACTGAGCAGTAGCTTTGGGTCTTCAGTAGTAAGTGGTGGGGATTTGTGATTTTGAATTCCGTACTAGACTTTCAGATCACTTGATAAAGCATCTCATTGAAAGATTTAAAGTTATATTTACTTCCTCCTATAAAACTTGTATTTTATCATCTTCAGTTTGATATGTATATATGGCCATTAAAACGATTTTTAAAGTAAGGAATACATACTGACCATGCTTTGACTATAGCAATTATGGGATTAGAGAGTTGCCCAATCTCTAATTAGGAGTTGCTTCCTAATCTGGGAATAAACATAGTTTTTGAGAGTTCTGAGTGGGGAGAGGAATTTGTAATCCTAGAAAATTTCTACCCAGATTTGGAAATGTTGCCCTTTAATTTTTACCATTCCCAAACAAGGGATTTCTGATACCTGAGAAAAGCTACTTTTCTGTTCCTATTACATCTAGGAGAACTTGAATTGCTCATATAGGGACTTCTTACAACCCTCAATGTATAATAGCTTTATTTGCCCTCTGATAATGTAAGAAATATGTGTTCATTGTAAAGGTTCACACGATACAGAGAAGTATCAATATAAGGGAGAAAATAAAAATATCTTGAACTCTCACCCCTTGAGCCATAACCACCATTAACATCTTGAAAGGGCATCCTTTTATCACTTGGAGACTCTTCATCCCAAGAGATACCTTGGCATCGGCTGAAACATGAGTGCCTGTTCAGCTTCATGGTGCTATCCACGATTAATATCCAGCCCAGAGCTGTGACTAGAAAAGCAGTTATACATGGTGCATTCCCAGGGGACCCATCCCTTGGGAAAGGAGACCTTGTGGAAAATGGCCTGAAGCCATCTAAGAGAAAGAGTGACTTACAGTTAGCCTTAAGTATGAGGATACCAGGGTGCTGGGAGGGGACCTTTCCCCCCTACCCTCTTGAGTTCTTGTGGCTAGACTAATAATAAAGTTGACCCAAGACAGATAAGCAGGAGAAAAATAAATTTTAATGCATGCAGACGGAGGTCTCATAGAAATGGGACCTAAGAAGCAGCCACAGCAGGCAGCCTTTATACTTTTTAGACAAAGAAACAATAAATATGTGAGGAATTAACAGGACAAAGAAACTTAGGCTTTGGGTGCTTAATTAGTGAAGAATCTAAACAAAGTTTGGGCTTGGGTAGTAAATTAAGAAGTCACAAGATGTGTTTCTATAGGCTTCTCTGCCCAAATTCCCTGTCTCTGGTGATAAGGGTATCCTTCCACTTCAGAGGCAGGAAGTACACCTTTCACAAGAGAGATTTACTTCCTGCTTTCAGGAGACTAGGTGGGGTGTGTGTCAAAGCGTCCCTCTTGCATCAGCTCAATTTTTTTTTTAATTAATTCATTTACTTATTTTTGGCTGCGTTGGGTCTTCGTTGCGGTGCGCAGGCTTCTCATTGCGGTGGCTTCTCTTGTTGGTGAGCACGAGCTCTAGGTGCGCGGGCTTCAGTAGCTGTGGCACGTGGGCTCAGTAGCTGTGGCTCGCGGGCTCTAGAGCGCAGGCTCAGTAGTTGTGGCGCACGGGCTCAGTTGCTCCGCGGCACGTGGGATCTTCCCGGACCAGGGCTCGAACCCATGTCCCCTGCACTGGCAGGCGGGTTCTTAACCACTGCACCACCAGGGAAGTCCCCATCAGCTCAATCTTAAGTAACTTTAATTCAAAATAATCAATATGCCATTTAGGCATATTTTAGGGTGGCCTGCCCTGGGCCCCACCCATGGAAATGGAACCACTGTACCTCTGTGAAGGGTCTAGATAGCGGGCAGATTTGGAGAAAGCAGATCATCTTCCCATTCAAAAACTTTTGCTTAACTTTGCTCACTCTCTAACACCTTGCACAAATAAAATGCTGGATCTCTTATTAATGTGATGTGTTTTGCAATGTGAAATTCTGCTACCAAGTTGGATCATGAAAGTAACTGGCTATGATGGTAACAAGTTAAATAATCATCTTACCATTTAATGAGTTTTCTTATGTAAAGATAAGAAGACCTTTAAAGCTGTTCTCACATTTATCTGCTTCAATTGCATTATGATTATTCTCATTTCAGATCACCCCTATTTTGTCGGTGTCCAATTCCATCCTGAGTTTTCTTCGAGGCCAATGAAGCCTTCCCCTCCATACCTGGGGCTATTACTTGCGGCAACTGGGACTCTGAATGCCTACCTCCTTCAGGGATGCAAGCTGTCTTCCAGGTAACTAGCTTACAGTTCTTAGCAGTGACTTGAGATGCAGTTATCAACATCTTAGGTTTCTCATAAAATTTAATATCATTGTAGGATTTTTTTAAAAAGTGGAGAATCATTTTTTTCCCCTCTTAACAAGCATACTTTTTTCTCTTAGTGAAAATGATTTAATCACATCTACAGTGGTAATGTGTCAGCTTTCAAAATCAGGCTGATGCTGAGTATTGTTTTAGAGATTTTTGTCATTTTGATAGGTTAAAAAAGGGATTTTCTTTTGTTGACTTTTTGATTAATAAATATATATGAATATTTTATATGTTTATTGGCCTTTTGTTTTATGAATAGCCTGTTCATATCCTTTGCCCTATTTTTCCTTTTGCTATTATCCTTTTTCTTTTTTAAAAATAATTAATTAATTTTTGGCTGCATTGGGTCTTCGTTGCTGTGCTTGGGCTTTCTTTAGTTGTGGCGAGCAGGTGCTGCTCTTCGTTGCGGTGTGTGGGCTTCTCATTGCGGTGGCTTCTCTTGTGGAGCACGGGCTCTGGGCGCGCGGGCTTCAGTAGTTGTGGCTCGCGGGCTCTAGGGCGCAGGCTCAGTAGTTGTGGCACACAGGCTTAGTTACTCTGCGGCATGTGGGATCTTCCCGGACCAGGGCTCGAACCTGTGTCCCCTGAATTTGCAGGAGGATTTTTAACCACTGTGCCACCAGGGAAATCCCCTCCTTTTTTCTTAATGATTGGTAAGCTCTTTATATATAAAGGACATTAATCCTTTGTTAGGTTACACATACTTTTTCAAAGTGATTTTGTTTTTTTTCTAAGTTGTTAATGGCTTTCATTACTTTTTGTTAGTTTTATCTTAGTTTTTATTTTCCCTAAAGTTTTAAATAAAGACTTTATGTAGTCCTTATTCATGTATTTTTTATTTATATGTGGTCAGATCTTTTACTTTTGTGGATGATGTCTTTAGTATCCTGCCTAAAGTCTTTCCCTATCAAAAGATTATTATATAAATAATTACCCATTTGTTTTCCACTAGCACTTTTATGGTTTCTCTTTTTAAAAATTTTTTGAATTGAAGTATAGTTTATTTACAATGTTGTGCTGATTTCTGCTGTATAGCTAAGTGACTCAGTTATACATGTATATACATTCTTTTTAAAATTTTCTTTTCCATTATGGTTTATTCCAGGAGATGGGATATAGTTCCCTGTGCTATACAGTAGGACCTCGTTGTTTATCCATTCTAAATGTAATAGTTTGCATCTAACAACCCCAAACTCCTAATCCACCCTTCTCCATACCCCCACCCCCCCACCCGTGGCAACCACAAGTCTGTTCTCTATGTCTGTGAGTCTGTTTCTGTTTTGTAGATAGGTTCATATGTACTATATTTTAGATTCCACATATAAGTGATATCATGTGGTATTTGTCTCTCTTTCTGACTTACTTCACTTAGTATGATAATCTCTAGTTGCCTCCTTGTTGCTGCATATGGCATTATTTTGTTCTTTTTTATGGCTGAGTAATATTCCATTGTATTTATGTACCACATCTTCTTTATCCATTCATCTGTCAGTGCACATTTACGTTGTTTCCATGTCTTGGCTATTGTGAATAGCGCTGCTATGAACATAGAGGTGCAGGTATCTTTTTGAATTATAGTTTTGTCCAAGTATACGCCCAGGACTGGGATTGCTGGATCATATAGTAACTCTATTTTTAGTTTTCTGAGGAACCTCCATACTGTTTTTCCTAGTGGCTGCACCAATTTACATTCCCACCAACAGTGTAGGAGAGTTCCCTTTTCTCCACACACTCTCCAGCATTTGTTATTTGTAGACTTTTTAATGACGGCCATGCTGACTGGTGTGAGGTGATAGCTCATGGTAGTTTCAGTTTGCATTTCTCTAATGATTAGTGATGTTGAGCATCTTTTCATGTGTTTGTTGGCAATCTGTATGTGTTCTTTGGAGAAATGTCTATTTAGGTCTTCTGCCCATTTTTCAATTGGGTTGTTTGTTTGTTTTTTTTGGTTGACTTATATGAGTTGTTAGTATACTTTGGGGATTAAGCCCTTGTCCGTGGCATGATTTGCAAATATTTTCTACCATTCTGTAGGCTATCTTTTTGGGTTTTTTTATGGTTTCCTTTGCTGTGTAAAAGCTTATAAGTTTGATTAGGTCCCATTTGTTTATTTTTGTTTCTATTTCTATTGCCTTGGGAGACTGATATGGTTTCAATTTTATATTTTCAATTTGTAATCTATATGGACTTTAGTTTTGGTGTATTATGTGAGGCAGGGAATCTGCATCCCCCTTACACTGCCCCCCTGCCCGCCCCCCCCCCCCCCCCCCGCCAATGAAGTAATTTAGATTTGTTTCAGGGATTTCTGTTTTGTTCCATTGGTGATTTCATCTCTTTTTTTTGAATCCTTACCACCCTTTTCATTATCATAGGATTATTGTAAATCAAGCCCTTATCTACCCTACTCTCATTTTTATTCGACATTTTAAAAAATGTGTTTTGTTCTCTTCTGGAGGACGTGTATAATGATTTTTAGAGCCAAGTTTGAATTAAAAAATCCCTTAGGGATTTTTGTTAAAATTTCTTTATATTTAGGGGCTTCCCTGGTGGCGCAGTGGTTGAGAGTCCGCCTGCCGATGCAGGGGACGCGGGTTCGTGCCCCGGTCCAGGAGGATCCCATATTGCCGTGGAGCGGCTGTGCCCGTGAGCCATGGCCGCTGGGCCTGCGCGTCTGGAGCCTGTGCTCCGCAACGGGAGAGGCCACAACAGTGAGAGGCCTGCGTACCGCAAAAAAAAAAAAAGAAAAGTATATATATATTTCTTTATATTTAAATACTCATTTGGGGAGTATTTACATCTTTACTTCCTCTCATCTAAGAATATTGTATGTAATAACTTTCAAAGTGAAAGGAACTAGCCAGAATCATGTTCTTAGGTAGGGGTTATTACCGCAATAACTGGATACATCTTGTTTAGAAGATTACCGTTGTGGACCCTCATCCTAGCAAATGAGCCCGGCGATATTGCATTTGAGGACTGCCAGGATCGCTGTGTGGTGTGTCTACGTGTGCTTTGTTACACAAGCCTGCTTGTTTGCAATATTACCTGCTAGGAGAGACTCACAGCTCTCTAGCATTTCCTTTAACTGTGTGTTCAGATGGGAATAGCTTTACATATTTTGCATGTTGGGTCTCTTAATGAATTACTGATCACTCCCTGCACTCTTGAACCAGTGCAGTGGTTTTCACACCGTGCCTGTGGAGCTGGAATCCAGGCTGCCATGAGGAATAGACTGGGATTGGGGCGGGGAGCGGGGGATGTTTCCAGGCTCTTCCCTGCTTCAGCTTCCCTACTTCAGTGGAGCTTCAGCTCCACTTTGCCTGGCTCACGTGGCCTGGTTCTGCATGAGATTGCAAATGAAGATGAGCTTCCTGTGCTGTGAGGCTGCATGGCTTACACAGCAGATTGGACATTCCAGTGTGGTCCCATGTTGGATATATGCTCTGTCCCTTCCCAAACACTTTATTGTCTCCATTATTTCAGGTGCTCACACGTGAAAGGAGGATGACGGTGGAACAAGTGAGATGGCTGGGAGAAATAACGCACACAAAATCGTTCATGCATAACTATCTGGTTGTTTGCAAGCATCAACTAATATAGAAATGGCGTCTGGTTTGTGTGGTCGGCCCACCTGTGTGCTGGCTGGCCCGCCAGTTCTTGCCTGGGGCCTGGTGGTCTCTGGGTAAAGCTCACCAGTAGTTTCTGAGAAAAGTGACTGCTTGCCAGCAACTGCTGAGCGAGGCACAGTGTCTCAGAAAGAAAGGAAAGATCTCTTAACAAGACTCTGATGCTGGGATTGGGATCACAGCTGACTAGCAGGCTTCCATGGTGGTCAGAGAATTCCTGTCTATCAGCCACCAGCTGGTGTGGTCCTTAAGAGCAGCCAGCATCTTATTTATCTTGGTCTCCCTGGCTCCCTAGCATGCAGTGGTTGCTTACTACCCATTACAGTACTAAATGTAGGTAGCAGGGGAGGGTATAGTCTAGTATAATCTTGACACCTTGCAGGGGGTTTTCCAACTAAGAATGGTGCCCATAATTAATCCAGTGGCAGACCCTAGGATTCCAGAGGAACCTTGCACTTCAGCTCTTCTCTGCCTGGTTCCATGGTGTTAGTGAGCACTGAAAAGCAAATAACTGCTTTGATGGCCAGGCTCTAATGTGAGCTGAGTTGGGACTGTATTTCTGTCAAACAAGATTACTGTCTGTAATCAATCCTAAACAAATGTGTCAAGAAATATGAGCACTAGACTAATGACTTCCTTTCCCAGAAATTGGCTGATATTATTTAAATGTATGGCACGTGTGCAGCTGATGTCTTTAAAACCCACAATGTAAAAAAAAAAAAAATCCTTGGCTTTGAGCAAATACACCTGGGCTCTAACCTTTGCTTTCTGCTTCGTGGAGAACATTTATCTTTTATTGCCTGGGAAGTTGCAGTAAGAATATTATTTTGGGATCTAGAGCTGGTGAGCTGAACTCTCAGCTACTCTGGTATCTATAGAATGGCAGCAGTTACGAAGACCAGGTCTACCACCTGTGGTGGTCTGTTCAAGAGGCATAATAGTTTTTTCTTTTTTTTTTTTACGGTACGCGGGCCTCTCACTGCTGTGGCCTCTCCCGTTGCGGAGCACAGGCTCCAGACGCGCAGGCTCAGCGGCCATGGCTCACGGGCCCAGCTGCTCCGCGGCATGTGGGATCTTCCCGGACCGGGGCACGAACCCGTGTCCCCTGTATCGGCAGGCGGACTCTCAACCACTGCGCCACCAGGGAAGCCCCCAGGCATAGTAGTTTTAGGATAGTATTTAAAATTTTTTTTTAGGTTTTTATAAGCTACGCAGAAGTACTTGCAAAATCAAACTAAGCCTTGTTTTGGGGGTCCCCCAAGACCACCCACACATTCGATGATTGACTAGAAGGAATCAGAATATAGTTGTACTCATGGCTAAAATTCATTTCAGTGACAGAGTAAGCATATACAGCTGGCTCAGTAAGGGAACGAGGCATAAGTAGAGTCTGGAGAAATCTATCTGCAGGTTTCCTATGTTCTCTCCCTCCTCTGAGAGGTCACACAGAGCTCACCCTCCCTCCAGCAGTAAAAATGCAGCGTGTAATGTTTATGCCCAGAGAAGCCCATTTGACACTTAAGAGTTTAGAGTTTCTATAGGAGACTGGTCACATGGGCATTCTCTGTCTAGCAACCACCCAAATTCCAGGCTCCCAGAAGGATAGCAAGCGCTCACCACAAATCACCTTGCTTGTACAAACAGGCTAGGCCCGGTGAAATGACCTTATCAGTTAGTAATGGAGAAAACGTTCTGAAAGCTAAGTTCCCCAGCAAGCAGGCCCTTCTGAAGATAGCAGCCTCAGGCCTGCTGTGTTAACTCTTTTGCACAAGTCTAATAAACCATTTTTAGAATAAAGAAATCCAATGGGAAATTATGGTCCATTAAATAAATCATTGTAATTCCTTGCTGAGGTCTCTCCCCTGGTGTCTAAATATAATTTGTCCCATGTTTAAACGGTATCCACAAATCTGCGTGGCTTTGCGGTGTATGATGTAATAGAATGAGACTGCTTCATGTAATTGTAATAAAAAATTGTAGATTTATACTAAATAGGATATCCAAAGGTTCTTATAATTGCAGGTTTTTCAGTATCTAGAAACAAAGCACAGGATCTCTGTCCAGAATTCCATTTTTTTTTTAAATCGCAGTATAGTTGATTTACAGTGTTGTGTTAGTTTCTGGTGTACAGTAAGGTGATTCAGTTTTATATATATATTCTTTTCCATTATGGTTTATTATGTGATGTTGAATATAGTTCCCTGTGCTATACAGTAGGACCTTGTTGTTTCAGAATTCCATTTTTAAGCAACTGGAAAGAGAAGAGCGATGGGAGTCTAAAGTTCATAGGTTGTTTTTCAGTCTGCGTGTCTCTGGGGCTGCCCTGCAAGGCCCTGAGGTGCAATCACTCCACAGCGAGGTCAGGAACGACCTCCAGTTTTTATGATTCCAACATTTATCATGCCCCTCTGTCAGGTCAGAGTAAAACTCTTGTGCTTAGATAGTGCTTGTTCTATGTGTTTTATGCCTGAAAGCAAGAAACGAGATGGAGTTCAGTCAACAGTTCCCAGAAATGCAGCTCTTTTGGGAAACATGTTTTTAAAATATAAAACCGTAATCTTAAGACACGTGAGTAGCATTTTATTCTAGGTTTTAGGATCTTAGATTCCATGTCTCCACCCAATACATACTATCTCTTATGCAGAGAAATCATCTTTCCGTGGCGAGACAGGAGGCAGGCCGATACAGAAAGAGGAGGGACGTTAACTCCACAATGCACTGTATTAGCTTGATCGTTTCAGACCAAACTCAGAAGTTGAAACTACTTCATAATCGGAGGGTCCTTAAAGGAAGTACAGAGCTGGAGTCAGCGCCTTCCATTTCCTGAACCCGGGTGTGCTCCTGGGATCTGAGTCCCTTCTCTCCTGCAAGCTCAGGCTTCCCTCTTCACTTTTCTCTTTGAATCTCGGCAGCAGTCAGGGAGCAAAGGCACCCATTTCCTTCGCCATTGTCTCTGGTCTCTCTCCTGTGAGTCCTGGGCTTTTCGTTCTAAGTGACATGCTGGCTTCCAGCCTGGGAAGATTTTGTTTTCTGTGGACTTCTAGCTGAGGCATTACAGAAAATTGGGAAAAAAAGGGAAAAGGATCCATAAACCTAATATAGTCACTGTGCTCGCTTTTGAGTCTTTCCTTCCAGTCTTTAGTCCATATCCGTAAATGACTCATTTCATGCTTGTAATCATAATAGTGTGTGTGTATTTCTCCTGATTCTTTTATTTTGAAAACTTTCAAGTCTACAGAAAAGATGAAAGAATAGTACAGTGAATACTTGTAAACCTTTCGCCTAGATTCATCAATTGTTGCCCTTTTACCACATTTGATTCTCTCTTTCTCTGTGTATATACATATTTCTGAATCATTTATAAGTTGCAAACATCATAGCACGTCACTCCTAGATACTTTATCATTCATTTTCTAAAACTGAAGACATTTTCTTACGTAAATGCAGTATCATGATCACACCTAAGAAAATTAACATTAATTCAGTGACATCATTTAATATCCAGTGCTTTTTTTTTTTTTTTTTTTTTTTTTTGCGGTACGCGGGCCTCTCACTGCTGTGGCCTCTCCCGTTGCGGAGCACAGGCTCCGGACACGCAGGCTCAGCGGCCATGGCTCACAGGCCTAGCCGCTCCGCGGCATGTGGAATCTTCCCGGACTGAGGCACGAACCCGCATCCCCTGCATCGGCAGGCGGACTCTCAACCACTGCGCCACCAGGGAAGCCCTCCAGTCCATATTTAAATTTCTCCATTTATCCCCAAATGTATCTTTAGCTTTTTTTTGAAATCAAAAAAATGTAATCAGTGCTCAATTTGAGGTTCATTTGGTTATGTTTCCTTAGTTTCTTTTAATCTGGGTAAATCACCCTCTCGTTTTCAGTTCTGCATGACATTGACTTTAATAAAGAGGCCAGGCCAATTGTCTTGTAGCAATGACCAGAATTTGGATTCATCTGATTGTTTTCTCATGATTAGAATCAGGTTGGACATTTTGGGAAGAATGTTTCATTGGGGCTGTTTTAGACTTTATACAGACACGTCAGGAGACATGTAAGGCACATAACCTTCCCTCTGCTGTCACACGGTGGATGGTGCTGAGTTTATCACCTGGTTAAGGTAGTGACTGTGTGGACGTCTCTTTTGTAAAGAAACATTTTTTTCCATTTTAGTTTCTAAAATACCATCCCCCACTGAAATGAACTAGGGCTCCTGGAAGAAAGGCTTGGTTTCAGGTCTGGGTCAGGGAAAGTACAAGATGAGCCCAGAATGTATTGCTAGACTTAAAGGAAGGGAGAGTTCAAAAACCAAGGGGGAGATTTTGTATAAGATCAAAGAAGCCACTTGAAAGGGGCTCACTTTGGACAGTTTGAACATCAAAAACAATAATGACAAAATTGGATTATAACACATTACATTTTTTAAAAATTCCATAATAATACTCAAAAAAACCCAGAAGGCCAATTAAAAGAAATGTAGATGCAACCCCCAATGTAATAACTGAGTCAAATAAGGATCATCAGTGGATGCCAAAACCATTGGATGAAAGGTTTCGGAAAACAGGATATTCATATGTTCTCAAAGCATCACCACAGAGTCTTTATTAATTACAAAAGCCTGTCTTTTGAACTGAACACCTCGTACACGTTTTTCCAAGTTGCATGATGCTCTTGCTGTTCGGTGGCTGCGTGCTTCAGCATCCGCTCAATGCGCCACATGTGCTGGAGCTCACGCCATCCCAACCATGGTGCTGGGTGCAGGAGAATCAACTGCAAGTCCAATAAGAACACACACCCTGTCCTGGGGGACTCATCGGGTAGTATAATGGTTCTCTACATTTTGAGGCTGACAAATCACCTTCCAAGAAAGTGATGAAAGCTGTGGACCCACCTCCTGGAAGACTGCACACACATAGCAATTGGAACAGTATTCATATCCCAGAAGCCTCCCATCCATCGAATCCATCGATATTCTTCTAGGGGTCCTCAGATACAGACCCCCAGCTAAGATAGTCTTTATAAAAAGGGGATGGTAATAGTACTCACTTCACATGGTAGTGATGAAGGGTACGTTTTATTCTGAATGGAAAGCACTTAGCACAGTGCCTGGTCTATGGTAGGAAATTAAATGGGAATTATTATTGTGCTATTATTAATTTCACCTTAGTTCCCGTCTCCTTCATCTCTTGCCTACTCAAAGCCTCCTAGCTGGTCTCCAGGCCTCCAGCTTTCCTCTTCTCAGTCCATCTTCTGCTGGCAGAATGCTCTTCCTGCATTATTTTGGACCTTGAATCTCTAAATGGCTTCTCTTGACTCACAGCATAAAATGCCCACAAATCCCTACGGAACAGCCTGAACTCCCCCAGAGGGTTTAGTGCTTTGGCTTCAGCTCTCACGTCTCCCTTGGCTCCTGTTATACATTCCTGAAGTGCTTAGCGAGAAGGGAATGCCAATCTGTAGCCTGTTAGGATGCTGGTTCCCCAAATTGTTACTGATGGTGCGCATCAGAGGTGGGTGTGGCCTCTCCGCTGATTATATATAGAGTGTGCATTTCTCCCTCTAAGGCGTCCTTATCCCACTTTGGGTGTCTCTTTCTATTTGACTAGGAGAGTAAGATACTCTTTTTCTCCTGTGTGAATCTAATGTGCATTTTCCAGCACTGTTCTAAACTTGGAATCACCTTCCTTTTTATTTTAACTCTTGGGCTACATGGTTGATGTTGCCAGGGGCCATTCTTGCAGTATAAGGTGCAAATATTTTATTTTTGTGGGGACAGTGTGGGCAAGTAGAGCGGGTGCTATGGGTTTGTTTTCTGGATCTGCCACTTACTGGGTAATTTTTTTCCAAGTCCCCAGTCCTAAACCTCAGGATCTTCATCCTTTAGGGTTGCTGTGAGGAACAGTTGAGATGGTGCTTTGTAAACTTTCAGCTGATATAAAAATACTACTTTTCCTCCTTCGTTACATTTCAAGCAAAAGTGAACTGGAAAAAAATATTCTTTTTTGCTTTCTTTTTTGACAGTTCTTTTAAACATCTTTAAAACAGCCCCCCTCCCTTATTGTTGGACTCCAAAACCATGCCTGGAGACTTTTTCTTGTAAAGTACTGCTGATAAACCCCATTTGAGTATGCCTTCCGTCAGGGATTAAACGTTGCTTAAAAGGTGCTCTTTATTGATCGTGATTCACTGCCTGCAGATGACGTGGTGCCAGCCAGGGACGGAGTTAATAGAGATATAGACTACTGTGCTTTTAACGCCCTGCTAGGGTTGTGTTCTACCGTTTACTATTCAATGCAAAACTCATTCACAGCATACTAAGTTTTTATTCCATTGCTCTTATATTTTATGGCTTCCGGGGGCTCTTTGAGAAGGAAGGAAGCATAGCAATAACAATGCTTTGCGGGAAACTGTGTGCATGGAAACCTGTTTTAAAACATGCTTTCTCCATATGAGATGGATTTTGATATAAAGTGTTATAGGAATGTATGCATGCTGGGAATCTTAAGTATGCTATTAAACTTTTTTAAAATTCCGACCACCTCTTTTTGTTAATGGAGAAGAAATGGTTTAATGGCTTCATCAGGGTAGCAAAGAAGGTGGACTATACGAGACATTACTCTACCCTTGCCCTGGTGCCTTGGAATATATGTTTTCTTATATTGGGAATTTATTAGGAACCAGGAGTCTTGGACAAACAAACTTGACTATGACAAGCCTTTTGTTTGTCAAAGAACCGCATGTAGACCATGGCGGTCAAGTCTTGTAAGTCCAGCCAGTGTTTAAGGATAGCGATTCCCTTGCGTTGCTGCTGGTGATTTTGATATTGTCTTGTAAGAAATAGTACAGTAAAAAACTTTTTTAAGAAGAGTGCTTCCGTTATTTGGGGGGTACATGCATGTATGAGAGAGAGTTGCTGTGATTTTGACTGTACATAGCCAGACCTTAAAAAAAACCTTTCTTAGGGAGTGATAAGGAGAACCACTGCATGGTGATTATGGTTTTTTTTTTTAAATCATCATTCATTTGATTTTAAATCAATGCTATCCAATAGAACTTTTTGCAGTGATGGAAATGTTCTATAATCTGCACTGTCCAATATGGCAGCTGCCAACCACACATGGCTGTTGAGCAGGTGAAGTGTGGCTCAGTGTGTACACGCGAGGAGTGGAATTTTAAATTTTATTTGGTTTTAGTTGATTTAAATTTAGATAGCTACTGTGGCTCGTGGCTACCACATCGGACAGTGCAGGTTTAAAATTTTCTGCTCCTCAAAGGTAACAAGGCACACACGAATAGTTCTGTATTCTGCGGCATTTCAAAAAATTTAACACGTAAGACCCTAATATCTAATAACTCTCCCCACTGAGAAGTGTGTGTGTGTGTGTGTATGTGCAGAGGTTATTTTAAAAGACAGGTTGTCTTAAGATAGAGCTGAGACGTCTCGAATTAAGTGAAAATATGCCCCGATAAGTATCTTATGACTTAAGTCCGTTCTGTGTGAAACGAAAATGAAGCCCTAAGTCTTACATGGCACAGAGCAGCACCCACATTTTATTGGATGTGCAGGAACCACTGCTGTCCTGCATGTGGAATTGTGTTTCTAGCACTTGTGTTTTGCTGGAGCATGAATGCCATAAATGCAGCATGTTTATTTCGCAGCATTGCCTATTTTGAGAATTCCGTTCTTGGGTGTTGTGGTTTATGTGGTTGTTCCACCTCCGCCCCTGAACACATACGGAAGAAAGTTAGTGAACCGTCATTCGCCTTGGAGCTCCCCTTTGTTAGACTCAACCTGTACCATTTTGATGCCTTGGCAGAGTTTGGGGCTGACAGCCAGCAGACAGGAAATGAGAGCCATTAGGTTAGACCCACCCAAGTCCACTTGCTGAAGTGGGTAGGGAATTATTCTTGGTACAGGGAAGACTTCTGAAAATCACGCACTTGGCGGTTTTCGCCGCTTCTTTATATTTCCATGACTTTTTGAGAGATGCCATGTTGTAAACACATAGCCCCCATAAACAGCAACAGCTCATATTTTCATATAATTTCAGAGCACGTTTATGCATTCTCTTTCGGCCCTCATAACATTTTGATGAGGTGGTAGGTATTGTTACTACTTTTTTCTAGACTCTCAGGCATGTGGCTAATAACCAGTACAACCAGGAGTGTGGGGGCGAGGATGTGGGCCCACCCCACTCCTCCATGGGCTCGGAGGTGGGGAAGGAAGCTTGAGATACTTGAGAAAGTGGAGTTCCCTTGGCCCTTTGGACCTTCTCACTTGTGGTGTCAGGGTACATGCCCTGTGGGGCCCACTGCAGCACACAGCTTCGACTTGAGCCTGTGGCCTGGGTTAGCACGATGGGGATCCTGGTCCCACCTTGAACGAGCTGTGTGCCTAGCGAGTCACTTGAACATCCTTGACCTTCATTTCTTCTCACATAGGGAGTTGAGTGCATGTTCCAAATCCCCTTTAGTTGCAGAGAACCAGGAGGGACTCAACGTTTGCGTAGTAAGAGTGCATGGATAAGGATATATCAATTTTGGGGGGTTGTTTTTTAAAAATATATTTTCTTTGGTTATTCCTGTGTTTTCTTTATTGGAAACCCTTTTGTAACAGTGGAAGTGGTTTTCCTGAATTAAAATCTAACTAGGAGGTATCTTCTACTTGATTGGTTTTAAGGATATGTGGATTTCTTTGTTCACCTAAGTAATCTTGTCTTTTCTGCCAATTCTTGATCTTTTTCTGTGTCTTCTCCATACTCTAGCCCCACCCTCCCCCTTTCCAGTATTTTTTCCAAAAGTCAGGGAGGAGAGTGAGGTTGTCTGTTATGATTTTGTTTATGTATTTATTGATATTTACTCCATATGTTTAGGGTAAATCTTTGTTTTCTAGCCTGTCAGCATAGGGTTTTTCCAATTGTTCCCTCTCCTCTCTTTAAAATAAGTGGATTTTCACCTCTTATGGAATTCAGACTTCTACTGCTATAAGTCAGCAAAAACTTGGCCAAGGCTAGGATTGGGTCAGTCATAAAACACTTACTTCCTGACAATGTCATCTTCGTAGATCAGTAGAACTCTTGAGGGGTTGATCAACCTGCTGACTTACTTGGAACCAAGCAAGAGGAACCCCAAACTGAGTCTGTGGCTCAAAGTGAAAGTACAATTACAGGCCCATCTCATGGAGAAGGTGTATTTCTTCGGGAACCCAAGATGGCGGCATCCATGTCAATAATCAGTCCTACTTTGAATACTACATGTAACTTGAGGTAGTTGGAGCATCACATGAAGTTTCTAATTTGAGAATAGCAAAATTGTGCAAATTATTTCTCAAACCCTTGGACCTACGAGAATGTTTATTGGAATGGAAAACTTTCATGCTGTTGACCTATAATAGTGGTCTTCAGAAGGTTATAAATTTCAGTCTAAATTGAAATGCTTTTATAAATTTCCTGAATAAGGTACTTCCGATTTAAGACACAAGCAAATGATCAGTTCCTCTGACAAAAGAAGGAGACCGTTGGTTGTGGTTGGACTCACGTCTTCCTGGAGTGACTAGGAAGTAATAATAGAATATTCCTTAGTATCTTCTCTTAGTGGGGGTTAATTATGGAAAGCGTTTAGGATTGTAAATAGGATAATTGCCCAGAGTGTTTTTACACCTTGCTAAGTTAATTCGTCTTTTGCTCTAGTGATAGATACAGCGATGCCAGTGATGACAGCTTTTCAGAGCAAAGGATAGCTGAGTTGGAAATCAGCTGAAACTGATACGTGACTTGGAATCACCAGGACTGCCTGAGAGGGTGAGATGGAACCTTTAAGTTCTTGTTTGTTTCACAGACAGGCTGTCTTCTTGGTGTAGAAGGGAGCATCACAGGACTTGTCTCGCAGGATCCTGCTCCCCTGGGACGCTCCTGTTTGCATAGTTAGCAGGACAGACTTGACAGCTGATGGTGCTTCTGGGAATCTGGAATGCGCCTGAGAAAGCAGGCAGTTAGGAATGCGCCTGAGGCCGGGAATAAATATATCCGGGCGCCTCTAAATGGATACGTGGAGGCTGATAGTGTAGCTGAGGGGTCAGCAAACTTGTTCTGTAAAGGGCCAGACAGTGACTGTTTTCGGCTTTGTGGGCCCTCCAGTGCGTTGGAGAGGGAGGGCAGGCTTGGACAGTATGTACATAAGTGGGCAGGGCTGTGTCCCAGTAAAACTTGATTTCCAAACACAGTGTGCTGACCCCTGGTCTAGGTCACTCATGGAAAAGCAGAGTTCCTTGGATTTGTAGAAAATAAAATAGTGTTTCCTTTCTTTGTAGGGAGATGCCAGAGACTGGCTTGGCTTCCAAGGGCAGCTTATGTCCCTCACGGCTCCTGGAGGTTTTATTAGAGAAGGTAGCAGCCTGGATGGCTTTATTCCATTCATGCTCAGAGGCAGATGCTGCCTGGACAACCCTGCCCTTTAGCAGGGACAGCAGCTTTTGGAAAATTCGTACGGAGTCAATGTCTCCAGTGTGATTTCTCTTCTTATTTCACTTAGGGGCAGAACATTCCTGTTCACCAGGGAAGGCACATCCGGGTCTATTTAGATTTGCCTCAGACATGGAGACCTTCAGAAGCAAACCAAAATGGTGCAAAGATTAGTTGGAGGCACTTGCAAGACATATTATTCAGCTTTCGATGTGGCTAATACTTATTTTTTCTTTTTTTTTTTTTAAGGCTCTGAAGTAACCGAAGCCAAGATGAAGGAAGTATCTAAGGAAATCGCCACACTCATAGAATCACTCTTTTCTCCACCAAACATGGGATGTACAGCCTCGAGGGGAATCTAATAATATGCACTTCCATGAACCAGAATCAAAGGGGTAGTTTTTTTCCTCCAGAGGTGACCTTTGGTTCTTGCAAATTTCTGTAGCCAATTAAACTTTTCCCAGCAACTTCAGTGGGCAGAAAGTGTGTTGGTGTCTTGTCTGGTGTATGGAGACGTCCAGGTGGTGAGGAAGGATCCAGGTAACTGAACCTTCTCTGGGCTATATGGGAAGGCCGGCAGGGCACACGCAACAACTAATTTTGTGTCAAAAATGAGTCATTCTGTTACCTGGAATTCAGCCACAGATTTGCATGTGGCCCAAGTTTATTTCAGTTTGTCACTCTGTTTATTTGTAGTAAAAAGTAAAATGAAACAGGTCCAAGACTGGGGGTGGTAAGTAAGGCCCTGGCCTCAGGCACAGAATATAAGGGGGCATAAAAAACTCAGGAATCAAGATCGGTAACATATGTATATATATTTACTTGAGGTGAAATATCACATAACATAGATTAACCATTTCAGAGTGAACAATGCAGGAGCATTGGGTCCATTCGCAGTGCTGTGCAACCACCGCCTTCATCTGGTTCCATCCCTCTTCCCAGCCGCCCCCGCACCCACTTATCTCCTTTCTATTTCTGTGGATTGGCCTATCCTGGATATTTCATATTAGTGGAATCATATAATACGTGGCCTCTCGTGTCTGGCTTCTTTCACTGAGCTTGATGTTTTCAAGGTTCATCCATGTTGTGGCCTATGTCAGTTCTTCCTTGTGGCTGAATAGAATTTCCTGGTACGGATTAGACTACAATTTGTTATTCATTCATCCGTTGATGGACATTTGAGTTGTTTCTACCTTTTGGCTTTTTTGGATAGCGCTGCTGTGAACATTCATGTGTAAATAAATTTTGTTTGATTGTTTTTTTTGTTTTTGCCACACCGGGCCTCAGCTTGTGGGATCTTAGTTCCCTGACCAGGGATCCAACCCGGGCCCTTGGTAGTGAGAGCACAGAGTCCTTAACCGCTGGACTGCCAGGGAATTCCTGTAAATAACCGTTTGAGTATCTGTTTTTAACTCTTTTGGTAAATGGTTATACCTAGGAGTGGAATTGCTCGGTCACGTGGTAATTCTGTTTGACTTTTGGTGGAAACATCAGTAATATTTTAATATAAGATTAAAAAAAAACCAAAATTCATAAAAAAAATTTACAAAGAGCAAAATAGCAAATTTTAAAATAAGGACAGGATCCAGCCCTGCTCCTCCCTCACCTGCCGTAGTCCCGGGCCAGTTGTACAACGTTCTCATCCAGTATGCTTCCTGATTTCCCTGTTGAATGTACTTGAGATGACTTAGTTGTTGCTTACATTTGAGCCTTCTGAAACTGATTTAAATATTTTAACTGCTCGGTTAATTTTTTTGTGGTTGTCTTTGGCCTTTAACTGTTTTCTCTTAATGCTGTAAAGCATTATTTTGTGAACTGCTACAGAAAATTTATCTACCAAACACATGCAGATATGAAATGAATAATTCTGGTAAACAAAAATATTAAAGAACTCCAGGGCTCCACTTGTGAAAATTACAGCTTGAAGATCATAGGAGGCTCCAAATGAAAAGCCCACAATATAGGTTAAAAGCTGGTATAGGCCTCCTAGAGAGAGGTATATAAGCACAGAGGGGATGCTTGAACAGCACAAAGAGGTAATCTGGCTTAAATGGGAGTTTTCAATCGTAGTAATTATGACTTGTAAAGTTACTTATAACAGAGTGCTTACCTTCGGGCTAATGATTAAGAAGCAGCAAAGCAGCCTCTTTGTTGTGGCTACACGAGATTTCCTCTTTTGGAGACACCTGTTGAACTTGGAATTCAGCGAAGTGCGGAATGGTAATAGCATGGCTGCTTAGGGTAGTGGCACATAGAAAGGTATTATAAATCAGTCATTCGACAAATGTATCTTGAGCCCCCAGGATGAGCGACACATGGTGTCAGGTGCTGGGGGAAGTGAAGGGGAGCAGAATTTGCCCCCCAAATAGGTCTCTTTGGCATAAGGATTATTTTAAAGAAACAGCAGATACAGGAAAAGCTCTGAAAACTGAATAGAAGTTGCCCTTTTTAAGAGACATTTACATTTATAAGGGAAACCTTTGTTTGTAAAGTTGAGTCCTTCTTTGTACCAGGGAGATACCGAGGGCTCTACATCTCTGGAACCTCTTCTCAGTGGAGAAGGCAGGGACTTAAATCTGTATAACAACCTCACCCTTGATTACTGTGTTTCGCCTGGTCATCTTCCATAACTGCCTCCCCCACAAAAACATCTTCTGTCTTTCGCTGGAGATGGTATTGAAGGTGGTGGCTTGGGCCATTTTGAAGAGTTACTCAGTTTTCCTGCGTCTCTCCCATGTATACAGCAGGTACACATGTTATTAAACTGAAACCAAGCAGGACCCTGCAGGGCCCTCCTGGGTACAAAAGCCTTTCCATGTCCTCTGTTTCTTGTTTGTAGAAAAAGGCTTTAGTCTCCTAAGCTTTCCCTGAGTTCCAAAGAGCAGACTCAAGCAGTTACTAATTGGGAAAGTGAGCAGATGCAGAAACAAAGGAGAAGCAGTCAAGAAACAATAGTTCGGTGATAATACATAGCCCTAGTTCCTCCTCAAGGGATATATATGAGTCTGATGCATATCTTTGAGTTGTTCTGCAGGAACTACAACCCGCTCCCTGGTGATGGATGGTGACTACGTGCTGAGCACAAGCAGTAGACCCCAGACTGGTTGGAACCAGGTCGATGATGTTGACTCCCAAAACATTACCGTCACCTCCCCACGCACCAATAGAGAACTGTGCGCGAAGCCGTCACACACCCTTTTGCCCCTTTTGCCTTTAAAAACCTTACCCCCAGGCCAGCCAGTAAAATGGATCTGAGATCAGCCTACATTTCCCATCTTCTCGGCTGGCGCCCTCTCAATCAATAACCTTTCTCTACTCAGAACTCCAACATTTCGGTTTGTTTGGCTTCAGGACACACAGGCACACAATCTTGGGTTCAACAACAAAACTTGTTTGTTTTTCTCCTGTTAATCTGTCTTTTATTACAGAAAGGTGTCAGCCAAGAAGCTGGAAGGGTAGAGGGAAAATGATTTTTCTTCCCCTACAGAAGCAACCTACCTTCTTGCACCTGACCTTCCCTCGGGGGAAGGCAGGCTTTAAACAAATCTGTAGGAAAATAAGCATTTAATCATAATTGCGAGATGTTCAGGGAGCTATGAGTGTTAAAGAAGAAGGACAAAGGGACTATGAGAGAGTGTAAAGTGGGATCCTATGACAAACTGGGCAGCCAAGGAAGGCCTTCTGAGCAAAGCTGGTAAATGTTTCACACAGATTTGTGCCTGTGGTCACACAACGCAAAGATGGTGAGCAAAGAGCTCCGAGAACCAGTGGGCTGTGGTTTTCCAGACTGGCTGGCAATTGGGTGAGTGGTGACACTGTTTCACTGGTGTCATCACCTGCTTGGTATCAGCCCACACCTTTCCTTGGTTGAAATTTGGACTAAAGCTGAAGGGACTCAGCTTTTTTGTTTTCTCCATAAGCTCTCCAGCTCCATTCCCAATTGTCACTTTTGTTGCTGTACTTCTTACTTGGACTTTATATTTTGTTGAAGTAAAAAGTACCAGTTATATGCACATCTGTGCTCTGATAAGGTCAGTGCCAGACATTGACACTCATCACAGTTTTCCCCTAGAGTTGAAGTTCTGCACCCCGAAGATGCCATACAAGATGAGGGGAGATACGCAGAAACAACACCAGAAATCCAGAGTTAGTGAAATGTTGCCTGTGGGTTCTTTCCTGTGCTAGTGTCTTTGGGGTTTGATTGAATTTCTTGAATGGAGCAAGAAAGAGCTCAAGATCGTGTAGCAGCAACAGGTCTGCATCACTCTCTCCCTAGGCCGTCAAGCCCTTCTCAGAGTCTCCCTTCTAACTCTTTTGTTTCACTTGTGGATGAGGAGATGTGGGGTTCTTTCAAGTCTGCAAAATAGAATCACACTTGTATTCTCAAGGTCAATGGTAGGGAAGCAGGCTCTATACTCGTCGTTAATCTGAGCAACACAGTCAGTGCTAGCCAGAAAGTGAACTTTGGGGGAGTGACCAGCCTCTTAGTTCTTTCAGAGGTAGGCTTTTCTTGTGTGATACCGTTATTTGATTTGTGTTTACATTTGAATATGGGTTTATTAATAAGCCAGATATAATGATGAACTGCCATTCTGCATGTCACTGCTTCTTCTATTATCAGTCATAATAGGTGAGCCATACTGAAAAACAGCTCATTCTATTGTGACTCACACTGCACTTGAACAAAACCATTGTATTGCCATCTTTTTTGGGGTTTTTTTTTTTTACATCTTTATTGGACTATAATTGCTTTACAATGGTGTGTTAGTTTCTGCTTTATAACAAAGTGAATCAGTTATGCATATGTTCCCATATCTCTTCCCTCTTGCGTCTCCCTCCCTCCCACCCTCCCTATCCCACCCCTCTAGGTGGTCACAAAACACCGAGCTGATCTCCCTGTGCTATGCGGCTGCTTCCCACTAGCTATCTGTTTTACATTTGGTAGTGTATATATGTCCATGCCACTCTCTCACTTCGTCCCAGCTTACCCTTCCCCCTCCCCGTATCCTCAAGTCCATTCTCTAGATCTGCGTCTCTATTCCCGTCCTGGCCCTAGGTTCTTCATGACATTTTTTTTTCTTAAATTCCATATATATGTGTTAGCATACGGTATTTGTTTTTCTCTTTCTGACTTACTTCACTCTGTATGACAGACTCTAGGTCTATCCACCTCATTACAAATAGCTCAATTTTGATTCTTTTTATGGCTGAGTAATATTTCACTGTATATATGTGCCACATCTTCTTTATCCATTCATCCGATGATGGACACTTAGGTTGCTTCCATGTCCTGGCTATTGTAAATAGAGCTGCAATGAATATTTTGGTATATGACTCTTTTTGAATTATGGTTTTCTCAGGGTATATGCCCAGTAGTGGGATTGCTGGGTCATATGGTAGTTCTATTTGTAGATTTTTAAGGAACCTCCATGCTGTTCTCCATAGTGGCTGTATCAATTTACATTCTCACCAACAGTGTAAGAGGGTTCCCTTTTCTCCACACCCTCTCCAGCATTTATTGTTTCTAGATTTTTTGATGATGGCCATTCTGACTGGTGTGAGATGATATCTCATTGTAGTTTTGATTTGCATTTCTCTAATGATTAATAATGTTGAGCATTCTTTCATGTGTTTGTTGGCAGTTTGTATATCATCTTTGGAGAAATGTCTATTTAGGTCTTCTGCCCATTTTTGGATTGGGTTGTTTGTTTTTTTGTTATTGAGCTGCATGAGCTGCTTATAAATTTTGGAGATTAATCCTTTGTCAGTTGCTTCATTTGCAAATATTTTCTCCCATTCTGAGGGTTGTCTTTTGGTCTTGTTTATGGTTTCCTTTGCTGTGCAAAAGCTTTTAAGTATCATTAGGTCCCATTTGTTTATTTTTGTCTTTATTTCCATTTCTCTAGGAGGTGGGTCAAAAAGGATCTTGCTGTGATTTATGTCATAGGGTGTTCTGCCTATGTTTTCCTCTAAGAGTTTGATAGTTACTGGCCTTACATGTAGGTCTTTAATCCATTTTGAGCTTATTGTTGTGTATGGTGTTAGGGAGTGATCTAATCTCATACTTTGACATGTACCTGTCCAGTTTTCCCAGCACCACTGATTGAAGAGGCTGTCCTTTCTCCACTGTACATTCCTGCCTCCTTTATCAAAGATAAGGTGACCATATGTGCGTGGGTTTATCTCTGGGCTTTCTATCCTGTTCCATTGATCTGTCTTTCTGTTTTTGTGCCAGTACCGTACTGTCTTGATTACTGTAGCTTTGTAGTAGAGTCTGAAGTCAGGGAGCCTGATTCCTCCAGCCCCGTTTTTCATTCTCAAGATTGCTTTGGCTATTTGGGGTCTTTTGCGTTTCCATACAAATTGTGAAATTTTTGGTTCTAGTTCTGTGAAAAATGCCAGTGGTAGTTTGATAGGGATTGCATTGAATCTGTAGATTGCTTTGGATAGTAGAGTCATTTTCACCGTGTTGATTCTTCCAATCCAAGAACATGGTATATCTCTCCATCGATTTGTATCATCTTTAATTTCTTTCATCAGTGTCTTATAATTTTCTGCATACAGGTCTTTTGTCTCCTTAGGTAGGTTTATTCCTAGATATTTTATTCTTTTTGTTGCAATGGTAAATGGGAGTGTTTTCTTGATTTCACTTTCAGATTTTTCATCATTAGTGTATAGGAATGCAAGAGATTTCTGTGCATTAATTTTGTATCCTGCAACTTTACCAAACTCATTGATTAGCTCTAGTAGTTTTCTGGTAGCATCTTTAGGATTCTCTATGTATAGTATCATGTTATCTGCAAACAGTGACAGCTTTACTTCTTCTTTTCCGATTTGGATTCCTTTTATTTCCTTTTCTTCTCTGATTGCTGTGGCTAAAACTCCCAAAACTATGTTGAATAATAGTGGTGAGAGTGGGCAACCTTGTCTTGTTCCCGATCTTAGTGGAAATGGTTTCAGTTTTTCACCATTGAGGACGATGTTGGCTGTGGTGTTGTCATATATGGCCTTTATTATGTTGAGGAAAGTTCCCTCTATGCCTACTTTCTGCAGGGTTTTTATCATAAATGAGTGTTGAATTTTGTCAAAAGCTTTCTCTGCCTCTATTTAGATGATCATATGGTGTTTCTCCTTCAATTTGTTAATATGGTGTATCACGTTGATTGATTTGCATATATTGAAGAATCCTTGCATTCCTGGGATAAACCTCACTTGATCATGGTGTATGATCCTTTTAATGTGCTGTTGGATTCTGTTTGCTAGTATTTTGTTGAGGATTTTTGCATCTATGTTCATCAGTGATATTGGCCTGTAGTTTTCTTTCTTTGTAATCCTTGTCTGGTTTTGGTATCAGGGTGATGGTGGCCTCATAGAATGAGTTTGGGAGTGTTCCTCCCTCTGCTATATTTTGGAAGAGTTTGAGAAGGATAGGTGTTAGCTCTTCTCTAAATGTTTGATAGAATTCACCTGTGAAGCCATCTGGTTCTGGAATTTTGTTTGTTGGAAGATTTTTAATCACAGTTTCAATTTCAGTGCTTGTGATTGGTCTGTTCATGTTTTCTGTTTCTTCCTGGTTCCGTCTTTGCAGGTTGTGCATTTCTAAGAATTTGTCCATTTCTTCCAGGTTGTCCATTTTATCGGCATATAGTTGCTTGTAGTAATCTCTCATGATCCTTTGTATTTCTGCAGTGTCAGTTGTTACTTCTTTTTCATTACTAAGTCTGTTGATTTGAGTCTTCTCCCTGTTTTTCTTGATGAGTCTGGCTAATGGTTTATCAATTTTGTTTATCTTCTAAAGAACCAACTTTTAGTTTTATTGATCTTTGCTATCGTTTCCTTCATTTCTTTTTCATTTATTTCTGATCTGATCTTTATGATTTCTTTCCTTCTGCTGACTTTGGGGTGTTTTTTCGTTCGTCTTTCTCTGATTGCTTTAGGTGTAAGGTTAGGTTGTTTATTTGAGATTCTTCTTGTTTCTTGAGGTAGGATTGTTTTGCTGTAAACTTCCCTCTTAGAACTGCGTTTGCTGCATACCATAGTTTTGGGTCCTCGTGTTTTTCTTGTCATTTGTTTCTAGGTATTTTTTGATTTCCTGTTTGATTTCTTCAGTGATCTCTTGGTTATTTAGTAGTGTATTGTTTAGCGTCCATGTGTTTGTATCTTTTACAGTGTTTTTCCTGTAATTGATATCTAGTCTCATAGTGTTGTGGTCGGAAAAGATACTTTAAATGATTTCAATTTTCTTAAATTTACTGAGGCTTGATTTGTGACCCAAGGTGTGATCTATCCTGGAGAATGTTCCCTGAGCACTTGAGAAGAAAGTATATTCTGTTGTTTTTGGATGGAATGTCCTATAAATATCAATTAAGTCCATCTTGTTTAATGTATCATTTAAAGCTTGTGTTTCCTTATTTATTTTCATTTTGAATGATCTGTCCATTGGTGGAAGTGGGGTGTTGAAGTCCCCTACTATGATTGTGTTACTGTTGATTTCCCGTTTTATGGCTGTTAGTATTTGCCTTATGTATTGAGGTGCTCCTGTGTTGGGTGCATCAATATTTACAATTGTTATATCTTCTTCTTGGATTGATCCCTTGATCATTATGTAGTGTCCCTCTTTGTCCCTTGTAATAGTCTTTGTTTTAAAGTCTATTTTGTCTGATAAGAGAATTACTACTCCAGCTTTCTTTTGATTTCCATTTGCATGGAATATCTTTTTCCATCTCCTCACTTTCAGTCTGTATGTGTCCCTAGGTCTGAAGTGCATCTCTTGTAGACAGCATGTATACGGGTCTTGTTTTTGTATCCATTCAGCCAGTCTATGTCTTTTGGTTGGAGCATTTAATCCATTTACATTTAAGGTAATTATCGATACGTATGGTCCTATTACCATTTTCTTAATTGTTTTGGGTTTGTTAGTGTAGGTCTTTTCCTTCTCTTGCGTTTTCTGCCTAGAGAAATTCCTTTAGTATTTGTTGTAAAGCTGGTTTGGTGGTGCTGAATTCTCTTAGCTTTTGCTTGTCTGTAAAGGTTTTAATTTCCCCACCAAATCTGAATGAGATCCTTGCTGGGTAGAGTAATCTTGATTGTAGGTTTTCCCCTTTCATCACTTTAAATATGTCCTGGCACTCCCTTCTGGCTTGCAGAGTTTCTGCTGAAAGATCAGCTGTTAACCTTATGGGGATTCCCTTGTATGTTTTTTTGTGGCTTTTCCCTTGCTGCTTTTAATATTTTTCTTCGTCTTTAATTTTTGATAGTTTGATTAATATGTGTTTTGGTGTGTTTTTCCTTGGATTTATCCTGTATGGGACTCTCTTGCTTCCTGGACTTGATTGACTATTTCCTTTCCCATGTTAGGGAAGTTTTCAACTCTAGTCTCTTCAAATATTTTATCAGACCCTTTCTTTTTCTGGGACTGCTATGATTCGAATGTTGGTGTGTTTAATGTTGTCCCAGAGGTCTCTGAGACTGTCCTCAATTCTTTTCATTCTTTTTCCTTTATTCTCCTCTACAGCAGTTATTTCCTCTATTTTGTCTTCCAGGTCACTTATCCATTCTTCTGCTATTGATTCCTTCTAAAGAATTTTTAATTTCATTTTTTGTGTTGTTCATCCTTGTTTGTTTACTCTTTAGTTCTTCTAGGTCCTTGTTAAGCGTTTCTTTTATTTTCTCCATTCTATTTCCAAGATTTTGATCATCTTTACTATCATTACTCTGAATTCTTTTTCAGGTAGACTGCTTATTTTCTCTTCATTTGTTTCGTCTGGTGGGTTTTTTATCTTGCTCCTTCATCTGCTGCATACTTCTCTGTCTTCTCATTTGGTTTAAATTACTGTGTTTGGGGTCTCCTTTGTGCGGGTGACAGGTTCGTAGTTCCCATTATTTTTGGTGTCTACCTCCAGTGGGTGAGGTTGGTTCACTTGCTTGTGTAGGCTTCCTGGTGGAGGGGACTTGTTCCTGTGTTCTGGTGGGTAGGGCTGGATCTTGTCCTTCTGGTGGTCAGGGCCACGTCTGGTGGTGTGTTTTGAGGTGTCTGTGAACTTTGTATGACTTTAGGCAGCCTCTCTGCTAATGGGTGGGCTTGTTTCTATCTTGCTAGTTGTTTGGCATGCGGCGTCCAGCACTGGAGCTTGCTGGCCGTTGGGCGGAGCTGGGTCTTAGCGTTGAGATGGAGGTCTCCAGCAGAGCTCTTGGCAATTGATATTACATGGGGCCAGGAGGTCTCTGTTGGTTCAGTGTCCTGGACTCGGCTCTCCCACCTCAGAGGCTCAGGCCCAACACCCGGCCGGAGCACCAAGACCCTGCCAGCCACATGGCTCAGAAGAAAAGAAAGAAAAGCAGAACAAAAAACAAAGAAAATGAACAGACAGAACCCTCGGACACATAGCAAAAGCAAACCTAAACAGACAAAATCACACAAAGAAACATACACATACACACTCACAAAAAGAGAAAAAAGGAAAAAATAATTAGAGAATAAAAAAATTTTTTTAAATTAAGAAAGCAAACAAACCAATAACCAAATCCATCAATGATAACAAGCACTAAAAACTAAACTAAGATAAACATAAAACCAGACACAAGTGAGACGCGGAAAGAAAACCCCATGTCTACAGTTGCTCCCAAAGTCCACCACCTCAATTTTGGGAACATTCATTGTCTATTCAGGTATTCCACAGGTGCAGGGTTTATCAAGTTGATTGTGGGGATTTAATCTGCTGATCCTGAGGCTGCATGGAGAAATTTCCCTTTCTCTTCTTTGTTCGAACAGCTCTTGGAATTCAGGTTTGGTTTTGGCCCTGCCTCTTCATGTAGGCCGCCCTCAGGCATCTGTTCCCTGCCCAGACAGGAGGGGGTTAAAGCAGCAGCTGATTAGGGTTCTAATCACTCAGGCCTGCTCACTCAGGCCAGGGACAGGGAGGTGTACGGTAGTCATAATTGGAATCCGGGGTGAGCCTGCAGTGCCAGAGGCTGGCGTGAGATGCAACAGCCTGAGGCACGCCGTGTTTACTCCTGGTGAAGTTGTCCCTGGATCACGGGACCCTGGTGGGGGTGTGCTGCACAGGCTCCGAGGGTGTGTGGTAGTGTGACCTGTGCTTGCACACAGGATTATTGGTGGCAGTGGCGGCAGCGTTAGCGGTTCATGCCCATCTCTGGGGTCTGAGCTGATGGCCATGGCTCGCACCTGTTTCTGGAACTCGCTTAGGCGGTGTTCTGCCTTCTGTGGGCACACGGAGCAGGAATCCCTGCTCCTTGTGCACCCTGAAACAATGGTCTCTTGCCTCTTCTATAGGCACAGATATTTTCCCTGACTCCCTCCCGGCTAGCTGTGGCGCACTAGCCCCCTTCAGGCTATGTTCACGCAGCCAACCCCAGTCCTCTCCCTGCGCTCCGACTGAAGCCCGAGCCTCAGCTCCCAGCCCCGCCTGCCCCGGTGGGTGAGCAGACAAGCCTCTCGGGCTGGTGAGTGCTGGTTGGCAGCGATCCTCTGTGCAGGAATCTTTCTGCTTTGCCCTCTGCACCCCTGTTGCGGCGCTCTCCTCCGTGGCTCCGAAGCTTCCCCGCCGCCACCCCCCATCCCCATCACTGAAGGGGTTCTCTAGTCTGTGGAAACTTTTCCTTCTTCACAGCTCCCTCCCACTGGCGCAGGTCCCGTCCCTATTCTTTTGTCTCTGTTATTCTTTTTTCTTTTGCGGTACCCAGGTACGTGGGGAGTGTCTTGCCTTTTGGGAGGTCTGAGGTCTTCTGCCAGTGTTCAGTAGGTGTTCTGTAGGAGTTGTTCCACATGTAGATGTATTTGTGGGGAGGAAGGTCACCTCTATGTCTTGCTCCTCTTCCGTCCTGAAGGTCCGAGACTACTTGTTATAATGCTCGCTTCTGTAGAGAATCTAATGGTAAGCAGTCAATATTTAGTTAATTTAGATTATCTACATTTCTGGAGTAGCAATTTCTGGATTTATTTGCATAAGTATATATTATTTTAGTGTCCAACTTGAGACGTATGAAGACTCAGAAGTAATTTTCAACCCAGAATGTGACTTCTTTGTTGCCACCATTGATTCTTACCCAGAAGATTTCTGATAGGATGAGAGTTATTCATGACTTTTGAAACACCTTTGTTTTTCTGAGTGAGTATTACAACTTTATGGTTTTATATCATAAACTATATGTTTTTCTTCTGTTCCCCATTATCTTTATCTTTTTGTTCCAACATTCCTAGCATAATTCTTAACTTGAGTTGAAGGGAGATTTGTTTTAACATGTTTAAGAATGAAAAAGTAAAGAATATGATTACACATTCTTTATTGTTCAAAGGAGGCACTCTCTAAAGCAGGGTGGTTGTAGGGGGAGTGGCAAACTGGCCACAGGCTAAATTCTGCCTGTTTTTATTATTTATTTATTTATTTTAAAATTTATTTATTTTTGGCTGCGTTGGGTCTTCGTTGCAGCACATGGGCTTCTCATTGTGGTGGCTTCTCTTGTTGCGGAGCGTGGGCTCTGGTTGCGCAGGCTTCAGTAGTTGTGGCAGGTGGGTCAGTAGTTGTGGCTCACGGGCTCTAGAGCACTGGTTCAGTAGTTGTGGCATGTGCGCTCAGTAGTCGTGGCTTGTGGGCTCTAGAGCGTAGGCTCAGTAGTTGTGGCACACGGGCTCAGTAGTTGTGGCTCGCGGGCTCTAGAGCACAGGCTCAGTTGTTGTGGCGCACGGGCTTAGCTGCTCCGCAGCATGTCGGATCTTCCTGGACCAGGGCTCGAACCTGTGTCCCCTGCATTGGCAGGCAGATTCTTAACCACTGTGCTATGAGGGAAGTCCTGCCTATTTTTTAAATTAAAGTTTTATTGACCCACAGCCACACATGTTCCTTTACGTATTGTCTATGGTTGTTTTCATGCTACTGCAGCAGAGCTGAGTGGTTGCTACAGAGACCCACAAAGCCTACAATATTTACTATCTGGGACTTTACAGAAAAAGTTTGTTGACTGCTGATCTAAAAGGTACAATGCAAGAAAAAATATTTGCAAGTCTCCAATGGAACCTAAGTTTAAAAAAATCTTTTTTCTATATAGTGAAGATATTCTCTTAAAAAGATTTTAAAAGAATTCTTGACATGAGGTTACAAATTGAAAGTTTACAGAAAAATCTCTCTTCAACCTCTGTCCTTAGCCACCTTGTTCCCTTCCCTGGAGACCATATTATCAAATGGTTCTGGGTTCTTCCAGAGACATATCATGCAAAGATTATTGTTTTACTATGTTGAAGCAGCATTCTTATTTCAGTTGTGGTTATATTTCTCTATTTAGTAAGAAAAAAAAGATGGGGCTTCCCTGGTGGCACAGTAGTTGAAAGTCCACCTGCCAGTGCAGGGGACATGGGTTTGAGCCCAGGTCTGGGAGGATCCCACATGCCGTGGAGCAACTAGGCCCGTGCACCACAACTGCTGAACCTGCGCTCTGGAGCCTGTGAGCCACAGCTACTGAAGCCCACATGCTGCAGCTACTGAGGCCTGTGTGCCTGGAACCCATGCTCCACAACGGGAGAGGCCACCGTGGTGAGAGGCCCGTGCACTGTGGCGAGGAGTGGCCTCTGCTCGCCACAACTAGAGAAAGGCCACGCACAGCAACGAAGACCCAACACAGCCAAAAATAAATAAATTTTTTAAAGAAAGAGTAATTATGAGAAAAAATATACAAGGGAAAGGTCAATTCTTAGTTCAGCTTGTCACAGATATTGTGTACATGCTGTGGGCCCACCCTGAATTGATGCAGCAGAGAATATGGAAAAACCTGTAAGATGTGGTCTAGCTGAGGAGTGGCCTACTACAGTGCTTGAACCAGATCCTGATGCATGAGTAGGAGTTGAGTAAATGCATCTTTGTATTATAAATACTGCCAAGACTGAAAACTTCCCTAACCTGGGAAAGGAAACAGATATCCAGGTTCAGGAAGCACAGAGGGTTCCAAACAAGATGAACCCAGGAGGTCCACACCAAGACACTTAGTAACTAAAATGGCAAAAATTAAAGATGGAGAATCTTAAAAGCAGCAAGTAAAAAAGCAGCTAGTTATGTACAAGGGAACTCCCATAAGACTGTCAGCTGACTTTTCAGCGGAAACTCTGCAGGCCAGAGGGACTGGCATGATATATTCAAAGTGATGAAAGAAAAAACCCTACAATCAGGAATACCTGTCAAGGCTATCATTCAGACTTGAAGGAGAGATAGAGTTTCACAGACAAGCAAAAGCTAAAAGACTTCAGCACCACTAAAGCAGCTTCACAAGAAATGTTAAAGGGACTTCTCTAAGCAGAAAAGACCACACTAGAAATATGAAACTTATGAAAGGAAAAATCTTATTGGTATAGGCAAACATTCAGTAAAGGTAATTAATCAACCACTTATAAATCTAGTAGGAAGGTTAACAGACAAAAGTAGTAAAATCATCTGTATCCACAATAAGTAGTTAAGGGATACACAAAACAGAAAGTTATAAAATATGATGTCAAAAACATTAAAGGTGCGTGGGGGGAGTAAAAATGTAGAGTTGTTAGAATGTGTCTGAACTTAAATTGTCAATTGAAAATAACTCTGTGTGTGTGTGTGTGTGTATTGTTATATATGAATGTTATGGTAACCAGAAATCAAAAACCTATAATATACACACAAAAACAGAAAGGAATCCAAACATGAAACTAAAGGTAGTCATCAAATTACAAAGAAAGAGCACAAAAGAAGGAAGGAACAAAGAAAAACTACAGAAACAACCAGAAAATAATGAACAAAATGGCAATAAGTACATACCTATCAATAATTACTTTAAATGTAAATGGACTAAGTGCTCCAATCAAAAGACATAGACTGGCTGAAAGGATACAAAAACAAGATCCAGGGCTTCCCTGGTGGCGCAGTGGTTGAGAGTCTGCCTGCTGACGCAGGGGACACGGGTTCGTGCCCCGGTCCGGGAAGATCCCACATGCCGTGGAGCGGCTAGGCCCGTGAGCCATGGCCGCTGAGCCTGCGCGTCTGGAGTCTGTGCTCCGCAACGGGAGAGGCCACAACAGTGAGAGGCCCGCGTACTGCAAAAAACAAACAAAAAAACGAAAACAACAACAAGATCCATATATCCTGCCCACAGGGGACTCACTTCAGATCTAAAGACACACACAGACTGAAAGTGAGGGGATACAAAAAAGTATTCCATGGAAATGAAAAAGCTGGAGTAGCAATACTTCTATCAGACAAAATCGACTTTAAAAGAAAGACATTTTATAATGATAAATGGATAAATCCAGCAAGAAGATATAACAATTGTAAATATATATGAACCCAACATAGGAGCACGTAAATAATAAAGCAAATATTAGCCAGTGCTGTCCAAAAAATGTGAGCCACATTTGAAAATTTCTAGTAGCCATATTAAAGTGAAAAGGAACAGGTGAAATTAATTTTAGTAATATATTTTAGTACAATATATAAGTAATATATAATTTCAACATGTAGTCAATATAAAATTGTTAATGAGATATTTTATATTTTTTTGTTATGTGAAGTCTTTGGAATTTGGTGTGGATTTTACATTTACAAGCACATCTTAATTCAGACTAGCCACATTTCACGTGCTCAGTAGCCACATGTAGGAGTAGCTTTGGTATTGGATAGCACAGCTCTGGATGCTGTATAAAGGGGACGTGCACGTCCACCACTTGCTCATGGTGGAATCCCTGGGTGTAATTCAGAGAGAACAAGTATACATATTAAAATCATAAAGCATTTCCTATTTAGTTATGCATAGTTTTGTGTTTGGGCTGAAACGAGTATAGTATAGCCACGTGTGAGGCTTGCTATTGGGTTTGGCAGTTGGTCATCTGGCTGGTTTCTTCTGATGGCTCCCCAGGTACCCGAGTCCTACCCCTGCCTCTGTTTTTTGAGGAAGTGCTTCCTTCTCTCTTCCTTAGAAGTCTCCAGATACTGAATAGTGTTCTTAAAGAGAGGAAAAATGCAGGTTAGTTGTTGTTGTTTTTTAATATTTATTTATTTTAGCTGCACTGGATCTTAGTTGCGGCATGTGAGATTCTTTTAGTTGCGGCAGGCGGAATCTAGTTCCCCAACCAGGGATTGAACCTGGGCCCCCTGCATTGGTAGGGCGGAGTCTTACCCACTGGACCACCAGGGAAGTCCCAGGTTAGTTGGTTTTGCTTTTCTAGCGTTTTCCACTCTCTACCCAGGACCATCGTAGGGGAAATTTATTTGGCAGGTTCTTTCGGATTCCCCTTAATAACACTTGTAAGTAATGAGTATTTTCTGCATTCAAAGGAAAATAAACATTTACAGCAAAATCTACCGATTGCCAGTGTTGTACTTCTACATTTTGCCCTTGATTTGGGTATAGGTTAGAAAATAGCCAGACCCCCTGTCAAAGCTTCGGGTGGAAGTTACTGTTGATCAGCAAGTTTGGCCCTTCTAATCGTTAGGACTGAAGAAAATGGAGTTCTTAAGAAAGAAAGTTTGAGACACATGGATAATTCAATTCATCAAACATTTTTTTGAGTCAACTTTGCCAGTAGGGTGCTAGACAGTAGACTTCAAGCCCTATGTTCAGATAATTCAGTCTGATGTTAGGGCAGATAGGAAGAGATTTACACGTGAGTAACATCTGAGTCTTTCAAGAGTTCTTTAATGGAGGGATAGAATCGTGTCGTGGCATATTACTTGGGAGGTGATGACATGTATGTGAGGCTTTCTGCTTTACTCAGAGAAGCTGTACACACATGTGAACATGCACAAGGATGATTTCCTCCAACCTAGGGTAGAGTTGGGTAGATTTATGGGATTGTGACATGTTTTGTGAAGGGGTTTTATAATAACAATAATGGGGCTTTCAGCTGTTGAATGATAAACATTTGGAAATGCAGTCATACTCTGCAGTTGGAAATTTATTAAATTTATAAATTGCACTAGAATCCCTTTCCATGGCTCTCATGATTCCTGTCTGTTTCTAGCTTGATAATAAATAATTGCATCTTAGTACAATTCTTTTCTAATCTAAAACAGAATGAAAGCAAGCTAGGAAGCCTGTCGAGGGAAGGGAACCCCTAATGCTATTGACCCAATCAAAGTTTTAAAATGGCAGTTAATAAAGGAAAACTATGATTTTGGACTAGAAAATTTTTCAAGTGGCTGCATAAATGATGTCCTTCTTAATTTAGAAGTGAGATTTGTGTTTATTGGGCATTTGTTTTAAATTTAGCGTATACTCTGGGTCTGTTGATCTCGACAGCATGTTTCAGTGCAGACTAGCCGCATTTCCAGTGCTCAGCAGTGGTTCTCTGTGGTATGCCAGACTCTGTGGCCGGCCACATAGGAACAAGAAGCTTGGTGTCCAGAATAATCCTTAGTAAAAATGTATGTGTAATGTTACTTCCACCTTTATGAGCCAGAGGAAATTGAGGTCAAGACTAACCTGAACTTCCAGTTTGGATCATGCAGAGCTGGGATTCACCAAACAGCCAAAGCCCCTTCATGGAGAAGTACTACTTTTCTATGTAAGAGAAATGGGGCTGAACTCTCACACAGAATACCGGTGGTCTAGACAAGGGTAAAGGGCCTGGCCAAGGTGGCAGCCCTGGCGAACTACCTGTCAATCAGCGTGTGGTAGCATTTTCCGACCCCCATTTTCTCTGCGTTTAATTGGGAGTCATACAATGTGGATTGGCTAGTTTGGGAATGGCAGTTATTCGCTCTTGATATGTTTCTGGTCTTATAGAAAAGCCCAGTTTAATCTCAATTCTGGTCCTAGGCAGAAAGCATTCAGAAAGAGCGTCAAAGGAAAAGTAACATGTTACCTAGGATACCAAATGGAAATACAGTACAAGTCAGGGAAACTCTTGAGGTCTGTTTATTTATCTATTTTGATTTTTAATTTTTTTTTTGGTACGCGGGCCTCTCACTGTTGTGGCCTCTCCCGTTGCGGAGCACAGGCTCCAGACGCACAGGCTCAGTGGCCATGGCTCACGGGCCCAGCCGCTCCGCGGCATGTGGGATCTTCCCGGACCGGGGCACGAACCCGTGTTCCCTGCCTCGGCAGGCGGACTCTCAACCACTGCGCCACCAGGGAAGCCCAGGTCTGTTTATTTTTTGTCTTATTTTCTTTGACTCCTCGATTGCAACTTCGGTCTTACGCCGCTCATAGAAAGTCAGCAAGGCAACTACGATAGTACTTCAGGGGTTAAATCACTTAGAACTTAAACCCCAGAAATAAGGTTTATTGTGAAGGCAAAACTCCCTTTGGTGGGATTCCGCAGCTGTGAGAAAATGTGGAGTGCCTACAAATTGACAACCAAATCAAGATAATTTATTTATTGTCCACACCTGAGGTTTTCTTTAGCGCTAAGTCATTTGATGTGCAAAGAAAATAGCAAAGTAGGTAAATATGGTGGCATATACTCATCATGTAACTGAAAATGTCTTTTTTCTTTTATGTCTCTTTTTTCCCTTAAGAGACATACCTAATAGTGACCTTATTATGCAAGGGAGCAAATCTGGCTGTTGAAAACTTGTAAAGCACATTTGCCATACCTTATTTAAGCATTGGAAATCCTATTTTATGATAGTAATCAAAGTGGTAAAATTATAAATCACTTATGTGTAATAGAGCTCATGAAAAGTTGGAAAAGTATAAATTGTTAATATGTAAAATAGCTGTATGGAATCACTTTAAAAGAAGCAATTCTTTGAGAAAACATTGGGAATATTAACAACGGTTATCTTTGGGTGATGGGAAATATAGGTGAATTTTTTTCCTTGTTCTAATTTCCTTTATTTTTAAAGAGTCATCTGGAACGAGTCAGTGAAACATTTGACTTTTGTTTATTTAATTAAAAAAGATCTCTGACAGACAGCTTAGTTCATCATGAATCTCCATTCACGGCTCGCTATCCTCCGTGGTCAGTCCAAGGCCCCAGTTTTTTTTTTTTTTTTTGGTATCCCCTCTCCCCACCATGTTCTTGAAAAGGTACAAATCCCTGAAACATTGACAGTGTTTTATGCACGTGTTTATGTCTCATTTCTATAAATGGCATTGTGCTACAATTCTTATTTTGTTTTTTTACTGCTATCTTTCAGCACCATGATTTTAAAGTCTATCCCCACTGCCATTTGTACGTTTAGTTCGTTGCTTTGGGTTGCTGTGTAGTATTCCTCAGTCTGCATTCATTACGTTTCCTTTTGTATTTCTTGAGTTGCATCCACTTTCCTGCTACCACAAACAGTGCTGCAAAGGTTATCTTTGAACTTGTGCCCTAGTGGAGCTATCTGCGAGTTTCTCTGGAGTACACAGATCCAGGAGCAGAATCGCTGGGCCATAGGAAACAGGCACACTTAACTGAGACACAGGCAGCCAGGTTGCTTTTCTGGAAAGTGGCTGCAGCAGCCTGTGCACATTTCCATCAGCGGGTCAGGCATGGGCCAGGTCCCCCACCCCCACCTGCTAAGTATTACCCACCTTTCTAATTTTTCTCTGTCTGATGGGTGCAAAGTGGTATCTTGTTTTGACATTTCTCTGATTGCTGGTGATGTTAGCATTCTGACTTCCACCTTTGTGCATTGCCTCTTCTTAATCTTTGTTTTTGTTTCTCTGATTTCCTGACTTAAAAAAAAATCTATCTATATCTATGCTAGCTTTATTGAGATATAATTCACACATCATACAATTTACCCACTTAAAAAGCATTCATTGCTTTTTAGTATACTCACAGTGTTGTGCAACCATCACCATGATCCATTTTAGAACATTTTCGTCAGCTCCAAAAGTGGCTGTTCCTTGAGCTCCAGGAGACCTGTTTAGGTTGGGCACTCCCTGTGACCTTGCTGATCTCACAGGCCTGAACGAAAGGTCCGTGGGACTCTGGTTGCTGAGGCCCTGGTTTCTGCCTTCCACAGCTTGGTTGTTCAGCTTGCTTTTGAGTGTGTGTCCTTCCGATGAATTCTCCCACAGCCCACACCCTCGCTTTGTGCTTATTGCCAGCATTGGTTTCTGTTTGCTTACAACCAAAAGAAAACTAAGTCATAAATTTGTACATACAGGAGGGATTTTTGCAAGGAACAGACCCTAGAATGTGAAACTGATTGAGAATGGCAAAGCCTGCCCTGTTTTTTATAATAAAGGGCAGCAAAACTGCTGATCAGACTGTGCTTCATTTTTTTTTCCTGGGACTGTGCACCTTACGTGTAAAATGTCTGGATGTTTCCCAGGGTGGGCTATTTTTCTGCCTTTCTCAAGGTGCTTCCAGAAAGCACTAAGCTTTGGTGTACAGCATCATTAAGAAAGCATATACCCTGGCTGATGATCCGACATACCAAGCGTCTGTCGGTCATGCTCCCTTAGGAAGCAGTCTGCTAAGATGGTGTCATGTGCGGCAGGGGAACCCTCCTGCCACATCGCTCAGGTGGGGCCTTGGAAGACACTGGGCAAAGGAAATCCAGAGGACACAACCTGAGTTGATCAAGGACGTCTCTCCACGGCCAGGGAGGTGAATTGACAAGGAGACTCTAAGGACGTTCCAGGAGGATGATGTCCATGCTTGACACGTTGCTTTTCTTTTTTCCTTTTTATTGAACATGTTTGGTCCCTCCCTGCTCATGTTGTATAATGGATATCATTCAGGCCACAAGTTGCAAGACCTTGAGACGTCACATCTCATCCTGCTTGAGTCATGGACATCACCAAGTGATACTTGACTTGGAAGCCGGATGGGGAGACTGATTTTGAGTTGCCTCATATTGGGAAGGGGGTCAGTTCATTTTTGGTTGTATTTGGATTAGCTGTAGTAGGTGGTAGCATTTAAAAATATGCGTAGGAATAAAGGCATGTGTGTGTATACGCACAATAAACTACCAAGGATAGACTGTGGTATATACACCTGTTGCTTTGTCTTCCCAGTGAAGAAACCTGTAGTCAGGTTTCTGGTGTGATAAAGCTACATAACAACTAACACCCCCAAATCTCAATGGCTCACAGAAACAAGCACTTATTTCTTACTCATGGGTCTGCAAGTAGTTGTGGCTTTGCAGCACTTGGCTTCTGGCTGCAGGTTGGCTTCTGGTCTGCTCCATATATCCCCAGCGGCTACTCAAGGCCTGTTCTCATGGCCAGTGGCAGAAGTGCAAAAGAGGCCAAGCCAAACCCTGCGAACACAACTAAAGCCTCTGCTGTAATGCCATTGGCTAAATCAGTGAGGGTTGGGACTTATTCTCTGCCCACAGTAAACCCTGGTAACGGAAGGGAAGGAAGGAAGAATTGAGAACAAATAATCCATTCTTCTACACTCCCTCTTCTTTTGAGAAATCAACCATGTGATTTCAATGTGTTTTCTCTCTCCACAGATTACATTGTTATCTGTTCAGTTGCTCCCGTTAGAAGCCTAGGGTATAAGAGAAGTTCCAGATTGGGAAGGAAGGAGCATTTGTTCAGTTTTAGATATATTGAGTTTGAGCTGACTATGGGATAGTCAGAGAGATGAGGAGACTGTTGACTATATAGATCCAAATCGAAACTTTTGTGGTTATTTTCTCACTCAAGTTCCTACAGGTTTTATGAGTGGGGCTGATGACAAGTGTTACTAATTTCTTCGAGTGACGGCCACTAAGTTGTCCTTATGCTGTAACTCTTAAGTTTTTCTGTATTCTGAACCAAGACTGGTCCTCTTACCTTTCATATGTAACGCTGTGGGTTATTAAACATCAGCATCAAGGTTCTCTGTGTGAAATTCCCATGCAGATTTTGTTGACTTCAGAGAAGTTATACGACTGAAGGGCATTAGCAGGTCATATTTTTCAATGTAGACCTGCTTTAGTGCACCATTTGTAAAGGTTCTCCTGAAAAAGGATTTTCTGTGTTTGTGTAAATACACTTGTGTCATCATATCTCATGCAAATTGTCTGTATTGATTGATGGTCTCTTGTTTGCTTCCTTTTGCTTGTTGTATTTATAGCTCACATTACGTATAATTGTTGGACAACATAATATGAACCAGATGGCTTCATTATTCTGTGTTTCACATTTTGAATTTTAGATTTCACATTGGACTGCTTGTCAGCGGCCAGCTGTGTCCTGGAGGAGGAGATAAGGCCAGACCGTAGTTGAAAGATCCTGGGTCAGATACTGTGGACAGTAAGCACTGTCGAGGTGTTAGCATTTGAGGTTTCTTCTGGCCCTTGGTTTCACTTGGGAATTCAGAGTGGAAGGCCAGAGAGAGAGAGACTGGGCGTCAAAGGCCTTCTGAACCACTCAGCTGGCCTGTGATTGCAGTGTGTTTGAAAAGACTCTTTACCAATAAGCCCACAGAATCTATTATATGTTAGGAATTTTGACCACAGGTAGTAATTTTTAAAAATACGAGTATCAGTCAGGGGCCCAGCAGGAGAGAGATGGTATATTCAAATAGGATAATTGAGGAATGGTTCCTTAAGGGACTATTTCCAATAGCATGGGTTAAGGAAAACAAGGTTCAGTGAAGTAATATTCTAGACTTGAATGAGCAAGAGGGAGGAGACCCAGAGAGCAGCTACAGGTATAGGAGAGAGTGACTGGGCCATAGGATAGCCAGACATTTGGCCTCCCTGATGTGGGTGGGCGTCGTCCAATCTGTTGAAGACCTGAGCAGAATAAAGGGGCTGAGTAAGAGGGAACTCCTCCCGTTTGACTGCTGAGCTGGGACAAGTCTTTTCTGGGCTTGGACTCGGCCTAACACATCAGCTCTTCCTGGGTCTTGAGCCTATTGGCTTTTGGACTGGAACTTACTTCATTGGCTCTCCTTGTTCTCAAGCCTTCAGACTCACACTGGAACTCTTCTGGGTCTCCAGCTTGCCAACTCACCCTGCAAATCTTGGGACTTCTCAGCCCCATAATCATGTGAGCCAGTTCCTTATAATAAATCTCTATTCGTCTCTCTCTTTGTCACACACACACATCCTATTGGTTCTGTTTCTCTGGAGGACGCTGACTAATACAAAGGCCAAGGCAACTGGTGCTGTGGCCTTTCTTAGACATATAGACATCCTGGCAGGGAAGACATCATAGGCAGGGAAGGAGCTGAAGGGATAAATACTTAAATCTCACCCTTCTCCCTGGTGCCTCCAATTGGTTGAACTCGCCTGGAAGTTCTAGAGCAAGGGAGCCAGTGGAGGCAGTCTTTATAGAGTCTGGGATACAGAGCAGGATGGAGAAAGGTGAAAAGTGGGTCTAGAAGGGCTAATGGAGCCTTTCCATATAATGTATCTAAAACGACTATTGTTACCGCTTTCTTATATAGCCTCCCAGAGATATGCTATGCATACAAAAGCATATATGGTGCTCTTGGTAATTTCCATGATATTTCAAACTCTTCCAAAAATATCACTTTGATGGCTGCATAATATTAAAAGCCTTTTACTATGAAATAGTCTTACATAGATGTTACACTTATATAATATAAATATATTAATGAATGAAACTCCTGTGTATCCCATCATCCTGCTTAAGAACTAGAACACTGCCCAAACTTCAGGACTGCTGTGGGTGCCTTCCCAGTTCCATTGAATGAAGGCTAACCATTATTTTAAACTGTATTATCATTCCTTTGTGATAATAATTTCATTATAATATTTCTGAATATGTATGTATTCCTAAACAATATATCGTCAAACTTTGTATGACTTTGGCATTTATGTAGTTTCAAATGTATTTGTGTAGTTTGCATGCAGACTTCTGAGAATCGATTTTTATACTTAACATTATAATTTTGTGATTCATCCAAGTCGATGTATATTATTTAATTTTTGATGCTGTATATTGTTCCATTGTGTGTATATACTAGAATTTGTTTATTTTACTGTCAATGGACATTTGTCATTTTTACCTTTTTATAGTATTGCTATCCAATTTCTGTGTGCATTTGTGCCAGAGATTCTCTAGGCCAGATACCTGGAAGGAAAGAAACTGGGTGATGGCGATTACCTTCAACTTTACAAGGTAATACCATATTACATTCCAAAGTTGTTGTTCTAATATTCACTCCCCATTGCCAGTGTATTAGTTTTGTTGCTCCGTATCTAAACACCTTTAATCATGAAAACATAACATTAATAGAGTGAAAAGGCAAGACACATAAGAAGAAAATTTTCAACACATATATTGAACAAAGGACTAATATTCAGTTTATCAGTGAGAGAAATACAGACATTTCAACTTTTAAAAGTGAGCAAAAGACTTGAACAGATACTTCATAAAAAAGGATTTCTGAGTTGCCGATAAACTTATGAAAAGGTGTTTCGCTCATTAGTTCTTCAGGGAAGTGCACGTTTAAGACACAATGAGAAGCCGCCTCTGTACTCCCCAAATCCTAGCACTAGGAAAACTGATCTTGCTAAGTGTTGGCAATGATGTGGAGTACCAAACACTCTTTTTCTCTACTGGTGGTCATGTATCTCAGTACAACCACACTGGAAAATTGGTAGTATCTACTAAAGCTGAACATAGGCATAGCTATAACACACAATTCCATTCCCAAAAGAAATTCCTACAAAATGTCAGTAATAGCATTATTCATCAGAATCAAACACTCAAAAATAGCCCAAATGTCCATCAAAAGTTGTATATACTTGCAACAAAATGGATGCATCTCACAACTATGGGGAAGAATGAAAGATACTAGATACAAAAGAGAACATTCTGTATTTTTTTAATATATATATAAAATCCCCCAATGGACAGAACTGACTGATGGTAATAGAAGTAAGGATGATTAGTTAGCTTCGGGGAAGGTGATGACTTGGAGTGGACATACTGGGGGCATCCAGGACTAATATTCTTTATCTTGTTCTGAGAATGAGTACATGGGTAAATTCATTTTGTGGGAGTTCAATGAATTATGTACTTATGATTTCTGTACTTCTGGTACTTATGTACACTTCAGTAAGAACTATCTTGAGGGGACTTCCCTGGTGGTCCAGTGGTTAAGACTCTGAGCTCCCAATGCAGGGGCCTGGGTTTGATCCCTGGTCAGGGAACTAGATCCTGCTTGCATGCTGCAACTAAGACTCTGCATGTCGCAACTAAAGATGCCACATGCTGCAACCAAAAAAGGTCCCGCGTGCCACAACTAAAGATCCCATGTGCCGCAACTAAGACCTGGCACAGCCAAATAAATATTAACAAAAAAGAACTATCTTGAAAATGCCATATGTTTGGAAATTAACAAACACATGTCTAAATGATCATGAGTAAGAAAAGAAATCATGATGGAAATTTAATAATGACAATACTGCATATCAATACTTGCAGGTTAAGTGGTACTATAAGGGAAATGTATAGTCTTACATGTTTACATTGGAAAAGAAGAAAAGCTTATAAATATGTGTCGTGTCCAAATATAGCAATAAAACCTTTTCTAAAAGAAGGATAAAGAAAGAAATAACAATAAATGGAATAGAAAACAGACACAATTTTAAAAACTCAACAAAGACCAAAAGTTGAGTCAAGAAAACAAAAAAAGAGAAAAAGCACATATAAACAACTTTAAGGATGAAAAAGGAGGACATAGCTACAAGAAGTCCAACCATGTCTACCTGTACAGATTTTGTTTTCCAAAGATCACCCTGCTTGGGGAATGTATTATAGAGGAACTTCAGTGAATGCAAACAGAGTAGTTAAGAGTTTATTGCTGTAATCCAGGTAAGATGTAATGTAGCTTTTATTGGGACTAGAGTCTTGCTTAGGGATGACACTCACATTCTAAGGTTATCCATTTACTGTCTTAAATTTTCTTCTTTTATATATATATATATATATTTATTTATTTATTTATTATTATTTTTTTTTTGCAGTACGTGGGCCTCTCACTGTTGTGGCCTCTCCCGTTGCGGAGCACAGGCTCCGGACGCACAGGCTCAGTGGCCATGGTCACGGGCCTAGCCGCTCCGCGGCATGTGGGATCTTCCCGAACCGGGGCACGAACCCGTGTCCCCTGCATCGGCAGGCGGACTCTCAACCACTGTGCCACCAGGGAAGCCCGCCTTCTAATATTTTTATTGTTTTATTTTTACGCTTAAAACTGTAATCTTCATCTGGAATTTAAAAATACATAGTAGGAGGTAGAGCTATGGTGTTTATTTTCAGATGGAAAACCATTTAACGTAATACAACTCGTTTAAAAATAAATTGAAATACCACCCTTGTAAATTAAGTTTCTGTATTTACTTGAATCTGTTTCTGAATTCTGCATTCTTTGTTCTACCATGAATTTGTCTCTTCCTATGCAGATACTATACAGCAGGTTTTACAGTAAGTCTTAATATCTGGGAAGATAAATTACTCCCCTCAGAATTTTTCTTTTATTTTTCCTTGGTTTTATTTTGTTACATTTATTCTTCTATATAAGCTTTAAAATAATTTTACCCTTTAAAAAATTCTGATGGTCACGCTGATTGGAATGGCGTTTGTATTTTAATTTTAGAAGAATTGACACTTGTCTTCCCTTCCAGAAACATGTTCTAACTTTCCGTTTATTCAGGTCACCTTTTCTTTGCCATGAATATAGATTTCAGAACTTGACTGTAATTATGTTCAGCATTTTATGTCTTTCACTTGCATATTTGAAAGTAATATTCATTTTACATTATGCAGTTTAACAAGCAAATAGTGCTCATTTAGTTAATCCCTTAATAGTCTAAACATTTCCAGCCTTTCAAGTATGTCATTTTGAATATGGAAATTCTTCTTGCTCTGAGAATTACTGAAAACCTCTGATTCATGATTAGGTTGAAGAGAAGGAAAAGTATTAAATTTAGATTAATCAGTAGGGGTGAGGGATAAATTGGGAGGTTGGGATCGATACATACACAATACCATGTATAAAATAGATAACTAATAAGCATCTAATTATAGCACAGGGAACTCTACTCAATACTCTGTAATGACCTATATGGGAAAAGAATCTAAAAAAGAGTGGATATATGTATATGTATAACTGATTTGCTTTGCTGTACACCTGAAATTAACACAACATTGTAAATCAACTATGCTCCAATAAAAATTATTAAAAATAATAAAATTAGATTAATCAACTTAATATAACTTAACAGACAGTCATGTGTAACTTTTGAATATGTTATGCACCATTGTCTCTTTTACAGATGCCTCTTTGCAGCTTTTCATTTCATCATGTAGCAAAGACACAGGGGATTAGTTTGGGATTTGAATCAAGTTATCTTCATAGTTTCTGGGTGAATCAGGTTTACAAGTTCATCCAGAATTATTCAACAGTCAATAAAGAAGGTGCATGGACATCTAACATCCTCCACTCCCCCTGTAACCACCACCGTGATGCTTAGAGAGGAAAGAGACTACTTTCAAATAGCAAGACTCCCAATGAGTGGGAATGATCAAAAGGCGTTATCAACACGAGCAGTTATTTTTCTTTTATGTTTCAGTGAGATTCTCGTCTAGCAGAGTAAGATGACAGATGCAGCCCCTACTTATTACTTGGGTTTCCCTACAGAAATGATTCTGGAAACACCAACAGGCTTGCATCCTTACGTGAGGCAGAGGATCCTTGGAGATGGACATAGAAGGTAAGTGAAGGGGAACTAATCAACACTCTCCTTTCTCTTGCCAAAGACAAATCCTTTTTTTTTTTTTTGCGGTACGCGGGCCTCTCACTGTTGTGGCCTCTCCCGTTGCAGAGCACAGGCTCCGGACGCGCAGGCTTAGCGGCCATGGCTCACGGGCCCAGCCGCTCCGCGGCATGTGGGATCTTCCCGGACCGGGGCACGAACCCGTGTGCCCTGCATCAGCAGGCGGACTCTCAACCACTGCACCACCAGGGAAGCCCTTTTTTTTGGCCATACCCCTGCAGTGGAAGCTCGGAGTCTCAACCTCTAGACTGCCAGGGAAGTCCCAAATCCGTTCTTATTTAGTGAAGACAGTGCCCAAACCAGAAACTGCAAAACTGTGAAAGGGAACTATTTTGGGAAAATATTTTTCTTGTTGCCTTTATCAAAAATGAAGCAGCCATGAGAATACAAGGGGAAAATCTAAATATGGTATTTTGGGGGGAAGGGACGACAGGGTTACTTTTCAGTATATTTTAATTGAAGCAAGACGTGAGTTGGCTCTAGTCACACAGGTGGAGTGGGGCTCCTCTGTGGCAGTGGATCGCAACCCAGGCTACACATTAGAATCACCTGAGGTGATATGGAAAATGCTAATGCCTCAGCTCAGCCCTCAACTAGTTCTTACTCAATTGGCCTAGGATGGGCCTGGGCGTGGGTCTTTTTGAAAACTCCTAGTAAGTCCTAATGTGGAGCCAGTGATGAGAACACTGTTTTGGAGAAATTACCAAGGGTTTGGGAGGATCAGTTTGTTTTTTAACAATGTGTGAAACAAAATCGCTGCAGATTTGGCAGGAGATTGCAAAGTGACATGCTAAATAGAAAGTATAATAGTAAACCTCTATTTTAGCTTATTTATTAGGGAACAACCAGTGTCCTGCTAGTTAACTTTGGGGGGCTATTTTTTCCAAGTTGGACTTTTCATACTGAAATAATATTTCCATCAAATGAACATCATTCCCTCACATTTGTCATTGTTTGAAGTCATATCTTGACCTTCCAAAATGCCTTTAAAATTTCCTTTTGAGTCAGTTAAGTGTTACTCCTTCCTGGAACAGATAACTGGTTTAAGTGGTTTTTGGAACGTTCTCTGGTTTGATTTATGACCGTGAAAGTGAAACTGCACAACTTGGATGGGACTTGAACCCAGCCAAAACCCAGACTGGGTCTTGAACCCACTGTCTTTTAATTGAAATCACACACCTGGTCTCAGGACTTAATGAAGCTCAGGTTCTTTATATTTCAACATAGAAGGAATTCAGCCAGTGGCAAAGTGATAGGTAAGTAGATTTATTTAGAGAGATACACATTCCATAGAATGTGGTCCATCTCAAAAGGCAAGAATGGCCCTGGGAGAAACACATTCCACAGACAGTGTGGGGCATCTCAGAAAGCGAGAGGCTCCAAAATACGGGGTGGTTAGTTTTTAGGGGCTGGGTAATTTCATAGGCTAATGAGTGGGAGGATTACTCCAACCATTTTGGAGAAGGGCTGGGGTTTCAAGGAATTGGACCACTGCCCACTTTTTGCCCTTTTATGGTTGGCCTTGGAACTGTCATGGCAGCTGTGGGTGTGTCTTTTAGCTAATGTATTACAATGAGCGTATAATGAGGCTCAAGGTCTACTGGAAGTCGAATCTTTCACCATCTTGGACCTGGTTAGTTCTAACCAGTTATGTCATATCCTCAATGGCTATGTCATTCTTTAAGGGTTGTGCCCTGCCCCCTTCCCTCCTGTTTCAAAAGAAGCCTGAAATTGTGCAGTTGTTGGTTACTTGAACATTTTTCTTGAAAAATTCTAAGGAAATGGGCAAGGCCTTAGCTGACTAGGGGTTCTGTTTTCAGCATCTTATTCAGCTACTGCCTAATTCTATTTTGTCTTCTGTATAATTGTTAAATATTCATTTTCTGCCTGTATGTGAAATTCATGAGTGATATTGTTCTGCATTTTCCATGATTGATCCTTGTTTTCAGCCTGAAGAGTCTTTCCTTTTCTTTCTTGTTTTTAATTTCCCAAGAGGCTTCTTAGAACTCGATTTTTATCCACCCCTGATATCCCAACAATTTATGTTGGTCCTCTAAGACCCTTGCTATAGGACTCAATGGTGTTCTCTTATCTATCGGTGTTGTTTTTGATTGATTTGATCCTGGAGTCCAAAAAAGCATTTATGTTTAGAAATTTGGAGATTTCCTGATGCTGCTTCATGGCTGGTTCTCCCCTGACATAGAGTAGGAAAAGTCCCAAGTGCTCTGTCCTGCAGGACAGCCCCACCATACACCCCGCCCCCCCCCCCGCCCAACTTCACCCATGGCTGGAGAAAGCAGGCTTTTCCTGTGTCTGTACCCTCTCCCTCTCTGCTGAGTTGCGGGCTACCCTCGAGCTTGAGCTGAGATATACAGAGAGAAGAAAACCTAGGAACTCTCTTTCAGGTCATCATTTAAGACCTGGGTTCCTTACCCAGTCCTGCTGCTCTTTATTCACTGTAGTAGGCAGAATAATGCCTTCCCACACAAAAAGATGTCAATATTCAAATTCCTGGCACCTGTGAATATATTACCTTGCCTGGCAAAAGGGATTTTGCAAACTTAATTAACTTAATGATTTTGCGATGAGATTAACCTGGATTATCTGGGTGGGCCAATGAAATCACAAGGGCCCTTATAAGAAACAGGCAAGAGAGTCAGAGGTAGTGGAGCTGTGCTAACAGAAGCAGAAGTCGGAGTGCTGTGAGTCAAGGAATGCAGGCAGCCTTTGGAAGCTGGAGATAAGGAAACAGGAGACTCTCTAGAGCCTCCGGAAGGAACACAGCCTTGCAGACCCATTTTACGTTTCTGACCTCAAGAACTGTAAGAGAACTTATCTGTGTTATTTTAAACCACTAAATTTGTGATAATTTGTTTAAGCAACAAAAGAAAACTGATTCATCCACCTTTCGGAGTCATCTGGTAGTTGCTTTATGGATTTTGTCTAGGGGCTTCTTGTTACAATCAGAGGGAGAGATGTGTTACTGGGCCCTTTCTAGATTCTTGGACAGCATTACGATAGATATAAATGAATATCGCTTCCACAAGACTCTTAGGCAAGCAAAGCTTTTTATTAAAAGAAAGAGCTTGTGCACAAGGGAGAAGGCAGGAAAAAAATGCCAGCTCCTGGAGTAGAAGGGGCGAGTTGCTTTTATAACAAAAGGGAGGGTTTGTCTATAACTGATAGTTTTGAGAAGTCGTCAAACTGTTTGATCAGCAGCAGATGGCTATCGGGAATAGGGAGCGCTTCTGGGAGGGGAAAGGAGTGCCTCAGAATTTTCTGCAAGAAAGCACAGGAGTAGATAAGGTTAAAATTTATAGTTGAGGGCTTCCCTGGTGGCGCAGTGGTTGAGAGTCCGCCTGCCGATGCAGGGGACACGGGTTCGTGCCCTGGTCCGGGAAGATCCCACATGCCGTGGAGCGGTTGGGCCCATGAGCCATGGCCGCTGAGCCTGCGCGTCTGGAGCCTGTGCTCCGCAACGAGAGAGGCCACAACAGTGAGAGGCCCGGGTACCGCAAAAAAAAAAAAAAAAAAAAAATTATAGTTGAGCTTCTTGTCTTATGGCAACTAGGTAGCTAGTGCAACAGAGACAAAGTTAATTTTCTATTCCTGTGAGCCTGGTTTTTGTCTCTGGGGCTCAGGCCTCCAGGGCCTTTGTTCTTTAGCTTGCAAGGCCTGTTTTGCCCAAGGCCATTCCCTAGTCCTTTTCCAAAATGGCTGTGCTCTTTTCATCCTGTCTTAGATGGGGTGGAGTGTCCTTACTCCAGCTTGAGTGGAACCAGAGCCCATTATTATTATTTTTAAATTAATTAATCTATTTATTTTTGGCTGCATTGGGTCTTCATTGCTGTGTGCGGGCTTTCTCTAGTTGCGGCGAGTGGGGGCTGCTCTTCCTTGCGGTGCGCGGGCTTCTCATTGCAGTGGCTTCTCCTTGTGGAGCACGGGCTCCAGGCACGTGGGCTTCAGTAGTTGTGGCATGCGGGCTGTAGAGCGCAGGCTCAGTAGTTGTGGCGCACGGACTTATTATTATTAAATGAGGCGTTTACTATACTCCTTCCTAAGAGCACCAGGTGGGGAACACGTTTTGTAAACTAGATCTAGGAAGTGGGATGTGGAATCAATCTATCCTCCTCCCCTTAAGGGCTGTCCAATGGTTAATGAATTAAAAAAACATGACTAAATAAAAACAAATCCCACACACAGTCCCCCACCCAGAAAAAGGAAAAAAAAACAAAAACAAAAATTAGATGTTCCAGATTACTCGCCAAAGTGGAACCCAGGAACAGCTTCAACAACCCAAATTAGTCTGTTAGAGTCATCACAAGCATGCCTTGCTTTTAAACAAAAAATAATAATTTCTTTGAAACAACAAAATAAAAACTACTACTGATCACTTTTCTGACAGTACACTATTACTCAAAATTAAATGGTATTGAGGGGGGAAGGGGGCCATAGCTATGGGCCTTGTCTCACACGAGTGCATGTGGGTAGGTGCAGGGCATTTGTCATTATTGCAAAAATGAATTTTAATTTTTTAATCTTTAGTTTGATTTAAACATTTGTTTTAGTATATCATGAGTGATATTTGCAATAAAATGCCTAGGAGTAAACCTACCAAGGGAGACAAAAGACCTGCATGCAGAAAACTATAAGACACTGATGAAAGAAATTAAAGATGATACAAACAGATTTTTACAGCTCTCTATGTGCTTAATTCTGTCCACCCACTCAGAAATCGCCCATGGCCATAAGCAGTTTATGAGCCTTTTATAAAGACAGTCTTCTGAAATCAAGAGACTCTGTGTTATAATGGAATTTTGGTTTTGGTTTTTTACGGCAAAGATAAATGCAGTCATTGAGATAAGTAGGCTCTTACAGCAAGTTCCATTTGGTTTTTTTCCGAAAAGGCTTTGGAATTATTTTAGTGATCATGGAGTATAAAGAGTTAGACCTGCAGTGTCCATATGTACCGGCTGTTTTTGGCAATTATGCAGTCACAATTACGATTCGTGGAGAGCCTCATACTCTTGGACTTTTTGATACTGCAGGGCAAGAGGATTATGACAGATTACGACTGCTGAGTTATCCACAAACAGATGTATTTCTAGTCTGTTTTTCAGTGGTCTCTCCATCCTGATTCGAAAATGTTTAGAAAAGTGGGTGCCTGAGATAACTCAACACTGTCCAAAGACCCCTTTCTTGCTTGTTGGGACCCAAATTGTTCTCAGAGATGACCCCTCTAATATTGAGAAACTTGCTAAGAATAAACAGAAGCCTATCACCCCAGAGACTGCTGAAAAACTGGCCTGTGACCTGAAGGCTGTCAAGTATGTGGAGTGTTCTGCACTTACACAGAAAGGCCTGAAGAATGTGTTTTGACGAAGCAACCCTGGCTGCCCTGGAGCCTCCAGAGCTGAAGAAGAGCTGCAGGTGTGTGCTGCTATGAACGTATCTCCAGAGCCCTTTCTGCACAGCTGGTGTCCACATCATACTAAAAGCAATGTTTAAATCAAACTAAAGATTAAAAATTAAAATTCATTTTTGTAATAATGACAAATGCCCTGCACCTACCCACATGCACTCGTGTGAGACAAGGCCCATAGCTATGGCCCCCTTCCCCCTCTCAATACTAGTTAATTTTGAGTAATAGTGTATTGTCAGAAAAGTGATCAGTACTAGTTTTTATTTTGTTTCCAAAAAATTATTATTTTTTGTTTAAAAGCAAGGCATGTGATGACTCTGTAGCAGACTAATTTGGGTTGTTGAAGCTGTTCCCGGGTTCCACTTTGGCGAGTAATCTGGGACATCTAGTTTCTGGGTTTTTTTTTTTTTTTTCCTTTTTCTGGGTGGGGGAGTATGTGTGGGATTTGTTTTTATTTAGTCATTTTTTTTAATTCATTAACCATTGGACAGCCCTTAAGGGGAGGAGGATGGATTGATTCCACATCCCACTTCCTAGATCTAGTTTAGAAAACGTGTTCCCCACCTGGTGCTCTTAGGAAGGAGTATAGTAAACGCCTCATATAATATACTCCTATTTGAAAGTTGCCTTTTCTCTCCACCCTTGAGTAGGTCCCGTATTTGATGAAACTCATGAAAGTGGGCGGAACCTGTCTTGCCCCTCCTCTTTTCTAGGATGCACTATATATGTGACTGTGACTCTCAAGGAAATTTGTTTGCCATTTGCTGATTTTTTTTTTGAAGTTAATTTCTAACTTCTTTCACTGATAAATGAAGAAAAGTATTGCACCTTTTGAAATACACCAAATGGATTGAGTACGTAATGAAAACACAATTTTTCCCTGTCAGTCATTGTCTTAAAATGCTGAGCATAGATGTGCGGCTTAAGCGTGTATCATACAGTGTTCTAAAACATAGCTGAAGACCTGGTATATGGAGGAAATCCGAGGGGTGGTGCTAGAAGACAGATGTCTATGGGATGATTCACATCCTCTTTCAAGTTACTAGGATGGAGACCTGCTTCATTAAGAAGCTGGGGGTGGGGCAGGGTAGAGTGGGGGTGGGGAGGACATTTAACCATATGGGGACCAGTCAGGGGAATCCCCTTATTTCTGTCTTGCATGTGAGGAACCCTAGAGCAGCTAGGTGAGGCTCTCTAGTTTAATAAGAATCCTGGGGAGGGTCTTATGAAGACTCTTCGTAAGCTGATAAAATCCCTGTTAACACTTATCTTCGTTGCAGTTTCCAGGTCTTAAAAATGTTAGGTAATCTACCCCACCTTCCCCAAATCCGAATTCTTCTAGATGTCATTAGTGTTGAACCAATGCTTTCTCATGTCTCAATTCTTTGTATATGCCTTCTTTTCAGATGTATTAAATAAACAAACCTTTTTTTAAAAAAAAAAAAAGGTGGCTGTGCCATGTGATAATAGGATAGATTCGATATGAAATTCACTTGGTCATGCAGCTGTTGGATTAAGAGATTCTTGAATTTTAAAAGTTCTGGATGAGTTATTTCACATTTCGCATATACGGTGAGACTTCATTAATCTTCTCACACTGCAGTATTACAAATCTGCTTAATACAGGTTGGCAGAAGATGAGCACTCCCTTAAATTCCCATGCTCAGCCTCCACCTCCAGCACTCTGTTGGAACTCTGGTCCCTCCAGTTCCTTCCAGATGGTCTTGGGGGTCTCAGGCAGGGATCTCATGAAGGCTCCAGGAAAGAGGTCCCTTGGCCGCCCTGTGGCGCCCATGTTTATGCCCTCTCCTCCTCCAGACCTCTGTGGGAAAGTCTCTTCACACTGTTAACGCACAAGATAGCGGCTGGTTCATTCACTGTTGGTGGTTTTCAAAGATGAGGCCAGAGCCGAGGTTTGTCCTGAAGCTGCCCAACCTCCAAGCTGAGGGCACTGATGTCTGCCTGGAGGGCGCAGTTTCCCATTGCTGCAAGATCCATGGGCAGTGGGTCCTGTTGCCTGTGAATGGAACTGCTACAGTTGGCACCTCGTGGTTCAGCTCTTGTGGGTTTTGTTCGCTCCTTTGCTTTGGGCCCCTGGTTCTGGGACTGCATCGTCAATCCAGATGATCTGGATGGCCAACCTTCTTATTTGACCTTGTCTACTGTCCTGGTGCCCAAATTGTTCTCACACTTCTCTTAGAATGAGTTTCTTTCTTTCCTTTTTTTTTTTTTTGGCTGTTTTGGGTCTTAGTTGTGGCATGTGGGATCTTTCATTGCGGCATGGGCTCTTTTGTCGTGGCACGCAGGCTTCTCTGTAGTTGTGGCACACGGACTTCTCTCTCATTGAGGCATGCGAGCTTAGTAGTTGTGGCATGCGGGCTTAGTTGCCCCGTGGCATGTGGGATCTTAGTTCCCTGACCAGGAATCGAACTGGACTCCCCTGCACTGGACGGTGGATTCTTTACCACTGGATCACCAGAGAAGTCCCTAGAATGAGTTTCTTTAAATGGTACATTTCTCTACATGCCCAAGGATCCCGTATTCTACCTCCCAGGCTCATAAACATACCTGATTTCTGTGGTGAACAAAATTAAGATTCAAGCTGAGTTCCCTCCTATACTTAAGGAGAACAGTATAAGTTAACATTTTCCCTCCTTTTCATCAATCATCCTTAGTATAGTGCTGAGTTACCCAGTGAGTAGCGGCCATCTCAATTTTACTTTAATAATCAGCTCCCAGAAGAAAGGCAGGCACACAATAGGGATTCAAGGAATATTTGTCAAGTGAACGAGCTTTTATTTGAGGAAATCTTCCTTTTCGAGAACAAGACTGCGTCTTTTTTCTGGTACCCTAATCAAGGTCAAATTTCAGTCTTTGTTCAGAGCATCTGTTCCTTTTGGCATGGGTGTCAGACGTCAGAATAGGAGCAGGACACACGCCAACATAGCAGAATAGTTAAGAGTCAGACAAACCTGAGGCAGGATAGTGATTGGACGAGTTAGTTAACCTTTGTGATCAGAATAACATCTAAGCATAGACTTGTAAGAAGAATAAATGAGACAATGAGTCTGTAGCATTATATCTGTCACATAATATTTGCCCAACAGATGGTAGTTATTAAAAAATTCTATTGATATTTTTAGAGAAGAACAAGGATCCCAAGTGTTTGAATATCATTTGAGTTTGTCAGTCTTTTTAAAAAATTTTTTTATTGAAGTATAGTTGAATTACAGTGTTGTGTTAATTACTGCTGTACAGCAGTTATACATACGTACACATTCTTTTTCATATTCTTTTCCTTTATGGTTTATCACAGGATATTGAATATAGTTCCCTGTGCTATACAGACCTTATTGTTTATCCATTCTATGTATACCAGTTTGCATCACAAACTTCTAATCCAGCTCTCTCCCACTCCCCTCCCCCTTGGCATCCACCAATCTATTCTCTATGTCCCTGATTCTGTTTGTTTCATAGATAGATTCATTTGTGTCATATATTAGATTTCACATATAAGTGATATCATATGGTATTTGTCTCTCTCTTTCTGACTTCACTTAGTATGATAATCTCTAGTTGCATCCGTGTTGCTGCAAATGGCATTATTTCATTCTTTTTTATGGCCGAGTAGTATTCCATGTATATATGTACCACATCTTCTTTATCCATTCATCTGCCAATGGACATTTAGGTTGTTTCCATGTCTTGGCTATTGTGACTAGCACTGCAGTAAACATGGGGGTGCATATATCTTTTTTTTTTTGTGGTACACAGGCCTCTCACTGTTGTGGCCTCTCCTGTTGTGGAGCACAGGCTCCGGACGCGCAGGCTTAACGGCCATGGCTTACGGGCCCAGCCGCTCCGCGGCATGTGGGATCTTCCCAGACTGGGGCATGAACCCATGTCCCCTGCATCAGCAGGCAGACTCTCAACCGTTGTGCCACCAGGGAAGCCCTGCGTTTATCTTTTTGAATTACAGTTTTGTTTGGATATATGCCTAGGAATGGGATTGCTGGATCATATAGTAAGTCTATTTTTAGTTTTTTAAGGAGCCTCCGTACTGTTTTCCACTGTGGCTGCACCAACTTACATTCCCACCAACAGTGTAAGAGGGTTCCCTTTTCTCTACACCCTCTCCAGCATTTGTTATTTGTAGCCTTTTTAATGATGGCCATTCTGACTGCTGTGTGGTGGTACCGCATTGTAGTTTTGTTTTGCACTTCTCTATTAATTAGCAATGTTGAGCATCTTTTCATGTGCCTCTTGGCTATCTGTATGTCTTCTTTGGAGAAATGGCTATTTAGATCTTCTGACTATTTTTCAGTTGGGTTGTTTGCTTTTTTGTTTTTGTGTTGTATGAGCTGTTTGTATATTTTGCAAATTAAGCCCTTGTCAGTTGCATCATTTGCAAATATTTTCTCCCATTCCGTAGGTTGTCTTTTCATTTTGTTTATGGTTTCCTTTGCTGTGCAAAAGCTTGTAGGTTTGATTTGGTTTCATTTGTTTATTTTCGCTTTTATTTCTCTTGCCCTGGGAGACCTAAGAAAACATTGGTACAATTTATGTCAGAATGTTGTGCACATGATCTCTTTTAGGAGTTTTATGGTGTCACATCTTTTTTTTTTTTTTTGGCTGCGTTGGGTCTTTGTTGCTGCACACAGGCTTTCTCTAGTTATGGCGAGGGGGGCTACTCATCATTGCGGTGCGCGGGCTTCTCATTGCAGTGGCTTTTGTTGCGGAGCACGGGCTCTAGGAACCCCCGGGCTTCAGTAGTTGTGGCACGTGGGCTTCAGTAGTTGTGGCTCACGGGCTCTAGAGTGCAGGCTCAGTAGTTGTGGCGCACGGGCTTTGTTGCTCTGCAGCGTGTGGGATCTTCCTTGACCAGGGATCGAACCTGTGTCCCCTGCATTGGCAGGCAGATTCTTAACCACTGCACCACTAGGGAAGCCCAATGGTGTCATGTCTTATGCTTAAGTCTATCTATCTACCTGTTTATTTATGGCTGCATTGGGTCTTCGTTGCTGTGTGTGGGCTTTCTCTAGTTGCGGTAAGTGGGGGCTACTCTTCGTTACGGTGTGCGGGCTTCTCATTGTTGTGGCTTCTCGTTGCGGAGCACGGGCTCTAGGTGCGCGGGTTTCAGTAGTTGTGCCACGTGGGCTCAGTAGTTGTGGCTTGTGGGCGCTAGAGCTCAGGCTCAGTAGATGTGGTGCACGGGCTTAGTTGCTCCATGGCATGTGGGATCTTCCCGGGCCAGGGCTCAAACCTGTGTCCCTTGCATTGGCAGGCAGATTCTTAACCACTGCGCCACCAGGGAAGCCCTTATGCTTGTCATTAAGCCATTTTGAGTTTATTGTTGTGTATGGTGTGAGAGTGTGTTCTAACTTCATTGATTTACATGCGGCTGTCTAGCTTGCTCAACACCACTTGCTGAAGAGACTGTCTTTTTCCCCATTGTATATTCTTGCCTCCTTTGTTGAAGATTGATTGACCGTAGGTGTGTGGGTTTACTTCTGGGTGAGTTTGTCCCTCTCATCTCTGAGTACAGATCTTGGAAACCATGACCCTTCAAATCTTATGCAAAGAGAGTAAAGATGCTCCCCCAATTCCACACAATTGATATATATGGATGGGAATAATATTGCATCAAAATAGTTTGTAGGTCAATGTATCGGAGGGGCTTTCTTGGTTATCAGTATTTCTGCTATGTTATTATTGCCTATCTGTGTTCCTGGGTTCAGAGGCTATTTCAATTTCTTGATTCTTATGCTTTACTGCACTGCACAGATGTTGCGTTTTTTATAAATTGAAGTTTTCTGGCAACCTTGCGTCGAGCAGGTCTATCGGTGCCATTTTTCTAACAGCACTTGCTCACTTTGTGTTTCTGTGTCCCATTTTGGTAATTCTGGCAATGTTTCAAACTTTTTAATTGTTTTATTATGGTGATCTGTGATCTCTGATGTTATTACTGACTCACTGGAGGCTGAGATGATGGTTAGCATTTTTTAGCAATAGAGCATTTTTTAAAAATTGAAGTATAGTTGATTTACAATGTTAGTTTCAGGTGTACAGCAAAGTGATTCAGTTATACATATATATATATTCTTTTTTAGATTCTCTTTCATCATAGGTTATTACAGAATGTTGAGTATAGTTCCCTGTGCTATAGAGTAGGTCCTTGTTGGTTGTCTATATATAGTAGTGTGTCTGTGTTAATCCCAAACTCCTGATTTATCAAACCCCCCCTTCCCCTTCAGTAACCAGAAGTTTGTTTTCTATGCTTGTGAGTCTATTTCTGTTTTGTAGATAAGTTCATTTGTGTCATGTTTGAGTTTCCACAAATAAGTGATATCATATGATATTTATCTTTGACTTATTTCACTTAGTATGATAATCTCTAGGTCCATCCATGGCAACAGAGTATTTTTAAATTAAGGTATGTACGTTGTGTTTTTAGACATAATGCTATTACACACTTACTAGACTACAGTGTAGTCTGGGCACTGGGAAAACAATAAATTTGTGTGACTCACTTGTTTGCAGTATTCATTTTATTGCGGTGGTCTGGAACTGAACCTGCCTTCTTTCTGAGGTCTGCCTGTACCATATGTATGAATAGAACGCCAGGAACTTAATAACTGTCCGGGCAATGATTGCAGCAAAGACCTCCATTTCTGAAATACTGTTTTGCGTATTGATTGTAGATGAAGAACAAAATCAAAATCATTGCGAAATTATTGTTGAGGAGAAACAATAGTTTGGGAGTCGTCGTATATAAAAACTGCTCAGCAATCAAGTTATTTTTTTAAGTAGTTAATGCTAATATTTGAGTGTCAGAAGCTACGTTATTTTAGTATGTTATATGCTGCGTAAAAATAACCAGAAGACCTGAAGTTAAAGTTGGACCAGATTAATGTGATGGTTCAGTATGGGGAGTACGAGCCTATAAGGATTGGCCAGAGCCTCAGGGACTAGAGAGGCCTTGGGCACTTGTCCACTGTCAGCCAGCACCACCGATTGGGGTGGCATCTTCCCAGCTGAGGACTAAGCTTCTCTGGCTTGGAGGACAAGTAAGGATGGGTGCTGGTGCATGGGAGTTGTGGTGTGCTAGCTGGAAGGCCAGTGGGCACCAAGTACCCAGGCAGCACCCACGTAGTCCTCCCCAGACCTGGGGTGGTCCTGTCAGTGTGGGAGGCAGACCGCAAGGAGCTGGGGGCAGCAGCTTTTTTCCAGTCAGCATGAGAGCACTTGTGAATTTAACAACCTAGTTTTGAGATCTTCCTGGTGAATCTGGTTGTTTGGTGGGATTTCTGGTTTCTGCTAGGAGATACCACTTACAGCAATGAGCAAAGAAATTGACAGATAGGAGGGCAAGGAGTTATAGGTTAGGGGATAACACATAGAGTTATCACAAGGGTAGAGCTAAAAATTTGTAGCAGGTGGCAGCTTAGTCCAGTGCTTCTCATCGTGCTTGTGTCCTTGGATTAGGTGACATTGGTTTCTTTGGTCCTTTTCTTTGTTGACTGACAGCTTGACATACCTCCTCACTCCCAAGCTGCTTTGCTCCTCTCGAAGATTAAAATTCCCTCCCAGGGAGCAAAACTGCCCACTAAGCAAGATAATTTGTAGTTGCCAGCATAAGTGTATCTCATTTAGTTTTAGCCTTCAAGGTAGGTGTTCATGAAAAGTTGTTTACAAAATTAATTTCTGGAAAGAGAAGTTTCTTTCAGCTGATGATGTTTTGAGAGAAAACACTTCGGAAAATGAGATCAGGACTCTGGGAGTGCTCAGTAAAAAAGATTTCACTCTAAACAAAATGTGCTGCTGTCGAAGAGTTCCTAGTTTCAGACAGGCGAGGCCACGTAGTGCTGCTTCTCCACTGTGAGATCAGCTAGTTGACGTGGGAGAATGGAAGTGGATTTCAGCTCTCCAGGTCGTTTTCTTTGCACATGGAATTGTCTATCCTCTGAGGTTTCTACCAGCTGAGCAGTTATTTACTCCGGCAAGCCATCACAGCTCCAAGATTGATGCCACAATGTGGGACACACAAAAGGGCCCTGGACCGAGAGCCACGACCCTTGACGTCTAGGCCTGGCTCAGCCACCAGGTAACTGTGGGTGATTGTGCTCTTTGTGATTCAATAAGAATCAAAGTGACCTTGTGCACCTAGTGCACATGCTCTCTTAAGCTGCCTGGACTCGTTTATTTAGCACAGGATTCCCAAGTTAGAAGTCTGCAAAATATGTGATGTACAGAATCACCACATGCCAGATGTGTTCTTCTGTATCGGTGGGGGAGATTAGCATCCAAGATAACATCCAAGCTGATGTTCTTGTGTCCCAAAGGACTGGATGTGAACCCCAGATAAAGGAGCTAAAGTTTAACATTCACAGGCTAGAAAAATACCTGGGGCTACAGAAGGCTAGTCCATTTACATACAGAGAGATGTCCTTGGGTCTGTGTTGAGGTGGGGAGTGGGAATTGGCATCCCAGACTAAAGCTGGCCCCCTCAGGAAAGGCTGCCCCTGTGTGGAAGGGTAACTAGAAAACTCTGCCTATGGGTCTAGGAGAGAAGCCATGTTGAGAGCCAGTTGTGGTTTGAAGTGAGGAAAAATCTTTTGTGAGAAACTAAAACCCCAAACCTGCATCGTACAAGGTGTGGAGCCCGAATTTATAGTCTCCACATGTGTGGAAATCCCTGGCCAAAGAATGTAAACCCAGCTGTAGCCAGTGCCACAAGGCAAGTAAAAGAAATGAGGTACAACTTTTATGAAGGAAGATAAAAAGCTCATTACTTGTAGGTTCTGTGATTGTATACCTAGAAAATCCAAAAGAATCCTCAAATTATTAGAATTAATAAGTAGATTTTGTGAGGTCCTGCATATTTATAGGAAAAACAAAAATGTAAATAAAACTAAAATCTTTGCCTCATGCCTCAAGCCCACTGTCCACCGCATCACGCAGCAGGTGACCTTGTACTTCAGAGAAGAATGAGGCTCTGAGGTGTGAGCTCCCACAACTTCCCCACCTTGTGACCTCAGACTGACCTTAGTCAGCCCCCACCCTTGCCTCCTTTCCCGTATTCATAGGGGGCATCCTTTTCTCTTCTGCTTTTACAAACAAACCCTTTGCTCTATGCTTTTGAGTCTCTTCCCTCCCACCTCCACTAGAATAAAGATATGGCTTCCTCTGATACTTCTTTGTCTTATATGTTCAACCTGGCTCCTTCACTATAACTTTTAAAGATGCTCAAGTTGCTGTTACCTTTTAAAAACAACAACAACAACAACAAGAACTATAACAAGCCTTGGCAGACCCCCCAAATCACCTCTAGCTCTCACATTTTCAAAAGAACAGACTAAACTCGTATACATCTTACACTTTTTAGACTCAAGCCTATTTCAGATTTCCCTTCCTATTACTACTCTGAAATGGCTTTTATCAAAGTGACCAAATGACCTTCTTAACTGTTCAATCCATTGGACTCTTTGCAGTCTCTGGCACCCACCGCTAAATTGCTCAAGACTGCTACCTACACCTTGAGTGGGAACTTCTGGGTCCTTGTATAGCTGTGGATGGTTCCTTAACCCTGTCCTTTATACTCAGTCTCGCCTCAGCTCCCATGATTCTAGGCAAGGGTTCTCTACATTCCCCATGATATGGCAACAAGAGCTTAGGAATCTGGATAGTTTCCTGGGTGGAAATGTGGAGTCAGGGCAGGCAGAGGACTGAGATGTAACATATGAGTTAGAACTAGATTATGGTGCTGTCATTGAGGTAGCTTCTAGGGGCAAAGGGAGTTTTCTCTAGCCCTTATTACTCACTGATGAATGTGTGCATCCCAGCAGAGAGGAAATAATTGTAACTGATGGTCACTGAACTTTTCAGCTATGACCACTGCAGACTACTGATAGATGACTGATTTGGAATTGGGACTTTTTACAACCCAGAGGGAAGGGAAGGGAGGTAGACTCAAATGATTAAGACTGGATTTCCTGCCAGCCAGGAGGAACTAGAGCTCAGAGTCCAATTTAGGTTGACCTCCAGACAACAAAGAAATGTGGCCTTTGTTGCATAGTTAAGCTGAGATCCACACCTGTTTGCTATTAAGTGTCCAATTGTAGCAGTGTGTGCTGAGGGACTCAGCTGTTGAAGCAGAAATGGTCAGATACACCAGATTTCCAGGATGGATGTGACCGCTTCTGACTGCAGAGCAAGCAGAAACATAAAAATCCTTGTGGCAAGAAAGCAAACTTGTAGGGTTATCTGACCTAAGAAGGGCCCTGGAGAGATCTGTGATTTTGCAATGGGCAGAGGCTGAGAAATGAAGACATGCGGCTATTAGAAGCCCTGAAAGAAATGTATTCTAAGCAACATTTCTGCCTGAATGCATTAACAAATGCAAGAATAAAATTTGAAATTTCAGCTCATTATCGTTCTAGTTTTGGCAGCATGAGTTTCCCTGAGGCTTTTAAATCTTTCCTTGGAGTCATCTATATTGACTTTGAATCTTTGATATGTTTTCAAATATTGGCTTAAAGCATCACAGGTTCTTATTTAAGTGGATAAATTGGCTGTCTAGATGTATCCTATTTAATATACAAATATGTATTTTCAAGCAAGTAAAACAAACTTCTGTAGGAAGTTCATAATATAAAGTGTAGGAAAGTCATGCATATTTCCTCTCTGTCTTCTGGCTTCTTGATTACATTATTGTTAAATCATTTATTTATACCAATACCTTGTTAGTAGTGGGACTAAATGCCCTGAAGCATTCCTTTTTAAATTTTCCTCATTCCTTATATCGCATACAAACAAATTAAAAAAAGAAAACCCTGTTGATGTATACATAGGAAGGATTTTTCCAGCCCTAATTATCCCAGTGACAAAGGATCATTTTCTGTACTTGCATGTTACTCATCTCAGTGTTTGCCTTCCAAATCCCCTTCCATCGGACCCCCTGAACCTTTATTATATTGAACAACCTTCCCTCATTTTCAGGGAATGGCAGAATGGAAAGTCTGGAAGGTGCTTTAGAACCCTGCTACTCAAAAGTCTGGATCATTTTGCCCCACCTCTGTTAATAACTTGGAATCTCCATTTCTAGTCTGAATCAGCTGTGCCCTCGGCATGCCAGGTATGATTTTGCAATAGCTTTTTGGATATGTCTGTGCAGATGTCAGCTAGTATATCAGAGCCAACATGCTTAAAACCCAAACACACAGAGACATGGCAACACACAATCAAGTCACCATTAACCCGTTCATTTGCTTCCTTTTCTGTAGTCCATTTTTCATGAATGACATTGCTGTCCTCTCGATCCTCTCAACTGGACATGGAAAGGGCGTTATAACGTCTTTCTCTCTCAGTACCACTCCCCCCCCACACCCGCCCCCATCCCAATCTGATCAGCCCATAAATCCTGTCAATTAAATTTCTCAGGCCCTGGGCATAGATCCCTTCTTCTCTACTCATTATTACTGTTCTGATGTCCATTTTCATGATTTCTTGTTTAATGCCACCTCTCCTAATGCATCTCTTTGCCTTCTCCACTCCCTCTTCTCTGTAGGCCATTTGTATGACCTACTGCTGCGTAGCAAATTACCCCAAAACTTAGCTTAAAACTTGCAGATGCTATAGGTCAGAAGCCCAGAAGCAGCTTCGCTGGGTGGATCTGGATCAGGAGAGCTCTTGTGAGGCTGCGTTCAAGGTGTTATCCAGGGCCGCAGTCATCCGAGGCTTGGCTGTGGAAAGATCTGCTTCCAAGTTCACTCATAGGGTGCTTAGCACAGAGCGCATGGAAGCTGACTTCTCCCACAGAGAGCAATGGGATGGAGTGAGTCCCCTCTCCAGATGGAAGTTGCGGTCTTTTTATAACCTAACATTGAAAGTGACATCCATCACTACTGCCTTATTTTGTTGGTTAGAAGAGTGTCACTAAGTACAGCCCACAGTCCGGGTGAGGGAATTAATTTCCATCCCTTCAGGAGAGCACTATTGAAGAATCTGGATGTATCTTTAAAGCCATCACAAGTTGTCCTCTGGCCACAAATAATTTATCTTCTTCCCACATGCAAAATTCATATCAAAGAATTTTTGGGACTTCCCTGCTGGCACAGTGGTTAAGAATCCGCCTGCCAATGCAGGGAATTTGAGCCCTGGTCCGGGAAGATCCCACATGCCACGGAGCAACTAAGCCCATGTGCCACAACTGCTGAGCCCATGTGCCACGACTGCTGAAGCCTGTGCACCAAGAGCCCGTGCTCTGCGCCTAGAGCCCGTGTTCTGCAACAAGGGAAGCCACTGCAACGAGAAGCCCGCGCACCGCAATGAAGAGTAGCCCCTGCTCGCCACAACTAGAGAAAGCCCACATGCAGCAACAGAGATCCAATGCAGCCATAAATAAATTTATTTTAAAAAAAGAATTTATGGACCTTCACATATCTTTTTTTTTTTTTTTTTTTTGGCTCCGGACGCTCAGGCTCAGCGGCCATGGCTCACGGACCCAGCCGCTCCGCGGCATGTGGGATCTTCCCGGACCGGGGCACGAACCCGTGTCCCCTGCATTGGCAGGTGGACTCTCAACCACTGCGACACCAGGGAAGCCCCCTTCACATATCTTTAAAACTACCATGCAGCCTTCACAGGAACTGGTATCTTGAGACATAACTTTGTTCTGAATATTTTCTCTGACTTCACTTGACAGAAGAGATCAAACTCCCCAGATCCTTCATCATCTGGCCCTAATACATATTTTCTACCATTTGTTTATGAGTCTGCATGCAATCAAACCAAATGATTCACCATTACCTAATCATACCTTCAATCTACCATTTTCTGTACCTTCATGAATGCTGTTTCCCAGGCTGGGAGGTGCCCCTTATCTCTTTGTTTCCAAATTCTCTTCAAAATTCCAGCCTTGACTCCTTCATAAATTGTGGCAGCTCCCCACAAATAGGATGTATCTACTTTCTTTGATTTTAAGTTCCTGGAGGACAAGAACCATACCTTGTTCATCTCTATATCCCTCAAAATAAGCAGATTTCCTTGTACCCAACAGATGTTCAACAAATGTTGAGTTGAATTATATGAAGACAGCACTTCTCCATTTAGGCGAAACAAACACTCTGAGTTGTTTGTGTCCATGTGGTATACAGCAACATCATAAGAGCATTTTGTTTGTTGCATATGCTCTGTCTTTCAAAGACACAAAGCCAAAATTGCTGTATGTGGGACAACCTAACAGAATTGGTGGTAGAATTTCCAAATTATATCAGCATCTTCAAAGTACCAGCCTTCTGCTGCTGTGTTGGAGGGGCAAGAAAAGTTCATTTACCATCATGTCGATGTTCACGTCGATGTTCCACATATATCCCACAAAGTGGGAATGATGGAGCTGTACAACTAGGCTGTCTTTATCTATGCTATAGTGGGACAACTGTTTAATCTCTGAGCAACTTTCTCTCTCCCACCTCCTTTCCTCTCTCCTTCCCTCCCTTTCTCTCCTTTACTTCCTTCCCTTCCTTCCCTTACTCCCTCCCTTCCTTTCGTTTCTCTTTCTTTCTTTCTCCCTTTCTCATTTCTTTCTTTTTCTTTCTCTTCTCTTCCTTCCTCCCTCCCTCTCTGTCTCTTTCTCTCTCTTCTTCTTCCCTCCCTCCCTCTCCTTTTCTCACTCTTTCTTTCTGTCTTTCTCTCTCTCTTCTCCCTCTCTCCCTCTCTTTCTGTTTCTCTTTTCTTCCTCCCTCCCTCCATCTGTTTCTGTTTTTCTCTCTTTCTCCTGCTCTTTCTTTCTTTCTCCCTTTCTCCCTCTTTCCTGCCTTTCTTTCTTCCTTTCTTTGTCCGTATTACTTGCTCCTCTGACCTCTCCTTGTTATTTTCTCCCACCACTCTGGGTTGTTGCATGGCCATTCTCATGGGATTACTGCCCCTTAAATTTAGCCTTATGCAAGTTCTCTCTTTGTTAACAGCTTTATTGAGGTATAATTTACACACCATAAAATCCATCCATTTTAAGTATACAATTCAATGATTTTTAGTAAATTTATAGGGTTGTGTAACCATCACCGCAGTACAATTTTACAACATTCCCATGACCCCCAAAGGCCTCCTGGGCTAACTGAATTATTAAATTTCTGTACCTTTTTTCTTTTTACAAAAAAAAGTGATTTCATATAATTTAGAAAATATAGAAAAGCAGAAGGAAGAAAATAAAACTTCTCTTCATTCCACAGCCTACAGATAATCATTGCTATTCTGCATATATTTAGTCCTTCTGTCTATTTATCTGCCTCTTTATTCATATCTTAGAAGGGAAACTACAATTTAGGGGCTGCTGAGAAGTTGATTAGATCTAGGGACACAGCAGCTACATATTTTTATTTTATTTTTTTATACAGCAGGTTCTTATCCACTTTATACATATTAGTGTATATATGTCAATCCCAATTACCCAATTCATCCCACTGCCACCACCCCCCGGCCACATTCCCCCCTTGGTGTCCATACATTTGTTCCCTACATCTATTTCTGCCCTGCAAACCGGTTCATCTGTACAATTTTTGTAGGTTCAACATGTATGGGTTAATATACGATATTTTTCTCTTTTTGACTGACTTCACTCTCTCTGACAGTCTCTAGATCCATCCACGTCTCTACAAATGACCCAATTTCATTCCTTTTTATGGCTGAATAATATTCCATTGCATATGTACCACATCTTCTTTATCCATTCGTCTGTCGATGGGCATTTAGGTTGCTTCCATGACCTGGCCATTGTAAATAGTGCTGCAATGAACATTGGGGTGCATGTGTCATTTTGAATTATGGTTTTCTCTGGGTACATGCCCAGTAGTGGGATTGTTGGATCATATGGTAATTCTATTTTTAGTTTTTTAAGGAACCTCCATAGTGTTCTCCATAGCTGTATCAATTTACATTCCCACCAACAGTGCAAGAGGGTTTCCTTATCTCCACACTCTCTCCAGCATTTGTTGTTTGTAGATTTTCTGATGATGCCCATTCTAACTGGTGTGAGGTGATACCTCACTGTAGTTTTAATTGCATTTCTCTAATAATTAATGATGTTGAGCAGCTTTTCATGTGCTTCTTGGCCATCTGTCTTTGGAGAAATGTCAATTTAGGTCTTCTGCCCATTTTTAGATCAGGTTGTTTGTTTTTCTAATATTGAGCTGCATGAGCTGTTCATATATTTTGGAGATTAATCCTTTGTCCGTTGATTCATTTGCAAATATTTTCTCCCATTCTGAGGGGTGTCTTTTTGTCTTGTTTGTAGTTTCCTTCGCTTTGCAAAAGCTTTTATTAGGTCCCATTTGTTTATTTTTGTTTTTATTTCCATTATTCTAGGAGGTGGATCAAAAAAGATCTTGCTGTGATCTATGTCATAGAGTGTTCTTCCTATGTTTTTCTCTAGGAGTTTTATACTGTCCAGTCTTACGTTTAGGTCTCTGTTCCATTTTGAGTTTATTTTTGTGTACGGTGTTAGGGAGTGTTCTAATTTCATTCTTTTACATGTAGCTGTCCAGTTCTCCCAGCACCACTTACTGAAGAGCCTGTCTTTTCTCCATTGTATAGTCTTGCCTCCTTTGTCATAGATTAGTTGACCATAGGTGCGTGGGTTTATCTCTGGGCTTTCCTGTTCCATTGATCCACATTTCTGTTTTTGTGCCAGTACCATATTGTCCTGATTACTGTAGCTTTGTAGTATAGTCTGAAGTCAGGGAGTCTGATTCCTCCAGCTCCATTTTTTTCCTTCAGGACTGCTTTGGCTATTCAGGGTCTTTTGTGTCTCCATACAAATTTTAAGATTTTTTGTTCCAGTTTTGTGAAAAATGATATTGGTAATTTGATAGGGATTGCACTGAATCTGTAGATTGCTTTGGGTAGTATAGTCATTTTCACAATATTGATTCTTCCAATCCAAGAACATGGTATATCTCTCTCTCTCTGTTTGTGTCATCTTTAATTTCTTTCATCAGTGTCTTATAGTTTCCTGCATGCAGGTCTTGTGTCTCCCTAGGTAGCTTTATTCCTAGGCATTTTATTCTTTTCGTTGCAATAGTAAATGGGAGTGTTTCGTTGATGAAAACTCTGAAAGAGAAATTATTAGTGTACAGGAATGCAAGAGATTTCTGTGCATTACTTTTTATCCTGCAACTTTACCAGATTCATTGATTAGCTCTAGTAGTTTTTTTGGTGGCATCTTTAGGATTCTCTATGTATAATATTATGTCATCTGCAAACAGTGAGTGTTTTCCTTCTTCTTTTCCAGTTTGTATTGCTTTTATTTCTTTTTCTTCTCTGATTGCTGTGACTAGGACTTCCAAAACTATGTTGAATAATAGTGGCGAGAGTGGAAATCCTTGTCTTGTTTCTGATCTTAGAGGAAATGTTTCCAGTTTTTCACCATTGAGAATGATGTTTGCTGTGGGTTTGTCATATATGGCCTTTATTATGTTGAGGTAGGTTCCCTCTATGCCCACTTCCTGGAGAGTTCTTTTTTTTTAATCAAAAATGGGTGTTGAATTTGTCAAAAGCTTTTTCTGCGTCTATTGAGATGACCACATAGTTTCTCTTCGTCAATTTGTTAATATGGTGTATCACATTGACTGATATGCATATATTGAAGAATCCTTGCATCCCTGGTACCCCACACTGGTTCACGGTGTATGATCCTTTTAATGTGCTGTTGGATTCTGTTTGCTAGTATTTTGTTGAGGATTTTTCATCTATATTCATCAGTGATATTGGTCTTTAATTTTCTTTTTTTGTAGTATCTCTGTATGGTTTTGGTATCAGGGTGATGGTGGCCTCATAGAATGAGTTTGAGAGTATTCCTTCCTCTGCAATTTTTGGAAGAGTTTGAGAAGGATGGGTGTTAGCCCTTCTCTAAATGTTTGATAGAATTCATCTGTGAAGCCATCTGGTCCTGGACTTTTGTCTGTTGGAAGATTTTTAATCAGAGTTTCAATTCCATTACTTGTGATTGGTCTGTTCCTATTTTCTATTTCTTCCTGGTTCAGTCTTGGAAGGTTATACCTTTCTAAGAATCTGTCCATTTCTTCCAGGATGTCCATTTTATTGGCATAGAGTTGCTTGTAGTAGTCTGTTAGGATGCTTTGTATTGCTGCGGTGTCTGTTGTAACTTCTCCTTGTTCATTTCTAATTTTATTGATTTGAATCCTCTCCCTCTTTTTCTTGATGCATCTGGCTAATGGTTTATCAATTTTATCTTCTCAGAGAACCAGCTTTTAGTTTTATTGACCTTTGCTATTGTTTTCTTTGTTTCTATTTCATTTATTTCTGCTCTGATCTTTATGACTTCTTTCCTTCTACTAACTTTCGGTTTTGTTTGTTCTTCTTTCTCTAGTCCCTTTAGGTGTAAGGTTCGATTGTTTATTTGAGATTTTTCTTGTTTCTTGAGGTAGGCTTGTTTTACTGTAAACTTCCCTCTTAGAACTGCTTTTGCTGCATCCCATAGGTTTTGGATCGTCGTGTTTTCATTGTCATTTGTCTCTAGGTATTTTTTTATTTCTTCTTTGATTTCTTCAGTGATCGCTTGGCTATTTAGTAATGTATTGTTTAGCCGCCATGTGTTTGTGTTTTTTACTTCTTTTCCCCTGTAATTGATTTCTAATCTCATAGTGTTGTGGTCAGAAAAGATGCTTGATATGATTTCAATTTTCTTAAATGTACTGAGGCTTGATTTGTGAACCAAGATGTGATCTATCCTGGAGAATGTTCCGTGCGCACTTGAGAAGAAAGTGTAATCTGCTGTTTTTGGATGGAATGTCCTATATGTATCAATGAAATCTATCTGGTCTGTTGTGTCATTTAAAACTTGTGTTTCCTTATTAATTTTCTGTTTGGATGATCTGTCCATTGGTGTAAGTGAGGTGTTAAAGTCCCCCACTATTATTGTGTTACTGTCGATTTCCTCTTTTATAGCTGTTAGCAGTTGCCTTATGTATTGAGGTGCTCCTATGTTGGGTGCATATATATTTATAATTGTTATATCTTCTTCTTGGATTGATCCCTTGATCATTATGTAGTGTCCTTCCTTGTCTCTTGTAACATTCTTTACTTTAAAGTCCATTTTATCTGATATGACTATTGCTACTCCAGCTTTCTTTTGATTTCCATTTGCATGGAATATCTTTTTCCATCCCCTCACTTTCAGTCTGTATGTGTCCCTAGGTCTGAAGTGGGTCTCTTGTAGACAGCATATATATGGGTCTTGTTTTGTATCCATTCAGCGAGCCTGTGTGTTTTGGTTGGAGCATTTAATCCATTCACATTTAAGGTAATTATGGATATGTATGTTCCTATGACCATTTTCTTAATTGTCTTGGGTTTGTTTTTGTAGGTCCCTTTCTTCTCTTGTGTTTCCCACTTAGAGAGGTTGCTTTAGCATTTGTTGTAGAGCTGGTTTTGTGGTGCTGAATTCTCTTAGCTTTTGCTTGTCTCTAAAGCTTTTGATTTTTCGGTTGAATCTGAATGGGATCCTTTCCTGGTAGAGTTCTCTTGGTTGTAGGTTCTTCCCTTTTATCACTTTAAATATATCATGCCACTCCATTATAGCTTGTAGAGTTTCTGCTGAGAAATCAGCTGTTAACCTTATGGGAGGTCCCTTGTATGTTATTTTTCCCTTGTTGCTTTCAATAATTTTTCTTTGTCTTTAATTTTTGTCAGTTTGATTACTATGTGTCTTGGCGTGTTTCTCCTTGGGTTTATCCTGCCTGGGACTCTCTGTGCTTCCTGGACTTGGGTGGCTATTTCCTTTCCCATGCTAGGGAAGTTTTCGACTATAATCTCTTCAAATATTTTCTCGGGTCCTTTCTCTCTCTCTTCTCCTTTTCGGATCCCTATAATTTGAATGTTGTTGTGTTTAATGTTGTCCCAGAGGTCTCTTAGGCTGTCTTCATTTCTTTCCATTCTTTTTTCTTTATTCTGTTCTGTGGCCGTGAATTCCACCATTCTGTCTTCCAGGTCACTTATCCGTTCTTTTGCCTCAGTTATTCTGCTATTGATTCCTTCTAGTGTAGTTTTCATTTCAGTTATTGTATTGTTCATCTCTGTTTGTTCTTTAATTCTTCTAGGTCTTTGTTAAACATTTCTTGCATCTTCTCGATCTTTGCCTCCATTCTTTTTCCGAGGTCCTGGATCATCTTCACTGTCATTACTCTGAATTCTTTTCCTGGAAGGTTTCCTATCTCCACTTCATTTAGTTGTTTTTCTGGGGTTTTGTCTTGTTCCTTCATCTGGTACATAGCCCTCTGCCTTTTCATCTTGTCTATCTTTCTGTGAATGTGCTTTTCCACAGGCTGCAGGATTGTAGTTCTCCTTGCTTCTACTGTCTGCCCTCTGGTGGATGAGGCTATCTAAGAGGCTTGGGCAAGTTTCCTGATGGGAGGGATTGGTGGTGGGTAGAGCTGGGTGTTGCTCTGGTGGGCAGAGCTCAGTAAAACTTTAATCCGCTTGACTGCTGATGGGTGGGGCTGTGTTCTCTCCCTGTTGGTTGTTTGGCCTGAGGCAACCCAACACTGGAGCCTACCAGGGTCTTTGGTGGGGCTAATGGCAGACTCTGGGAGGGCTCATGCCAAGGAGTACTTCCCAGAACTTCTGCTGCCAGTGTCCTTGTCCTAACGGTGAGACACAGCCACCCCCTGCCTCTGCAGGAGACCCTCCAACACTAGCAGGTAGGTCTGGTTCAGTCTCCCTTGGGGTCACTGCTCCTTCCCCTGCGTCGCGATGTGCACACTACTTTGTGTGTGCCCTCCAAGAGTGGAGTCTCTGTTTCCCCCGTCCTGTCAAAGTCCTGCAGTCACATCCCACTAGCCTTCAAAGTCTGCTTCTCTAGGAATTCCTCCTCCTGTTGCCAGACCCCCAGGTTGGGAAACCTGACATGGGGCTCAGAACCTTCACTCCAGTGGGTGGATCTGTGCTACAAGTGTTCTCCAGTTTGTGAGTCACCCACCCAGCAGTTATGGGATTTGATATTATTGTGATTGCGCCCCTCCTACCATCTCATTGCGGCTTCTCCTTTGTCTTTGGACGTGGGGTATCTTTTTTGGTGAGTTCCAGTGTCTTCCTGTTGATAATTGTTCAGCAGTTAGCTGTGATTCCGGTGCTCTCGCAAGAGGGAGTGAGTGTACGTCCTTCTACTCCCCCATGTTGAACCAATCTCTGTAGCTACATGTTAATAATTTAAAAATAGCATAGATCTGTTTATCTTATTGATTTTAAAGAACTTGTCTGAATTTTTTTGTTTTGAACTACCACATTAGATATCTATTTATGTATGAGGGTAGGAAGCCACTTAAAATAATAAATAGGTCATTACATACTGGGATTGAAGTGTGGTTTTACTTTCCCTGTGTGTTTCAGGGGGGCGGGGGGCGTGAACAGGGAAGGGAATACTGTGATTGTTGCCTCAAGGCCTCATGGAGGACCTTAAATGCAGAAGAAGTGTGATGGTGTGGTGGGAGGGATGTGAACTTGGGAAAATCAGAAATCTTGCAAGGAAAAAGTAAGTTGGGCTTTAAGAGCCTGCTCCCAAACTGATGGCTCTTGGGGCTCTCCCACATTTCTTTGAAATGGGAAAATGGGGGGAACGTTGAATTAAAACAGGAACTGTTTGTGGTAAATTAACATGTCAAGAGGTTTCTATTTAGCCCCCTTGAGTACTTTACCCAGAGTAAGAGTCAGTGCTGCACCAGTAAATGGGGACTATGAATGACAGATCCTCAAAGTGGAATTGGATGATCAAGATGAGTGTGACTGCAGGGATTCTCCATCCCTGGCTGGGAAGCTGGTAGTTTCTTGTCGTGTTAGCAAAGAAATTGGTTAAATTGTTGCCCATGGCATCTTGGGTCTCAACTCTGCTATGTGGCAAGGCTGAAGTTTGGGGGGAATCTGTAGGAAAACAAGTCAGGGGGCTGGAATACGCTGGTGCCTTTGTGTGGTCTCTGATAGTACAAGAAAGAGAAAAGCATGTCAACTTGGGGCTATTTACTCGTAGAGGCCTTTCTGCCTACAGCCAGCAGTCCAAGTTGTCTGAGAGTTGGTGTGTCATGACCCATGCAGGATTGGAAAAGGTGAGTTCTCTGGTTGAGGCTAAAGTGAAAACAGAGACAGGATACCAAGTAGGTAATGAAATTGGGGCCTGGGAAACACTCCATATTCCTGCCCCTCCTGGGCATCTTCTGCAGTATGTTTCCTGCCTGATAAAGGTTTAGATCCTGCAGCCTGGGGATGCAGAATAACTGTGCCTTCCTAATCCTGCTACTGTTTTATGTTTTTCTGAATCAGATGTCAAGATGGAGGCCATTAAGCTGAAGACTAGAGGCTAGGCAGAGCACTGAGATTTGTTACTGAAAGACAGTAATTCTTTGGTTAGGGTCTAAATTCATGGGCTATGACTTGACAAGATCTCTGACTTACGTTCTTAGCTCAGAGAATTGAGTGAATGAATTAAGCAAAAATTTAATCAAGCTTTTAAGAAGGTTGTATTGGAGGCAAAATCCTAATTCTGTGAGCAAAAATCTGTGATCTCCTGTTTAACCTGAAAGGTCATGTTCAGTCTCCCAAATGTGCAACAGTGGGGATCAAGCTACTAAAAGTAGCAGCCCCCTAAGAGGAGGCTCTCCCCACTAAAGCCCATCTCAGATGCATATATAGAGGACAATGAATAAGGAGGCTTTTCCCAGAGAGCAGAACCCAGGGCAGCTGTGTTTCTACATAAGGACATTGTTGAGATCCCTCTCAAGTAGGATGTATTACTCGTGATCATTGTGGGTTTTTTCCTCCTTTCCTTTTTTTTTTTTCTTCAAATGGGAGTTGTTTGTCTAACAGTGGTCCTGTTTTCTACTCTTTTCTCCCTGCAGCCTTTGTATACTGGGTCTGTTGGGGTGGTTAAATATACTCTCCATAGACTTCTGGACAACAGGGCACTACATACAGACTTGCCTGGGAGACATCACCTAGGTATCTTGAGTATAATAACTAGATATCTTGAGTATAATAACTTAATGAGACTTAATATTGGGCTATATCCTTTTGGGAAGGAGTGAGTGCAGCTTTGGTGGGACATCAAATAGTTGCATAATGTTGGAAGGAGACACTTTTAAAACTGTGTATGAAAAGAAAGGTGTGTATAGATGTGAGGACGTCAAGGCATGGACTGTAGTGAATCCTGATGCCATTGTTTGATACAACTGTGACTGAAACTAGAATTCCTTCCCTCTACTTTTCAATTAATCAAGCCAATAATTTCCCTTTTTAATAAAAATGAGTTTGAGTTGGTTTTATTATCACTAGTAATGAGAAATGTCCTTACTGACACAACACATATATATTTAATAAATATTATCTTGTGTGGGAGGAAAAGTCATTTTCCCTTTACCCTTCTACGTTCTTGGCTGAGACTCCTTTTTAATAAAAGACAGATTAACAGGGGAAAAGCAAACAGAAGTTTGATAACATGTACACCTGCTGTATAGATGGGAGAGACCCAGGGGAACTGAGTAACTCCCTGAAATGGCCCAAGCCACCACCTTCAATGCAAGCTCCATCTAAAGACAAAAGTAAGCGTTGGGAGAAGGGAGCCAGTTATGGGAGGATGTCAGGAAAACATAGCAAACAAGAGTAAGGTTGTTAATACAGATTTAGCTCCAAGCCTTCTCCATTGATAAGTTTCTAGAGTTTTAATAATCCTCCTTTTCCTGGTACAGAGAGGCAGACACCCTTACGAATAGAGGTTTCCCCTATAAATGTAAATGTCTCTTACTAAAGGGTAACTTCTGTTCTGTGTTCAGAGCTTCTTCTCTGTCTGCTGGTCCTTAAAAATAATCGGCTTCAAGATAATTCTTATGCCAAAGAGGCATATTTTGGGCTAGCACATTCTGCTCCACTTCTATCTCAAAGTCTTACATGTAGACAACTAACTTAACCAGGGACGATGGAGTTGCAACTAAGAAATTAAACATATATTTATAAGTAGATCAACTTATTTTCTAGAATATAAACTACTTTCTACAAATTTATCCATGGAAGAGAGGGAAAATTTCTCGCCATCCAAAAACCTGATTAAGTTAATTCATAGATAATGTATTTCTCAGATTTTAGTGGCCACAGCAATATATGGATTTTAAACATAAGGGGATCAGATAATTTGTTATGCTATTAAAAAATTGTATTTCCAATGGATATTCACTACACTTACTGTGATAATCACTTCATGATGTATTAAGTCAGATCATTATGCTGTATACCATAAACTTATACAGTGCTATATGTCAATTATATCTCAATAAAACTGGAAGATAAAAAATTATATTTCGTTACTGGCAAATATATTTGGGGGTTGCACCCTAATCTTCATGATCATTTAAACTTGCTGGACATAGTAGATTAGATCCTTGGCTAAGGAAATTTTACAGATAGTTCCCTAAGCTGTGCACCTTGCCTATGCAATTCACAGATGTGTAAAGATATTTAAATGATGTATTGATGCTGACAGAAAGATAATTACTTTCACTCATAATTAACATTTTTTATAAGCCATTAAATATTAGTTTTCTTTTTTTTTTTAGAGAGAAGAGCAGATTCATTTATTAAATATGTATCATATGCCTGGCGTTAGTGCAAAATTTTTTTTGGGGGGTATAATTGTTTTACAGTGTTGTGTTAGTTTCTACTGTACAGCGAAGTGAAGTAGAGTTCTCTGTGCTATACAGCAGGTTCTTATTAGTTATCTTTTTATACATATTAGTGTATATGTATCAATCCCAATCTCCCAATTTATCCCACCCCACCCCCCTCTTCCCCTCTTCGTGTGCATACATTTGTTCTCTACATCTGTGTCTCTATTTCTGCCTTGCAAACCTGTTCATCTGTACCATTTTTCTACATTCCACATATATGCGTTAATATACGGTATTTGTTTTTCTCTTTCTGACATACTTCACTCTGTATGACAGTCTCGAGGTCCACCTATGTCTCTACAAATGACCCAATTTCATTCCATTTTATGGCTGAGTAATATTCCATTGTATATATGTATATATATCACATCTTCTTTATCCATTTGTCTGTCAGTGGACATTTAGGTTGCTTCCGTGACCTAGCTACTGTAAATAGTGCTGCAATGAACATTGGGGTACATGTGTCTTTTTGAATTATGGTTTTCTCTGGATATATGCCCAGTAGTGGGATTGCTGGGTTATATGTTAATTCTATTTTTAGTTTTTTAAGGAACCTCCATACTGTTCTCCATAGTGGCTGTGTCAGTTTACATTCCCACCAACAGTGCAAGAGGGTTCCCTTTTCTCCACACCCTCTTCAGCATTTATTATTTGTAGATTTTCTGATGATGCCCATTCTGACTGGTGTGAGGTGATACCTCATTGTAGTTTTGATTTGCATTTCTCTAATAACTAGTGATGTTGAGCATCCTTTCATATGTTTGTTGGCAGTCTGTACATCTTCTTTGGAGAAATGTCTATTTAGGTCTTCTGCCCATTTTTTAAAATAAATTTATTTATTTTATTTTTGTCTGTGTTGGGTCTTTGTTGCTGCATGCAGGCTTTCTCTAGTTGTGGTGAGCAGGGGCTACTCTTTATTGCAGTGTGTGGACTTCTCACCGCGATGGTTTCTCTTGTTGCGGAGCACAGGTCTAGCTGCACAGGCTTCAGTAGTTGTAGCTTGTGGGCTCTAGAGCACAGGGTCAGTAGTTGTGGTGCACGGGCTTAGTTGCTCCGCGGCATGTGAGATCTTCCCAGACCAGGGCATGAACCCGTGTCCCCTGCATTGGCAGGAGGATTCTTAACCACTGCGCCACCAGGGAAGCCCCTTCTGCGCATTTTTTTATTGGGTTGTTTGTCTTTTTAATATTGAGCGGCATGAGCTGTTTATATATTTTGGAGATTAAACCTTTGTCCGTTGATTCATTTGCAAATATTTTCTCCCATTCTGAGGGTTGTCTTTTCGTCTTGTTTATGGTTTCCTTTGCTGTGCAAAAGCTTTGAAGTTTCATTAGGTCCCATTTGTTTATTTTTGATTTTATTTCCATTACTCTAGGAGGTGGGTCAAAAAAATCCTGCTGTGATTTATGTCAAAGAGTGTTCTTCCTATGTTTTCTTCTAAGAGTTTTATAGTGTCTGGTCTTACATTTAGGTCTCTAATCCATTTGGAGTTTATTTTTGTGTATGGTGTTAGGGAGTGTTCTAATTTAATTCTTTTACATGGAGCTGTCCAGTTTTCCCAGCACCACTTATTGAAGAGACTGTCTTTTCTCCATTGTATATTCTTGCCTCCTTTATCAAATATAAGGTGACCATATGTGCATGGGTTTATCTCTGGGCTTTCTATCCTGTTCCATTGATCGATATTTCTGTTTTTGTGTCAGTACCATACTGTCTTTATTTAAATTTATTTTTATAATTGCTTTACAATGGTGTGTTAGTTTCTGCTTTACAACAAAGTGAATCAGTTATACATATACATATGTTCCCATATCTCTTCCCTCTTGCGTCTCCCTCCCTCCCACCCTCCCTATCCCACCCCTCCAGGCGGTCACAAAGCACCGAGCTGATCTCCCTGTGCTATGCAGCTGCTTCCCACTAGCTATCTACCTTATGTTATATGTCCATGCCTCTCTCTCGCTTTGTCACAGCTTACCCTTCCCCCTCCCCATATCCTCAAGTCCATTCTCTTGTAGGTCTGTGTCTTTATTCCTGTCTTATCCCTAGGTTCTTCATGACATTTCTTTTTTTCTTAAATTCTATATATATGTGTTAGCATACAGTATTTGGCTCTCTCTTTCTGACTTACTTCACTCTGTATGACAGACTCTAGGTCTATCCACCTCATTGCAAATAGCTCAATTTCGTTTCCTTTTATGGCTGAGTAATATTCCATTGTATATATGTGCCACATCTTCTTTATCCATTCATCCGATGGTGGACACTTAGGTTGTTTCCATCTCTGGGCTATTGGAAATAGAGCTGCAATGAACATTTTGGTACATGACTCTTTTTGAGTTATGGTTTTCTCAGGGTATATGCCCAGTAGTGGGATTGCTGGGTCATATGGTAGTTCTATTTGTAGTTTTTTAAGAAACCTCCATACTGTTCTCCACAGTGGCTGTATCAATTTACATTCCCACCAACAGTGCAAGAGGGTTCCTTTTTCTCCACACCCTCTCCAGCATTTATTGTTTCTAGATTTTTTGATGATGGCCATTCTGACTGGTGTGAGATGATATCTCATTGTAGTTTTGATTTGCATTTCTCATACTGTCTTGATGACTGTAGCCCTGTAGTATAGTCTGAAGTCAGGGAGGCTGATTCCTCCAGCTCTGTTTTTTCCCTTAAGACTGCTTTGGCTATTCAGGGTCTTTTGTGTCTCCATACAAATATTAAGATTTTTTTGTTCTAGTTCTGTAAAAAATGCCACTGGTAATTTGATAGGGATTGCATTGAATCTGTAGATTGCTTTGGGTAGTATAGTCATTTTCACAATATTGATTCTTCCAATCCAAGAACATGGTATATCTTTCCATCTGTTTGTGTCATCTTTGATTTCTTGCATCAGTGTCTTACAGTTTTCTGAGTACAGGTCTTTTACCTCCTTAGTTTGGTTTAATCCTAGGTATTTTATTCTTTTTGTTGCAATGGTGAATGGGATTGTTTCCTTAATTTTTCTTTCTGATCTTTCATTGTTAGTGTATAGGAATGCTAGAGGTTTCTGTGCCTTAATTTTATATCCTGCAACTTCACCAAATTTATTGATGAGCTCTAGTAGTTTTCTGGTGGCATTTTCAGGATTCTCTCTGTATAGTATCATGTCATCTGCAAACAGTGACAGTTTTACTTCTTTTCCAATTCATATTCATTTTCTTTTTCTTCTCTGATTGCCATGGCTAGGACTTCCAAAACTGTGTTGAATAATAGTGGCGTGAGCAGACATCCTTGTCTTGTTCCTGATCTTAGAGGAAATGCTTTCAGGTTTTCACCATTGAGAATGATGTTTGTTGTGGGTTTGTCATATATGCCTTTATTATGTTGAGGTAGGTTCCTCTGTGCCCACTTTCTGGAGACTTTTTAACATAAATGGGTGTTGAATTTTGTCAGAAGCTTTTTCTGCATCTATTGAGATCATATGGTTTTTATTCTTCGATTTGTTAATATGGTATCACATTGATTGATTTGCGTATATTGAAGAATTCTTGCATTCCTGGGATAAATCCCACTTGATCATGGTGTATGATCCTTTTAATGTGTTGTTGGATTCTGTTTGCTAGTATTTTGTTGAGGATTTTGCATCTATATTCATCAGTGATAGTGGTCTATAATTTTCTTTTTTTGTAGCATCTTTGTCTGGATTTGGTATCAGGGTGATGGTGGCCTCATAGAATGAGTTTGGGAGTGTTCCTTCCTCTGCAATTTTTTGAAGAGTTTGAGAAGGATGGGTGTTAGCTCTTCTCTAAATGTTTGATAGAATTCACCTGTGAAGCCATCTGGTCCTGGACTTCGTTGGAAGATTTTTAATCACAGTTTCAATTTCAGTGCTTGTGATTGGTCTGTTCATATATTCTATTTCTTCCTGGTTCAGTCTTGGAAGGTTTTACCTTACTAAGAATTTGTCCATTTCTTCCAGGTTGTCCATTTTATTGGAATACAGCTGCTTGTAGTAGTCTCTTGTGATGCTTTGTATTTCTGCATTGTCGTAACTTCTCCTTCATTTCAAATTTTATTGAATTGAGTCTTCTCCCTTTTTTTCTTGATGAGTCTGGCTAATGGTTTCTCACTGTTGTTTATCTTCTCAGAGAACCAGCTTTTCGTTTTATTGATCTTTGCTATTGTTTTGTTTGTTTCTATTTCATTTATTTCTGCTCTGATCTTTATGATTTCTTTCCTTCTGCTAACTTTCGGTTTTGTTTGTTCTTCTTTCTCTAGTTCCTTCGGGTGTACGGTTCGATTGTTTATTTGAAATTTTTCTTGTTTCTTGAGATAGGATTGTATTGCTATAAACTTCCCTCTTAGAACTGCCTTTGCTGCATCCCATAGGTTTTGGGTCATTGTGTTTTCATTGTCATTTGTTTCTCGGTATTTTTTTTGATTTCCTCAGTGATCTCTTAGTTATTTAGTAGCGTATTGTTTAGCTTCCATGTGTTTGTGTTTTTTACAGTTTTTTTTCCTGTAATTTATTTCTAACCTCATAGCCTTGTGGTCAGAAAAGATGCTTGATATGATTTCAGTTTTCTTAAGTTTACTCAGGCTTGATTTGTGACCCAAGATATGATCTGTCCTGGAGAATATTCTATGTGCACTTGAGAAGAAAGTGTAATCTGTTGTTTTCAAATGGAATGTTCCATAAATATCAATTAAATCTGTCTGGTCGGGGCTTCCCTGGTGGCACAGTGGTTGAGAGTCCGCCTGCCGATTCAGGGGACACGGGTTCGTGCCCCGGTCCGGGAAGATCCCACATGCCGTGGAGCGGCTGGACCCGTGGGCCATGGCCGCTGAGCCTGTGCACCCGGAGCCTGTGCTCCGCAACGGGAGAGGCCACAACAGTGAGAGGCCCGTGTACCGCAAAAAAAAAAAATCTATCTGGTCAGTTGTGTCATTTAAAGCTTGTGTTTCCTTATTAATTTTCTATCTGGATGATCTGTCCATTGATGTAAGTGAGGTGTTAAAGTCCCCCACTATACTTGTGTTACTGTCCATTAGATCGTTGGCTAAGGAAATTTTACAAATGGTTCCCTAAGCTGTGAACCTTGCTTCTGCAATTCACAGATGTGTAAAGATATTTAAATGATGGATTGATGCTGACAGAAAGATAATTACTTTCACTCATAATTAAATTAACTTTTTTTGATAAGCCATTAAATATTAGTTTTCTGTTCAGGCATTGAAAACTTTGTTCCACACCATAGACCATTTCACTGCAAATGAAATCAGAAATGTAAAAGTCTGGTTACCCAGCCTATTCACTCAAATTCACTCTGAATAGTAGGATTTTTAAAAAGGTCCTCCAGTACCTTGCTTGGCCAACTTTCAAAAATTTGATGTTTTCTCTTCTCCTTTCCCCCTACTTAAAAAAAAAAAACGTCCCTTTTTGATAAGTTTAGTGTAAACTTGGGGAAGGAACAAGGTTAGATGTGTATTTAATATGTCACTTTAGCTTGGAAGGTACCAATATATATAATTTAAAGTGCTTGACCCAGAATAGGTACAAAATCAATGGTAGCTATTGTTATTGCAGGTGGTCATGGTAGAGCTGTAGGAATCAATGAATATATTTCATTCGTTCCAAGGTATGAGAGACCTTTGATAAATTTGGAAGAGTCGGGCTTCTCTGGTGGCGCAGTGGTTGAGAGTCCGCCTGCCGATGCAGGGGACACGGGTTCGTGCCCCGGTCCGGGAAGATCCCATATGCCACGGAGTGGCTGGGCCCGTGAGCCATGGCCACTGAGCCTGCGCGTCCGGAGCCTGTGCTCCGCAACGGGAGAGGCCACAACAGTGAGAGGCCCGCATATCGAAAAAAAAAAAAAAAATTTGGAAGAGTCTGTTCTCTTGGTACATGCAAAATACACAGATTTCTTATGCTTTAATGGAGTTTTAGATTCTTTATTTCCTCTTAGTTTTGTAATGAATATTCAGTTTGAAGATTCTGGCTTATCTTGTGAGAAATACAAGGAAGCCGGGTCTCCTCAAGCATTATTGGGATTGTTAGGGGGATCTCTGTGGCTTCAGACTTGGTCCTTACCATTACTTGTGTTTAGTGTCAGTTGATTCCTCATCTTAGTTGTTCATTTGCATATCATTTCAAACTTCTATTTACTTTTTTTATACTGAGTTAATTTCATCATTGTGGCATCATGTCATGATAAAAAATATTCCCTATGGTCCTAGAGGAGGCCTCAGTGTTGGTGGGCACTAAATCATATCAAATTCTGTAAGCATTTGTCATCAACTGTCTTGCAAATGCAGGAGAAATATTAGTATGAAGATGTGATTTCTGTTCTCCGTCATCTAAAATTTAGGAGAAGGTGTAAGACAAATGCTCAGGTAACTAAAAATAAAACAGAAGATAGCAAATACCATTATATAGAGTGCTTACTCTGTGAGTCACTCTTTTAAGCACTTTAAAAATAGCTAATTCATTAGGACTTTAGACAATTACTATCTTCATTTTCCTATGGGGAAACTGAGGCACATAGAGGTTAAGTAATTCATCCAAGTCACAGAAGTAATAGGTGGCAGATCTGGGATTTGATCCCTGAGAGTCCAGTCTCAGAATTGGCATGCTACCCTGCCTGTGTTGACCCAAGTGCTATGTGCCTATTCAAGTGAGCGAGTGATCGCTTGTGTGCACACATGACTATGCATGCGTGCGTATGCAGGAAACAGAATGGGATTTAAAGAGGATGTGGCATTTGAGCATCTTCCTGATTTCATGTGTTTCTATGTTCAATTCATTACATCTTGATCTTTTCTTAACATAATTATACTCTGCTTGAAATACTTCAGAACTCCTGGACCTCTGATTTCTCCCATCAGCTACCCAAGTCTAATCAGGTCAGAACTTTATGACTTTGGACCAATAGCCTTTGTAAAATTTCCAGGGCAAAGTAAAGGTACAGTATGTTCTTTAGAAAAGGTTATAGAATTTCAGACAGAACAGAATGAAAGCCACTGAGTCTATGACCACACATTATAGAGTTGGTTTTATGATGTGGATTATCAGACCAATTCATCACTGTATCCAATTGATTCCAGGTCCAAAGTCATTTTAGCTCTGATTTTTTAGGTCAACTGAGTAAAGAGAGAGAGTGTGGATGCTGTGTATGTGTCTGTGTTAGATAGTAAGTGAAGTATGGATTCCTGCTGAGGCCCAAGCTGTGAGCAGTCCTGCAATTCATATATACCTGGAAAGAGGCAACTAATGGGGCATCAAGGGTCTAAGGGCAGAGGGGTTTGGGGAGGAGTAAGATCAAGGGAGCTCAGGGATGATTATGGGAAAAGACTTTAGAGAGTACAGCATGGTCCTGTCTTGGAGATGCTCTCCAAAATGGCCCCATGGGATCATGATTGAGGTCACTGGTTGGAGGGGCTGCAGGCAGCAGATGCCAGAGAGGCTTTTTCACGAAGAGTTTATGTGACTCAGGAGCACAAACAATACCATGTAGGTGCCCATGTGACAAAGCGTGACCAAGGCAGGGAAGAGGACATTCTTCTCCCTTCCTATGGAGCTCAGTGTAACCTCAGTGCAATAAGAACCCCGGAGAAGGGATGGTGACTGTTACTTTTTAATTTAATTTAATTAAAAAAAATTTTATTGAAGTACATTTGATTTACACTGTGTTAATTTCTGCTCTGTTAATTTCAGCAAAGTGGCTCAGTTATACATATATATTTTTTCATATTCTTTTCCATTATGGTTTATCACAGGATATTGAATATAGTTCCCTGTGCTATACAGTGGGACCTTGTTGTTTATCCATCCTATATATAATAGTTTATATCTGCTAATCCCAAACTCCCAATCCTTCCCTCCCCCTTGGCCAACCACATGTCTGTTCTCTATGTCTGTGACTCTGTTTCTATTTCATAGGTATGTTCATTTGTGTCGTATTTTAGATTCCACATATGAGTGATATATGATATTTGTCTTTCTCTTTCTGACTTACTTCACTAAGTATGACACTCTCTGGGTCCACCCATGTTACTGCAAATGGCATTATTTTATTCTTTTTTTTTTTTTTTATTCTTTTTAATGGCTGAGTAACATTCCATTGTATATCTGTACCACATCTTCTTTATCCATTCATCTGTCGATGGACATTTAGGTTGTTCCCATGTCTCGGCTATTGTAAATAGTGCTGCTATGAACATAGGGCTGCATGTATCTCTTTGAATTATAGTTTTGTCCAGATATATGCCCAGGAATGGGATTGCTGGATCATATGACAACTCTATTTTTAGTTTTTTGAGGAATCTCCATACCGTTCTCTATAGTGGCTGTACCAATTTACATTCCCCCCAACAGTGTAAGAGGGTTCCCTTTTCTCCACACCCTCTCCGACATTTGTTATTTGTAGACTTTTTGATGATGGCCATTCTGAGTGGTGTGAGGTGGTACCTCACTGTAGTTTTGATTTACGTTTCTCTGATAATTAGAGATGATGAACATCTTTTCATGTGCCTGTTGGCCATCTGTGTGTCTTCTTTGGAGAAATGTGTATTTAGGTCTTCTACTCATTTTTCGACTGGGTTTGTTTTTTTGTTATTGAATTGTATAAGCTGTTTGTATATTTTAGAAATTAAGCCCTTGTTGGTCACATCATTTGCAAATGTTTTCTCCAGTCAGTAGGTTGTCTTTTCATTTTGCTTATGGTTTCCTTTGCTGTGCAAAAGCTTCTTAGTTTGATTAGGCCCCATTTGTTTATTTTTGCTTTTATTTCTATTGCCTTGGGAGACTGACCTAAGAAAACATTGGTACGACTTATGTCAGAGAATGTTTTGCCTACGTCCTCTTCTAGGAGTTTTATGGTGTCTTATATACTTAGGTCTTTAAGCCATTTTGAGTTTATTTTTGTGTATGGTGTGAGGGAGTGTTCTAACTTCATTGATTTACATGTGACTGTCGAACTTTCCCAACACCACTTGCTGAAGGGACTGTCTTTTCCTCATTGTATATTCTTGCCTCCTTTGTGATTGTGACCCTTACTGAGGGCAGTGGGCAGGGGATAGAGCCAGCTCAAGTGGCAGGAACCTGATTGGTTTGTTTGCAGCATACATGAGACACATTCAGGAAATGTGTGGTGTAGAAACTCATCTTTTCCAGACTAGTCCTTGAATGAATTCTATTGCATGAATTTATTGGAGTGAGATGACTCCAATACAAGTTTGTCACTGTTCTAGGTTCATAAGATAGGCTGTTTTCTTAGTATGGGTCCCCTCAAGAAGAAGACCTTGAGACCAAAATTCTATGCAAATAGTTCATTGCTGAGTTAATTCCAAGAAACACTGGTAGGGAGTGGGGAAGTGAGACAGGGAAAAGAAGGTAGCAAATAAAAGGTGGGTTATTAAGTCAGTTACTACTGTGGGCAACCCGTGTGCAATATCAGTGGGGAAACCCTGGGAAACAGTGTAGAACACACAGCTAAGAGTCATCTCTCCTGAGAGGTGTGAGAGCTGCGGTATTCATCCACCCACTCTTGTTATTCCCAGGGCGATGCTAGTTCCTCAGCACCTCCAGTGGAAAGACCTGCTCTGGCAGCCAAAGAAAGTCCGCAGAAGAGAATTGCAGGCGCTGACATTGGAAGCCAGATCGGTGTGCATGGAAATGGTAATTGTGGGGATATGGTGGGTTGCAGATGGCACCTGCTACTCCTACGGCGTGGAGGGTCTTCTAGCTTGTTAATTTTGCTGTTTGACATTGCTTTGGACTTTCCTGCTGGCAAACCCGAAAACTTCTACTGCCTCCTCTGTTCCCACTTCCGTTCTTGATTTTCCACTTCACTCTGTTTATCACCGTTTGACCTTGGCTTTGGCATTAGAGGCTAGTGGAAAGTAACTTCCCTTTCTGTGCCTCACTTTTTCTAACGTGTGAGGTAAGAATAACATCTTTTTAACACTGTTGTATGTACAGACATATCTTGTTGTATTGTGCTTTGCTTTATTGTGCTTTTTATATTGCATTTTTTACAAATTGAAGGTTTGTGGCAATCCTGCGTAGAGCAAGTCTGTCGGCACGATTTTCGCAGTAGCATTTTTTCACTTTGTGTCTCTGCCACATTTTAGTCATTCTTGCAATATTGCAGACAGTCTCATTATTATTATATTTGTTATGGTGATCTGTGATCAGTGATCTTTGATGTTACTATTGGAATTGTGTTGGGCGCCGTGAATTGCATCCATATAAGACAGCAGACAGATAAATCGTTCATGAAAGGAGGAACCAATCGATGCGGCAAACTTCACTGTTGTCTTATTTTAAAAAATTGCTGCAGCCACACCAGCCTTCTGCCACCACCACCCTGATGGGTCAGCGGCCATCGACGTTAAGGTAAGACCCTCCACCGGCAAAAAGATTACAGCTCGCTGAGGGCTCAGATGACGGTTAGCATTTTTAGCAATAAAGTATTTTGTAATGGAGGTATGTACCTCTTGTTTTTAGACCTCATGCTATTGCACATTTAGTAGACTGTAGTATAGTATAAACATAACTTTTATATATACCGGGACACCAGAGAATTCGTGATTCGATTTATTGCAGTATTTGGTTTATTGTGGTCTGAAACTGAACCCGCAGTATCTCCAAGGTATGCCTGTACTGAGGTACAAATTAACATACGAAAAAGAATACGTCATAATCTGTGCTCAAGGAGGGCTTGTTCTTGTTCTACGGTCATACTTGTTTTCCCCTTGGCAAAGCAAAAATTTGGGGACCTTCTCTTTCTGGGATGTTCGAAAGCTGAAATGTGTAGATAAAGGCTGCGTTTGTCCTCTAGAGAGAAAGTGTGTATTTTATGATTTCTCTAATATTTTATCTGAGTTAATTTGATTACATTAAAATTTGATATTTGGTGGAACAGTGTACAACATACTTCATTGATATCTAAGCATATTATATTTATTTTACTGTCTTTCATCCTTTAGCTTATCCCAAAAACAGGGCAGAAAATAGGGACTCAGATTTATGCAGCCACAGCCATGCCCTGAACTCAGGCCAATCTCAGAGCCATTTATTCCCTCAGGAGACTGTGATCTTTTATATTCCTGGCATTTTGTGTCCTGTGGTGTCTATGTTGGCTCTTGATTCGATGAATTACTGCTTTTTGCTCTGAATTATTTAGGATGGAGGGAGGGGGAGAGGGAAGAGGGAGGAAGGAGGGGGAGAAGGGAGGAGGAAGGTGGGGGAGAAGGGAGGAGGAAGGTGGGGGAGAAGGGAGGAGGAAGGAGGGGGAGAAGGGAGGAGGAAGGAGAGCTGCTCTCGTTGGCTTCTGAGTAAGTGGTAATTATTATAATGACACTTTGCTGTACACGCTGGTGCTGCACATGATTGCACAGTCCTTTTACAGACATTTAAAAATCTAATCTGCATAACTAGCCCATAAAATGAGCAGGAAGCAAAGGATCTGTTAAGAACAGGTTTGCGCTAATCCTTTGGAGGAGGCAACTGTGAAGAAAAGGAGACTCAGAGAAAAATCGGATGCCTGTATGAAGGCAGTAAGGTCACGCCATCTGTTGCTCAGAGAAGAAAGGATATGCCCGGTGGGGGTTATGTGAGGGTCTTCATGCTTTATATGCAGGTGGTGAAGGGTGGTGGTTCTGAGATTTGAACCAGTCTTGGCCTTGGCAGTTCTGAGCTGAGTCGTTTTGAGAAAGGCCTTGGCTCACTCTGAGCCCTGGTTTCTTCATCTGTGAAATGGAGATAAAAATGCTTGCATGCTGTACCACTCCATTGGGTGTTGATAAGAATTAACAAGATGCACATAAAAGCGCGGTGCAAGCTGTCAAGTGCTGTACGTGATCCTACAGGTGATACTTCCTGATAATGAAGAGCTGGTCCTGTAGAATCAGGAGAGTATAAAACATCAAACTGAGAGTTCATTTATTAATAACATTATTGGGGATCCAAAGTTTACTTATTTGTAGGTTTAAGATTTGTCTGGTAGAAAATTATTTGATTGTTTTTAGAAGTAAGATGACAGCACTGATTTATTTGTCCAGTACCCTTGTTGACAGTGGTGGGATAATATTGGAATACTTTGCAGGTACCTTCATCCAGATATTTTGGATAAAGCAATGATTATGCAGTATAGAATTGTTATGAATTAATTGTTAAGTATAAGGAGGTAGAATTATTACTCATGTTTAAAGAAATGAAGCCAACAAGCAAATATTTAATGATACAAATTAGAATCAAGCCAGAAATTAATGAGATGTAGTCAATATGGGTTTACAGATTGCTGCTTTTTGAAACAGATTTGTTTTTTAAAATTCACAAATTGCTTTTTTTTTTTTTTTTTTTTTGCGGTACGCGGGCCTCTCACTGCTGTGGCCTCTCCCATTGCGGAGCACAGGCTCCGGACGTGCAGGCTCAGCGGCCATGGCTCACGGGCATAGCCGCTCCGCGGCATGTGGGATCCTCCCGGACCGGGGCACGAACCCGTGTCCCCTGCATCGGCAGGCGGACTCTCAACCACCGCGCCACCAGGGAAGCCCCAGATTGCTTCTTGATAATAATTTCTTTCCATATGGTTTTGGTATGGGATGCTTACGGGTGATAAATGGGGAACTGTGCCAATGTGATGCACATGCACAAGTTTATTTCAAGATTCATAAGTTGGGGCTTCCCTGGTGGCGCGGTGGTTAAGAACCCGCCTGCCACTGCAGGGGACACGGGTTCGAGCCCTGGTCCGGGAAGATCCCACATGCCGCGGAGCAACTAAGCCCGTGTGCCACATCTACAGAGCCTGTGCTCTAGAGCCAGCGAGCCACAACTACTGAGCCCGCGTGCCACAACTACTGAAGCCCGTGTGCCTAGAGCCCGTGCTCCGCAACAAGAGAAACCACTGCAATGAGAAGCCCGCGCACCGCAGTGAAGAGTAGCCCCCGCTCGCCGCAGCTAGAGAAAGCCTGCGTGTAGCAACGAAGGCCCAGCGCAGCCAAAAATAAATAAATTTATATAAGAAAAAGGCTTCATGAGTTGCCTTGCTGGCAAGTTATGAACTTCTAAGAGCTTAATTTGAGCCTGTTCATTCTATTGCCTGTTTCAGACTTAGAAGACTGTAAATCAGTCTGATTTAATCTTCAATAACTGTAAGAAAGCCATAGGGTGGTGGAGGGTAGAGTAGGAGCTGTAACTCTGCAGAAGGGGTCCCCAGGCCAGGTCTCCACAGATACACATGTGGTGAATTTGCCACAACCCATGTTCTGAGTGTCACCATTGTAGCATGTGAAGTCCAAGTTTATCAACTTACAGAGTATCGATCTTTCTCTCTGGAGTGGACTCACATTATCCCTACTTATCACCTGATATTTAAGACCTAAATGCCAATCAATTAATTTTTCAATGAGAACTATAGTTACCAAGAAGCCCAGAGTTTTCTAGTTAACATAGGAGAGGCCAAATTACAATCAGAAAATTGTTTGGTGACCTTGGTACGCACACAGGTATCACCAGTCATCTGATTGGAATGTGAGAGTTTATGAATCAAATTTCTTGGATGCAGGAGACAAAATCCTCTCTTGGCTCACCTAGGCAGAAAAAGAATTTATTGGAAGTTCTTGGGTAGCTCACAGAAATGATGGACAGGCTGGAGAACCAGGCTCAGAAAAATGGAAACCAAGAGAGGCTGTAAGTGGCGAACATGGCAGGGCATGCTGTCGTCTGTTTACGGTGTCGCTGTTGTCCTAACTCTGAGCAGTTAATGCTGCTGCTACTTATGGACTTTCAAGGCTGATACTCCTGCTGGTCTTCTGAAAATGCTCACACCACCGTGTGTAGCTTCTCAACCGTCCCTGCGTCTTTGTTTCTCTCCTTTGAGATCCAAAGACCCAGGTAGGAGCACCTGGTCCCTGAATTTAGGTCGTATGCATCTACACACCTGGCTGAATACTAGGAGAGGTAATGTATGGCCCCAGATCCGTGCTTCACAAAGCGTACTCTGCAGACTGGTGCCAGGCTATGGACTGTTTTTATTTTGTGATGAAGCAAAGAACTTGTGCTCGAATATTAATCAATTTAGCGCTTTCTCCATCGAGAAAAATTGGCTCTGGAAAAAGTGTCAGCCTAACCAAGCAGTGTGGTGCTAAACAGAGCAGCACTTCCGTGGTGGGAGGATCTGCCATCAGAGGGCTCGCCACAAATGGAAGGGTATTTGGAAGTCCTGTAGTCAAAAAACAACAAATGTTCACCACAGGTGAGATCAGGCTGAGTAAGCCTGTTGCCTCCTACTCCAGCCTAGAGACACACCAGGAATGTGTGAGTCCTGTGGGTCTGGACACACTCTCACCTGGCTGGTGGTTGGGCGTGATACTGATTCTGCTGCTACTTTCTTTTGTACAGGGTGGGTATCTAGCTGCCCTCTGGGGAAGGGAGAGGTTGGGGAGATAGCCTTATGTCCGTCTAGGTTGGCTGGTTGCGATTCCTCCCGGTGATGGTGAGCCAGTGGTCAGATGACTGTTGAGCGGGGTCATCATCTGTCCATTCTGGGTCCTGTTCTTTCTGTCTTCCCCCAAACAAATACAGCATCCTATGGAGGTGTGAGCAGTTCTTTATTCTGTGGTTCAGGAAATGATCCCAATGTCTAGAGTTGGGGGGTGGTGTGAGATGGGGAGGGATTGAGATCAAGTGCTGTGACCAAGGCTTCCTTGGTCCTTTGTTTTATACATAGAGGCAAAGTCCTCACTGTCCAAGCCTTTGGAGTATGTGAATGTCCCCTTGTTCTCTAGCTCTCCCACCTCTCAAGTCCTCTCTCTTTAAGAGCTTCCACATTGAAGCGCTCCTTTCTGGCACATGCCCAGGCATCGCTAACCCTCCCTGTAGAATAATAAAGCCCCTATCTCTCCTTGGGAGTTTTGAATTCAAACCTCCCAGTAGTCTACTGTATGTGAAGACCTTTTCCCTCCACTTCAGCTGGTACTACAGTGTGGGAAGCCCTGGTTTTATGAATGGGGTGGGCAAAAAATGGCAAGCTACAGATGATTTCCCTCTTAGGTTCCTAAGAATTGAGCACCATTCGTCACCTAGGGCACTAATCGCCTTCCAAAGACGATTTGAAAATTGCATAGTATTGGCAACATGGCTTTGGAGCTAATCCTTAACATGCTAGTGTCCTATTCAGTGCTTACCCGTCCTGAGCTTTAGGACGCAACTTCCCCATGACAATGACAATGAACGGCACCACAGTGAAGTTCTTCTCCAAAGTTCAGTGTTCTTCCTACCTCTAACCCTGATGATGGAGGGAAGGAAGTATGGGGAAGAAGTTTCACTTCAATCCACCTTATCTTCCTACTCCCTCTACAGCTGACAATACTCCATTTCACATAGATACTTTGACCTTTAATCAGGTTATAGACGAATCTTGTGGTCTGAGAGCAATTCTGTGCCACTAAGATAAGCTATAGTATTTTGATATTACAGATTAATCTGAGCTGCCTACCGTGTACCCCACCTAGGTAGTAAGGATCATTATACGTTTGTCCACTGCAATTTGAAAAGCTCTGAAAAATGCATGTTTAATGCTATGGGCTTGAAAACAACAAACATGAAAAAAAGAAGAAAGGGAGGGAAAAAAAGAAAGAATGAAAGTAGGAAGGGAAGAAAGAGAAAAGGATCACTTAAGTCTAGAGAGTGAACGATTACTTCTGTACCTTTTTAAATGTTAAATGGTGGGTAGGTTAAAATAATTGGAATTTTGTGGTGTAATTATTTGCAGTAAAATGGTTAATATCCTGCATCTGTTGGTGGACTCATGCTGTAATGATTCCTTTTCGTGTGAGGAAAAGGACCAGAGATCTATTAACTTTAGTCCCGTTAGTGCAGCCTCCTTCCAAAGGGATTTGCATTGGTGAAGGGAACAATTTTTTTCCTGAGGCCTTCTGAAGACAAATGTGTTTTGGGCATTCATTGATTCCATTAAAAAGTGATGTTCTTTAGCTCCTGTGTCCCATGACTCCAGATTCAGCGGGCTGGATTTCGCCGAGTTGATGGGTTTTAGTATTATGAGAAGGAAAGCACTGGAAGTGACTATAGGGGAAAGGGATGCTGAAGGGGAGGGGATGGACGAGGGAAGGAGAGTATATGAGGGAGGAGAGGAGGACACGCACCATTGTCACATGGTGCCAAAGCTTTCTGATGGTTCACATTTATGGGACAAAAATCAATGAGTTAATAAGCAAATATTTAAAGGAATATTGTGCATAGAGCAGTATGTGTGTGTGTGACGGGGGAGTTGGAGATGTTAAAATAGAGACACATGCAAAATTACAACAAAATATTCTCTCTATGGTAAATGCTAAAGGCTAAGTAGAAGCAAGAAGTGTTAAGAGCCCTGAGAGGTTAGTAAAGTCACATTAGAGGAGTTAGACCTTGGTTAGACATTGCAGGATGGGATGATAATGTCAAGAACTGTAGCAGGTCTGGAATTTTACCCTTCCTAACAAGGTAGCCCGCCACAGTTCCATGGATGCTGGCAGAGCACATAAGATCCCGAGAGCAGAGACAGGGGACTTTATGACAGACAGCGCAAAAGTAGAATGAGCCAGTTTGTTTTTTCTTATTTTAACAGAGAAAGTTATAGAAGGAATAATAGGGGGAAATAAAGAGACCAGGAAGTACAACTTGTTCCTGACACAGTAGAAAGTAAGAATCCAAATTGGGTTTTGACACAGCAGATGCGGCCCAGACAATGGGGCTGCCTTCACACAATTCTCTCTCAGAGGAGGGCTGGCTTCCGGCTCATTCCTTATTCCTCTGCCATGGTTCACTCCTGCTCGCCTTGGTCTCTGATTGCTATTGAGAGCCCTAGTTCAGCTGCTACATGAAACATAGTGAATGAGATGTTATTATCTAAGGGACTGTTCTCTGTCAGGGTCACCTTCCCTTAGGCCAGTGACATCCAGTACTGTAGCCATGAACTTCACGTGGCTAGTGAGCATTTGAACTGTGGCTAGGCGGGAATGAAATGTGCTCTAAGTGTAAGATACACACGGAGTTTCAAAGACTTAGGAAAAAAAAAGGAAAACATCTCATTAATAATTTTTATATCGATTACATGTTGAAATAATATTTTGGATAAGTGAACCCATTATTTTCACCTGTTTCTTTTTACTTTATATGTTAGCAAGAAATGTTAAATTCCATCTGTGGCTTGCATTTGTGGCACACAGTATATTTCTATTGGGCAATGCCGCTCAGGAGCACTTGAGAAAGAGGGAGCCTCCCTTCGTCCCTCCTTGTTATCCTCCAAGGGCTGTGTGGCTTGACGTGCCATCGTGGACCATAGCTGGGTGAGGCCTGAGCTGCTGATGTGCATTAAGGTGCAGTCTTCCTGGATATAACCTCACGGCTTCCTCTAACCAGAGTGTCCTCAGAGGGGAGAAGGGGGGATATGGTCAGGACTCACCTCCCCTCATGACCCTGTCCCTCACTGCCCTTCACAGCACCCTCTCACAAAAATCTGTAGGTGAATCAGGCTTTCAAAGGATACCTTTGAAGGGTCAAAGAGTACTAAAGGGAATTACAACCGTGAAGGAAGGACTTTTAAACCAGAAGGCTGGGATTAAGATTCCAGAAACATCACGCTGTTACTTCATCACCAACCAATCAGAAGAAGATCTATGAGCTGCAACACTCACCCCACATGTTGCCTTTAAAAATCCTTTCCTGAAAGCCATCGGGGAGTTTGGGTCTTTTGAGGATGAGCTGCCCTTTCTCCTTGCTTGGCCCTGCAACAAATGCTATACTTTCCTTCACAACACAACCCCATGTCGGTAGATTGGCTTTACTGGTCTGCGGGTGAGCCCATCCAAGTGCAGTTTGGTAACAACCGCACGTACAGACATTTCCTGTTGTAGTTGGGGTTTTCCCCCAAACAGACACCAAGGCAAGGATTTGGGTACAGGTGGTTTGTTTTGGAGATGATTCCAGGAAGAGAGACAGGGAAGGTAGAAAGGGGCTACCGAGGTGCATGAATGAGCGGGATACCACTGTGGGCAACGGAGGCTCAAACCCTCTGGGGACTTTGGGAGAGACTGTGGCACAGTCCCCTGAGGAGTAGGAGTAGAAAGTAGGGGTCTTCATCTACCCACTGTGAGCACATTCCTTTAGTGGCCATCAGGGCAGTCCTGTAGCTTATGAGGGAATTCTCTGCAGGTGACCTCTGGGAAAGTCTGAGGGCTGTGAGCAGGGCACCTTTAGTATCTGCTACATTGCCCAACAAGGGGCCAGATCCATAGCAGGTGCTTAATAAATGTTGATTGAATGAATGAATAAACACATCATTTAAGGACAAGCCTTAGTTCTCAGACTACAGTCAAAACTCGTTGATGAGGAAGATAGACTTTTCCTTAACTGCCCCATAGCTGTAAGGCTGCTCCTCTTTATTGATAATAGAGTTAGCACCTCATTTTATTATGCATCCACCCCTTGCCTTCTTTTCTCCCCTTAGACCTGCCAAGAATGAGAAAAGGCTGAATCACTGATCCTGTTAATGACAACTCCTTTAGCTTCATGAGGACTGGAAATTAACCTACGAAGGCACAATGAAGTTCTTAGATGGGAAATTGTACCCTTCTCCCATCCTTTGTAGTGACGACTGGGGAGTTGGGCGGTGGGCTGACAGGTGTGTTCTTCAGTTACAGAGTTATTTATTTTGACATCTTTTCTCCCTGGTTTTGGTGCATTTTTACTGAGACTGAAAATAATGGGGTTGGTATGGAGGATGCAAGTTCTCAAATCACACGAATTGGGGCCAGATCTGCTGTGTGCAATGTTCTTGGTGAAAGGCAGTGCCAACATCATAGAGAGAGCTGATTTAGGAAGACATGAAGTAAATGCACATGAGGGGGCTTCTCTGACAATAGATAATACTTCCAGATATGTAGCAAAAGAGAAAAAGGATTATTTAACAAAAATTTATCGAGCATCAATTGTATATTAGGTATTGTGCTAACATTATATGCCCACCTGTGATACAATGAAACTGCATTAGTACTGAACTATGGATTATTAGTTTATTTATTATCTGTCACTTTCTTAGGGACTAATTTGGGGGAAACCAAATTTCACTATACCGTGTGTAAAGTAGAAGCGTTAAAGGATACTAAAAAATGTTAAAATTGGGACCCACAACAAATATAAAATGAACACATATGAAATATCTATCTCATTAATTACTGAGGGAACCAGTAAGATGGTACAACCAGTTCAAAGGAGAATTAAAAGAATGCACGTATAAAGGCAATCAGGAATGCTTCCAAGGATTTAGAAATAGATGCAAAACTAGTCAACATCCACTGGCAATAATCCCTTCCATTCCACTGAATTCATTTGCATTTCTATGGATGCGAATCATTTACATCATTATCATTTTTCTATAGTTTATAGAGTTGTAAAATAGCTCAAACACTGAAAGGCACAAGCCCCTATAGAATCAGATAACCTGGCAAGATGCATCGTCCAGACACCCAGAAAATACTTTTTTTCCCTCCGTTTCAGTCTTTCACAAGTTTTCCTGACAGAAGTAAAGAAATAATCTCTGAGCAGTATATCAGGAAGCAGAATGTAGATTGCAGACTGGCTAAGTCTTCTGACTCAAAAGAAAAATGGTTTCTTGTGGCAACACTGCTTGCCACTCAAGAGATAAATGAAGAGTCATTTGGGATTGCATCTCTTAAGTACAAGAGTACCGATCTCAACGGGGGAAAGAACAGTCGAAGGGAAATTTGATGAGATTAGCACCGGGGAGAGGAACAGGATCAATTCAGCAGACAGTTCAGTTACAAAACGTTCAGCTACGGATCAAAACTATTAAGGGAGAAAAAGGAAGTTCATAAAACTTTCTTAATTCACATTTCCTAATTCAGATTTTGTAATGATTTTGACATAAGGTGGGATGAAGATTACTTTTTATTTTTTAACAGCTGTGTTGAGATAAAATTCACATACCACACAATTCACCTAAAGTGTATAATTAATTTTTTTTTGTTATATTCACAGAATGTGCAACCATAATCACAATCTAGTTTTCATCCCCCCTAGAAGAAATCTGGGTTGTATTAATAGTCACTCCCCATTACCCACCCCAATCTGTCCTTCCCAGCACTAAGAAATTACTAATTTGCTTTGTGTCTCTATAGGTTTGCCTATTCTGGACGTTTCATATAAATGGAACCATGTAGTATGTGGTGTTTTGTGACTGGATTTTTCATTAGCACTTGCACCCATCAGTACTTCATTCTTTTTATTGCCGAATAATATTCCATGGCATGGATGTGATATCGTGATTTATAAGAACAATATACTTGGTCTTCGTCTGGTTTCTGGCATAGAGCTTTTAAAACCCTTGGAATTTCCTAAGTGATGAGAGTAACAAAGGTGTCTTTATCATGTTAATGGAGTGACTTTTGGAAAGCACCTAAGGATGGGGGCTGGTTCCAGTGGAACCAACTATGTGATTAGAGGGTTAGAACTTTCAGTCTCACCCCTGACCTCTTGGGAAGGGAGTGGGGCTGGAGGTTGAATCAATTGCTAATGGCCAATGATTTAGTTAAATCACTTAGTTAATTTCATGCATATGTAATGAAGCCCCCTTAAAACCCCAAAAGGATGGGGTTCGGAGAGTTCTGGGTTGGTGAACACATGGAGATTTGGGAAGAGTGGGATGATGCTTGGAGAGGGCATGGAAGCTCCGTGCCATTTCCCTATACCTCACCCTATGCAACTCTTCCATTTGGCTGTTCCTGAGTTATATCCTTTTATAATATTCCATTTGGCTGTTCCTGAATTATATCCTTTTATAATAAACTGGTGATCTCGTAAATAAAATGTTCCTCTGAGTTCTGCGAGCTGCTCTTGCAAACTAATTGAACCCAAGGAGGGGGTCATGGAGACTTCTGATTTATAGTCAGTTGGTCATAAGCGCAGATAACCTGGGCTTGCAGATGGTGTCTGAAGTGGGGGACAGGGGCGTTCTTGTAGGACTGAACCTCTAACCTGTAGACTCTGAAGCTATCTCTGGGCAGCTAGTGATGGAATTGAGTTGAATTCTCAAACACACTGCTCGTGTCCAAGAATTGCTTGGTGCTGTGTGGGAAACCCACCCAGACACACACGTTGGAAGTGGTCCAAGAATACTGAAAGAGTGGATGTACCAAATCTTTAACCATTCATCAGGTGATGGACATTTGGGGTGTTTCCACTCTTTGCTTATTTTGATACAGTGCTGCTATGAACATTTGTGTAAAAGTTTTTATGTGGGCATATGTTTTCATTTTTCTTGGGTATATACCCAAGAGTGAAATTGCTGGGTCGTATGGTAACCCAACGTTTAACTTCCTGAAGAACTGCCAAGCTGTTTTCCAAAGCAGCCATCCCATTTTGCATTCCCACCAGCAGTGTATAAACATTCCACTTTTTCCACATCCTCTACAACACTTGTTATTGTCTGTCTTTTTTATTAACCATTATTAACCATTAACCATTATTAACCATCCTAGTGGGTATGAAGTGATATCTTATTGTGGTTTTGATTTGCATTTCCCTGATGACTAACGATGTTGAACATTCTGTGATGTAGTTACTGGTTATTTGTTTGTCTCCATTGGAGAAATGTCTATTCAAATCCTTTGCCCGTTTTTTAGATGAGTTACTAGTCTTTTTATTATTGAGTAGTAAGAGATTTTTACAATTCTAGATACCAGTCAGATATGTGATTTGCAAGTATTTTTTCCTATTTCATGGGTTGGTGTCCTTTCTTGATGGTGTCCTTTGAAGCACAAAATTTTTAATCTTGATGATGTCCAAGATTGATGTCTTGATGATGTCTTTTGTCGTTTGTGTTTTTGGTGTCATTATGTGAGAAATCATTCCTAATCCAAAGTCATGAAGATGTATTTATATGATTTCTTCTAAGTGTTTTATGGCTTTAGCTCTTAAATGTAGGTCTACGGTCCATTTTAAGTTAATTTTTCTGTACAGTGTGAGGTAGGGGTCTAACTTCATTCTTTTGCATATTGTCCCAGCACCATTTGTTGAAAAGACTATCTTTCATTTATTGAATTGTCTTGGAACACTTGTAAAAAGTCAGCTGACCAGGGCTTCCCTGGTGGTGCAGTGGTTGAGAGTCCGCCTGCTGATGCAGGGGACACGGGTTCCTGCCTCGGTCCGGGAGGATCCCACATGCCACGGAGCGGCTGGGCCCATGAGCCATGGCCACTGAGCCTGCGCGTCCGGAGCCTGTGCTCTGCAACGGGAGAGGCCACAACAGTGAGAGGCCCGTGTACCGCAAAAAAAAAAAAAAAAAAAATCAGTTGACCATAAACGTAAGGGTACATTTCTATACTCTAAATTCTATTCTGTTAATCTGTATATCTGCCCTTATGTCGGTACCACACTGTCTTGATTACAGTAACTTTGCAGTAAGTTTTGAAATCAGGAAATGTGAGGTCTCCAACTTTGTTCTTCTTTTTCAGATTGTTTTGGCTATTATGGGTCCCTTGCATTTCCATACGAATTTTAGGATCAGTTTGTTAATTTTTGCCAAAAAAAAGGCAGCTGGAATTTTGATAGGGAGTACATTGAATTTATAAATCCAAAGATTACTTTTAGGCTTAAGTGAAAAGATTTGCCGAACTGAATTGTTTTTTTTTTATATTTGAGCATTATCCATTCTCTTGCAAACTGTTAATATGTTTACTTTATTAAGTAAAATAGATATGTTAAGACCTTTAATAACACATTGGCATTGATTTATTTATAATCCACATTTCACAAGTGTGTTAAATCTCCCATCCTTAGTTTAACTTTTAATAGACTAATCTTATAGACTATGTACAGAAAGGCAAAGGATGGGTAGGGGGTGATAAGATTTGTTATAGGAAGTAGTGTAACACAGCTGGTAATTAAAGAACCTGTCTTTTGACTGTATATTCATGTTCTTACGTGCTTCATAAAGCACTAGATGTTAAATAGATTGCTAGTTTTCATTGAGCTTTTGCTATAATTATGTAAATAGATATAGTGAATTTTAATGCCAAAAATTGTTTTCAGGGAAATTGCTTTTTTATTCAGATGTTATAAAATTGGGAAGTGCTGTTTTAATAAAGATTATTTTGAATGAACCCATTATAATCACCCCAAACTCTAGAAAAGCAAATGTGCTTCAATGAAAAAAAAGTAGAGTTACTTTTAAGAGTGTAGAATTATAAACCCAGAGGATATCTTATGTATAACTGTGATTGTGCTTGATTTCGTAAAGAAATTGCCAGATCAAATAATTAAGATGCTATAAATTAATCTTGAATATAAAAGCAGTTAATTCAGGCATAAATCTTAAAAATATTTTCCACAAAACTGTCAGTCATGATCCTACCAAGCGAATGAAAGACATTCAGGTCACAAAGACAGGCTCAAAATGCCTGTGACCCAGACTGGTTTGGATTTGAAGCAGGCAGGACTCCAGGAGCTATACAGAGAGGAAGTGGGGCACAATGAACCAGGCAGGACATGGGTTTGTATACGTGACCCAACAGGAAAGAGGGATTAACATCTGCAACATGGTGCCTTAAAGAAACCATAGATTTGAAGTGAGTTGACATTAAACTACTTAGAACTGGCTGGACTTTTGTAATCAGGGGAAAAAAAAGTTAAAATCTTGTTTTCTAAAAGGTAGAGCCATTTGATATTGTGCAGCTGTGAAGTACAGGAATACCATGGGGGCATGGCAGCATGAATGACTGGAAAGAGGTCTCATTCCTGTAATTAGGAAGGTGGTGTGTTTTGCTCGAATGGAGCTCCAGTTCAACAGTGGCTTAGGAACTGAGGCAGTGGGTCCATCATGCAACTTGTTCAAAGGAATTCTGTCACTTCTGGTATGGAAGGCTGTATATCATGGCATGTGGAGGCCAAGATTTTCCCAAGCATATGTGGCCTGTGGTGGCTAATTTGGTTCCTACTCCTCTTGCTAGTGGTGACAAGGTTCCTCATGAAGTCTTACCTTGGACATGACTAGATGGTGCTGAAAGTATTGGCACATGTAGCTGGCTTGGACGGGTTATATTTCCTATTGGGATTAATAGAACCAGAATGAAACATTGTTCACTCATTATTAATTGAAAAAACATTTAGTGGACACTACAATATACTTGGTCCTATGCTAGGATTTGGAGATGTAGCAATGAATGGGACTTACGGCTTCTGGTCTGGTGGGGAGACCCACATTTGTAGGGGAAAAACTTGCCACCCCAAAATGTCTCTTTGGCATGTGGATCATTTTGAGGTGAAAACAAAGCTCCAAAGACTCAGGAAGAACTTTTGACCTTCCCCCTGGCTGCCTAAAGATCGTAGATAGAGGACCTGTTCCAGGAAGGAAGCTATCTCCATAGATAAATGTAATATGAGCTAGGTGTGTAGACAGGGAGGAACCCAAGCAAAGTCTGTTTGTTAAAATTCTTCTCTCTGTCCCAATGTCGCCGCATGGCCCAGCAAACATTTGTTTATAAAACGTTTGCTTTTCCATCTCCATGTCAATTGCCTTTCCCCCACTTTGATGTCCAAAACCCATACCCCCAAAATCCTCTTTTGTCTTTAGCTGAAGATGGTATTTAAGGGTTTCAGCTGTTTTGGCAAGTTGCTCAGTTTTCCTGGGTCTCTCCCATGTATACATGCTATTAAACTTCTGTTTAATTTTCTCCTGTTAATCTGTCTCATGTCAATTTAGTTCTTAGACCAGCCAGAAGAACCTAGAAGGGTAGAGGAAGATTTTTTCCTTTCTGACACCAGATTTCTGGAAGAATGCTGCTATCATTCATTGAGTGAAGGATTAAGGGAGGAAGAATAAGTTTTGGGGGATAATGAATTCCACTTTGGAGATGGTGAGTTCGGGAAACCTGTAGAGCATCCAAGTAGAGATACCTGGTAGGCAGTTGGAAGGATATCTGAATCTAAGGAGAGAAGTCCAAATGGGAAGTCTAGATTTGTGAGTCAGCATTTTACAGATGCTAATTGAAGTCATCGACATTGGTCAAGTCATGCTGAGATTCTGTAGAGTAAGGAAGAAGAGAAGGATTAGAGTTGAATCTCTGGAGAATCCTTTCATTTCAGTGGTGACATCAGAGGAATGCTATTGTCTGAATACACATTGCTCTCACATCATTGAATTTACACTTGAAAAGCATGAATAAACTTGCTAAACACATTCAGAAGGACATCATCACAGCAAATATAGACACAGGACATTTTGAAAGTAAAATTTAAAATTCATGTCAATAATAAAATCCAAAGTATCTTCAGAATCAAAGAGGAAGTTAAAGCATTAACTATATTAGAGGAGTGATACAGATAAAATGGTCAGAGTTTCTGAACTCAAAGTAAGCTCTAATAACTTACACTGTCCTTATGGGAATGATGGGGCATAACATTTGAAATTGGAACTGTCTGGAATGCATGGTTGAGATCAATATAGAACTCTCAAGTAACAAAAGGACAGTTCAAACATAAAAACTAGGAGAACTAAGAGCTTATCTGGGATCCAGATTTGTTGATATCCTTGACTGAGATGGGTTGAATTGATAAACAGATCTCAGTTTTCTATGGCAGTGTAACAAACTCCCTCAAAACTTAGTGGCTTAAAACAACAGCAAGTTAGTACTTCTCATGGATTGTCTGAGTTGGCTGGGCTCTGCCAGGTAGTTCTTCTGCTAGATATGGTGTTCCTGTACTCAGCAGGGAGCTCAGCTGTGGCTGGAATGTCTAAGACAGTATCACATACATGTCTAGCCTCAGGTGGAATGGCTGGGGGATAGCTAGGCCTCTTTCTTCTCATTTAGTGGCCTAGCCTGAGCTTTTTAACCTGTCAACTGAGTCCCCAAAAGGCAAAAGCAGAAATTACAAGTCTTGTTAAGGCCTTAAAGTTCTTGTAATTCTTAGGAGTACTAGAATGTCACTTGGGCCAAAGCAAGTTACAAGACCAGTCCAGGAGAAAAGGGGTCCACCTCTTCGTGGGAGGAGTGGCGTGTGTGTACAGGGATGGAGGGAATTTTTGGTGGCCATCTTTGGAAATGATCCACCACAAGAGTTGATTTCTCTTTTCGGCTGGGCTGCATGTACTACGGTCTTCTGCAGGACACTCTGAGCAGGATATTATGCTTGGTCCTCACTTCCAGGTGAATGCTAAGAGTTCCTGAGGGAATCGTAGTACCTATAACTTTTAATGTATTTTGCCGAGCAAGTCTACTGAAAGGGAAGTTCATAAACACTTTTAGGGCCTTTTCAAAACAGACCGTTGCCACTAGTTGTTACCTAAATTTCTCTCTCCTTTTCCTTCCTCTTAATGTTTGTCAGGTTTCTTTCATAATCTATCTTAGTCTCTAATAAAGTTAAGAAAATTGTTGTATTGTGAAAGTCTATGAGAATATCTCTTCCAGGTACATGCTAGGAGTGTTGGGGGCCTGGGAGTAGAGGAGGATGAGTACGTTGAGAGGGTCATTTCAAGGGTGGCAGACCAAGTAGTTTTGGACTCACGCTCTATATCACTTACTGGGTGCTCAAGGGTGCTGGTCACCACTGCCCTTCTTTGGGTGTGAAGTAAGTATGTACCTCCGTCAGGAACCTGGATCTTAGCAACAGGCCTCAAGCAGATAAGGGAGGTTGGAAAAAGAATAAGGTTGGATTTGTGAACATTGACCTTTTTCCTGGGTGCTGAAGAACATGCAGAGCTTCATCACCACAGAACTTAGGGTCTGACGAGTAACTGGGAAGAATGGCTCTCAGGTGAAAGTATGACATTCAGGCATTCACAGCCTTTGGTCTTTGCCTGCCTGCAACAGAGTTTGTAGCACAGACTTTGTGATATCTGTGGGGCGGCGGGTGGTGGTGGTGATATATGGGATGGTTTGTAGGGAAGAGAAATAGTCAAGGGAGCAGGATGGTGGGACTGGATGGCGTGGATGAGAGAGTAACTTCTCAGGTTAGATAGGGAAAAGCTCCTGGGAATTTGGGGATGCTGAAAATTGGAGAGAAGAGAGGGCTTTAATAAGAGTTGTATGCTCTGTGTGGAGTTGGACTCCCTTATGTCGGGATCGGGGTTGCTGTTTGGAAGGTGCTCCTTAAACAGTAGGGCCCCTCAGGCTCTCTGCTCCAGTGACATTACTTAGCCTGGGGAATTGTGGAGCCCAAATCCTCACTTGGGAAATTGACTCTTTTGTGTTATTCTTATCTTTTTGTTTTATTTCTCTTAGTGATTGCTAATGTAATTTTGGAAAATGTCAATCTGTCTCCGCTCTGCATGGAAATACAAAGAAAAAGATTTTCCCTGAGTTGCGTTTCAGCTAGAGTATGAGGGAGAAGGCTACCTCGGGGGGGGAGGTACAGAGGCCATCAGAATGAGGGAACAGGAAGTGAATACAAAGCTCAGGGGTGAGCAGGTTAATTTCTTATCACAGTTGGCAAGAGTTTTTCTGTGCTATTGAGGGTTTTATCTGAGTGCTGTGTTCTTATAGAGATAGTTCGCAGCTGCAGCGAGGGAGACTGTGTGCAGTTTGAAAGAGTTGAATGTGTGATGCTCATATTCTCCTCTCTCCCCCTCCCTTCATATCCATTTGCACCACGGATTTGCCACTGACTCAGAATAACATTTAAACTCAAGCATCGAACATTTAAGAACCTTCTTTTTTTTTAATAATAAATACTGGTGGATAAGCAGTCAACCCTCTCGAGAGTACTTTCTTTTTTTAAAATTTATTTAATTTTATTTTTGGCTGCGTTGGGTCTTAGTTGCGGCGCTCAGGCTTCTCTTTTCGGTGCAAGGGCTTCTCTCTAGTTGTGGTGTGTGTGGGCTCTGTAGTTGTGGCACGCAGGCTCTCTAATTGTGGCTTGTGGGCTTAGTTGCCCCATGGCAAGTGGGATCTTAGTCCCTGACCAGGGATCAAACCCGCGTCCCCTGCATTGGAAGGCGGATTCTTAACCACTGGACCACCAGGGAAGTCCGTAAGAACCTTATTGATGTGGCTCCCCAGACTGTACCTGGCACTGCCTCCCAGCTGAACTCATGACTGTGGCCAGGTCAGGGTCTCTTGGACACCAGGCCCCTCATACTCCTTCTCAGTCCCACTGCTCAGCAGTCATGTGCTTGACTCTTCTCCTTCATACACCGCGTATCAAAGGTTTTCCCATTCTTCAGGGCCCCCCTCAGGTCCTTCTTGTTTCATGGAGCTGTCCATAAATGCTCCAGCCACACTGGTTGATTGGACCTTGTTTCTGAATGGTAGTTAAGCGGAGCCAGCAGTGGGGAGAGAAGGCCGGGAATGTAGAAAAATAAATAGATTATTTTATATGGAAACCCATCGACAACTTCCTATAGTTTAGTTAATCTAGTGGCATCAGTGCTTTGGACATAGATTCCCAGTGATTTGAACAATTCCCAGCCCCCCCCCCCCCCAAACAACTTCTGAAATCCCTTCCCACCACAATTTTCGAAGTCTCTTAATGAAGGGAATGTTATGTAAATTGACCACATGGCTATTACAACCCATTTTCACTGCACCTTATCAGTGTTGTTGGTCCCGACAACCTTGGAGAAGTCCATTTCAAAAAGTGTTGTGGACCATAACTATATTCATTATAGGTAGACTACAGATTTGGCTTTCCTTTCACTTCCCTGACATTGATGAGAATTGTTGAAAATACTGCACATCCTAAAGCATCTTATCTTAGATCCTCTCAGTAGGGTGCAATATGGTGCATCTCTAAGACTTCACTTCCAAGGGAGCCATTAACATCACTGGATGCTACAAAAGTTCTTTGACTAAATTTTGAATGGCTTACCATCCCACAATTCATTCGTCTAACAAATAATTATTGAGCATACTACATAATCAATACTCTGCACTATTTGTTGTAGACACAAAGATAAACAAGGCACAGCCTCTGCCTTTAAGGATCCTACACTATAATGGTGGTAATATGATATGCACACAAATAGCCATAGTATATATGTGGAAAGGAATATAAAGTAAAAAGGAAAATGTGCTATAAAAAGTGCTTAAAGTTTTTGGGCTGACGAATCACCACTGAAGACTTTTGACACACTCTCTTGGTTTTGAGACACCACACTTCTGTGGTTTTGCTGCTCCCTCTCTGTTTTTTTCTCTGCCTCTGAAGTCACATCTTCCATCTGATGTTGGAGTTCCCTTAAGGTTCAGTTCAGACCCTCCTCTCTTCTCACTGTATCCTTTCCTCCTAGACAGTCTCATCTATGCCCACGGCTTCAGTGCTTATCTTTAAGTCCATGATGGGAGGGTCAAACTTAACCAAACTCATGATCATCGATCCTGAAGCTTATCTTCTAATGAACGACACCACTGTCCATCCAGTTCCATAAGCCAGAAACCTATGAGTCATCCTGGCCCCTTCTCTCCTTCATTCTCCATTCTGGTCTATTATCAAGCCCTACTAAGTGTATCCTCTAAATACCTCTCAGATCTGTCTCCTTTATTCTATCTCCACAGCCAGCTTCCTAGATCAGCTAGAACTATCACCCAGGTCAATGTGCTAGACTCGTAAATGGTCTCCCAGTGTCCACCCAGGTCCTTTCCAATCCAGTCTCTACAATGAAGCCCGTATGAGCTTTTCAGAATGCAAATTTGATAACATCATCCTTCCACTTCTCGACTTTCAAGTTCTTCAGTAACTTCCCATCGCTCTGTTAAATACCACAGTCTTATATAGTCATGGTCTTGTCTACCTCTCCACTTCATCTCAAAGTACTTCCTTATCATTCCCTGTGTTGCAGCCACACTGACCTTTTTTCAGTTCTCTGAAAACACCACGCATTTTCTGTAATAGGGTCATTGCACATGTTGATCCGCCCACCCCCGCCCCCACTGCCTCATAAATCTTACTTGCTCTTTTTTTTTTAATTAAAAAAAATATTATTTTTGGTTGCGTTGGGTCTTCATTGCTGTGCGCAGGCTTTCTCTAGTCGCGGCGAGCGGGGGCTACTCTTGGTTTCAGTGCGCGGGCTTCTCATTGCTGTGACTTCTCTTGTTGTGGCGCACGGGCTTCAGTAGTTGTGGTGTGTGGGCTCAGTAGTTGTGGCACATGGGCTTAGTTGCTCCGTGGCACGTGGGATCTTCCTGAACCAGGGATCGGACCTGTGTCCCCTGCATTGGCAGGTGGATTCTTAACCACTGCACCACCAGGGAAGTCCCAATCTTACTTGTTCTTTAGGTCCCAGCTCAAGTGTCACTTGCCCAAGGAAGACTTCCCTAGGTCACCGTCTTTTACACCCACGACTTTACAGTAGGTCCCCTACATACGAACCTTCAAGTTGCGAACTTTCAAAGATGGGAACATGCTTTCCCATGCCCAGTCACATAAGGCATGAGTGAAATTGCATCTTGCCCTCCGTCTCCTACTGCTGATGATCCTTCAGCTCTACCATCTCCCACCTCCTCTCCCTCCTCCAGTCAGTAACTCTTCTTGCCTGTTCACTCGATGCCAGCCCCTGTATGCCAGCTGTTGTACCATACTGCTGTACTTTTCAAGGGACTGTACTGTAAGACTAAAAATGTTTCCTTTATTTTTTTTGTGTTTGTTTTTTATGTATTATTTGTGTGAAAAGTATTATAAGCCTATTACAGTACAGAACTATATAGCCGATTGTCTTAGTTGGGTACCTAGGCTAACTTTGTTGGACTTACAGACAAATTAGACTTACAAATGCGCTCTTGGAACAGAGCTCATTCATACGTAGGGGACGTACTGTACTTCACAGCACTCATTCTAGTTGTAATCATATATTTATTTACGTAATTATTTGACCGTGAGCCCCATGAGAGCAATGGCCAACTGTCAGGGTGCGCAATAAATGCTTGTTGGCGAACGTGTAGCACTTGGCTTTGGAGACATGGAGATTGGCAGGGAGGGGAGAGGAAAGGTATCTCATCCAGGTAACAGAGGGTCATTAAAGATCCAGAGACAGGAAAGTGAGTGGGAGCATATATATTAAAGCAAGTCATGTTAAAAGGCTATTCTTGGGCTTCCCTGGTGGCGCAGTGGTTGGGAGTCCGCCTGCCAATGCAGGGGACATGGGTTCGTGCCCCGGTCCAGGAAGATCCCATATGCCGCGGATTGGCTGGGCCTGTGAGCCATGGCCGCTGAGCCTGCGCGTCCGGAGCCTGTGCTCCGCAACGGGAGAGGCCACAACAGTGAGAGGCCCGCATACCGCAAAAAAAAAAAAAAAAAAGGCTATTCTTAGTAACTGTTTACTCAAATGATATCGTAATCACTATTCAAATAGTTGCATGATATTTCATTGCAATATATATATATAATTTCCCCCATCATTCCCCTATTGGATGATTAGGTTGTTTCCAGTGTTTTCATTAGCATAAAGAGCACTATATGAACACATATATATATTTGTATGCTATTTTCTATAGTTTGTCGTTTTCTCTGCTTGACCCCATGAGTACAAGCAAGCTATTCAGGACTTCTTTAGGGCCACATTTGCTTAAAAAAAAAAGTCTCTATAGCACCACAAAACCATAAATACAGTGGTTGGTCAGTAAAAATTGCTAACTTTATTGATTGATAAGGAGTTATTACACTTCAACAGCCATCTCATTATGAGTCTACTAAGTGTCCTAACATTTTTTTTTTTTTTTTTTTTTTTTTTTTATGCGTTACGCGGGCCTCTCACTGTTGTGGCCTCTCCCGTTGCAGAGGACAGGCTCCGGACGCGCAGGCCCAGCGGCCATGGCTCACGGGCCCAGCCGCTCCGCGGCACGTGGGATCCTCCCAGACCGGGGCACGAACCCGTGTCCCCTGCATCGGCAGGCGGACTCTCAACCACTGCGCCACCAGGGAAGCCCATGTCCTAACGTTTTGAAAATGTGCCAGGTGTATTTCAAAAAGTCAACTCAAAACTACTGGGCTAAAGCAGGAGAATACATGGGAAGGACGAGAAATAGCTGAGTAGGTGGAAAGAGTCAGAATGAGAGAATGAAGTAGACACAGGGCAATGGTTAATAGTAATTAGTAAATATCAAAAGCACATAAGGATAAGACATACTCAATGTGGTGCTAGAGGTAAGGTGGGCAAAGTGAAAGTAAATGATCCAGTGATTCTTCAAGAGTTGTTTGATCGAGTTGACTGGAAAATAAGGCAACAGTGTGCTCTGTGAGCTACATCATAAAGATGAAGGTCAAAGACTGAAAGCTGTGTTTAAAATCCCCATCAGTTTCATGGCTAGCAGGCAGTTCAACAGTCATCCCTGTCAAAACCATTAGCCATGAACCTTATTAAACAGTGAGGCAGTCACCTTTAGCAAACCGCTTGTTCAAAAGTAAAACCAGCCGTAGATGGCCACGGATTACCTTCAGCAGTGCTTGACTTTTCTCGTAGTTGCAAGACAACGTTCATGGAAAATGGAGGAAAGCCTACTCCACTGTGTATCAGTCCAGTAGCCCTCTGTTCTGAACTACGTGATAAGAAAAGCCCTGGACTCTTGTTCGAGTTTCTAAAACCTCAGGAGATCATACTGGAGTGGTTAAGACATACCTATTTGTTCAATCTCATTTCAGAATTTCTGGAGCCATCAGATAAGTGCAACTTTTTTTCCACATTATAAACAGTAAATATTTTTTTCCAATTATAAAGATGTCACATGATTATTGAAAAAAATGAAAGGTATAAGAAACTTCAGAGAAGCACGACCATCCTCTACCCCACCATAATAATCCAGTCACCCAAGGGCCAAGCCACCAAAGAGCAAGCATACATTATGAAAACCAGGATCTAAGGCAAACAAATAGAGTCTTTGATAAAATCAGGCCAGTAACTTCCTGTTTTGTCTAAGCTCCAACTTACCCCTTTCCTTTCTCATCCTGTTTATTAAGGCTTGAATATCCTTGACTCCTTTCTTCCCTTCCAAATCTCCTCCTTGACTATGCCTATCTGGATTGATTTTTTGCTTCTCTATTATCCGCTAAATTCAAGAATTCATTTCTATAATGTCTTGTTTTCTAATTTTTTAATAATTGTATGTCCTATCTCACCTTACTCTTTAAGGGCAGAGGAAATCCATTACACAGTTTTTATACCTGTCCTAGTAAGCAGTGAACAGCCAGACACATAGTAGGTGCTAAAGAAGTATCTAGGGCTAATGCCGAAAGTGTTTTAGCGAATAGTTGCATGGGAAAATGTAATAGTCAAACCATCCAGACCTATGCACACACAAAAAAACTATAGCCGCACCATCCAGTATGGTAGCCACTAACCATAATGGGCTCCTGGAATTGTGGCTAGTATGCATTGAGATGTACTGTACATGTAAAACACTACACACTGGATTTTGAAGACTTAGTATACAAAAAAAGAATATAAAATATCTCAGGATTTTAAAAGTTGATTACTTGTTGAAATGATAATATTTTGGATATGTTGAGTTAAATAAAATATATTATTAGAATGAATTTCACCTCTTTTTACCTCTTTAAATGTGCTACTAGAAAATGTAAGATTATATACATGGCTTGTTTTATATATATAAAACAATGGCTATCCTATATGGCAACAAAATGTAATGTTTGAGGTCATTCTTTCCACAGGGCAGAAATTCATTAGATTTCTACTAGACAAAATTAATATGCATTTCAATGGATAGCAATTAATTTGCATTACTTACAGTTTTCTACAACTTCTACCCTTACAGAGTTGTAAAATAGCCTCATCAATGTAATGGCATTCAATCAAAGGTGCACACCCCTATAGAATTAATACTGGGAGGGTCAGCTGGAAAATACCCAACACTCCACTGAAAGGACATTCAGTTATCTTTTGCCCATTTCCAAGTCTTCAACAAGTTTTCCTAAGAGCATCTTTGTATATTCTTTTGTTACTGTCCTAAGTGATTGTAATAGGATTATTTTTTCTTTTCTAGTTAATATGGACAAAATATATTTGCACAATGCACACTTAAGCCAGACACCAATGCTTTAGGAATTATGAGGTCCCCAATAATAAAGTTAAAATGTTAGGAGTAAGGCAAATATTTTTGGAAATGTATAGAATAGAATCAAACACATTTGGATGATTGAAAATATTAGAATTAAGTAATAGCATTTTGTCATGATCCCTTAGCTTATCATACTGTTGTTGAAAGGAACACAATTATAATTGAATGGAAGCCAGATTCTTTTCTACTTTTTAATTAGCTGCAAACAAAACCTGGCTGTTGGTTGACTGGATTTAGTACAACTTTTTCATTCCTTAGTTTTGATTTTTCAAAGTGCTATTTTTAAAGGAAATCAATTCTTCTTCTGTTTAAATAAAAGGACTTTTGAGACAGACTCGGAAAAAACGGTGGAGCACTCTTTTTAGAATTCTGTATTTATTCACTTGGCTATGGAGATTGGCAAAAATTAATTAGTGGATGTCTGTTGAGAAATGGAACCCACAACCTACGAAGTAGGTAGGAAAAGTTGAACTTTTTTTTTTTTTTTGGGCTTAAAATCAGAAATTTATTTTCTCACAATTCTAAGAAGCTAGAAGCCTGAGATCAAGGTGTGGGCAGCGTTGGTTTCTCTTGAGGCCTCTGTCCTTGGCTTGTAGATGGCCATCTTCTCTCTGTGTCTTCACACGTGGACCTCTGTGTGTTGTGTCGCTGTCCTAATCTCCTCCTCTTATAAGGACACCAGACATAAAGGATTAGGGCCCATCCTAACAACCTCAGATAACCTTGATCAGCTCTTTAAAGACTCTATTTCCAAATACAGTCACATTCTCATCTACTGGGGGTTAGGACTTCAACATACAATTTTGGAGGGACACCATTAGGCCATAACAGTTTACCCTCTCGCCCCCAAAACCATGTCCTTCTCACATGCAAAATACAGTCACCCCATCCCAACATCCCCCCAAATCTTAACACATTCCAACATCAACTCTTTTTTTTTTCCACACATACACACTGTATTTCATTTTTACAAGGGATAAATAAACCGACACCAAGCATTGTAAGTGGATGACCACAACAGAAGCAACAATGATTGCAATTACCAAACACGAAACACACTCACACTATGTCATAATATTGACATTCAGTCCAGGAATCCTCCACGGTAACAGCTCCTTTACTTTGCAGTGAAAATTGATCTGTATATTTTTTGCCTCTGAGTCCTTGTGGAATTTTTAAATTATTATTCAAACAGAAAGTCACAAAAATTATAATCATCCCCATCAGTTCACTCAGTCCCATGTAATTAATTTTTTTTCATCTTGATCTTTTGTCAGCACTTTTATGAATTCATCAGTTTTCCATTAGAGTTCTGAAAATGCTTATTCGTTCAGTTCAGCAGTATAGTCAGTTACCAGAAACCTGTACTTGTCAGTGTCTTTTCCGTGAATTCCTTGAAGATGAAACCCTTTCATACGAACATTTTTGCAAAAGCGTCAGAGTACACCCAGAACTGTCTGTAAATGACAAAAGACTTAAAAATGACCACGGTTAAAGATTTGATGAAAGTTCATAATGATGCAATTGACAAGGAAATTTCGTTATTTCTGAGATATACATTTTAAAGTAATAACTAGAATTATGACTTATAACATTATACCAGAACATACAAGATTTTTAGAAATTTCATGTAGTGTCTGAAACATTTATATTAACATATTTCCATACAAATAACCCAAAGAAAGTTTAGTATTAGTTGTTGTTTGTTTGTTTATACTGCAGGTTCTTATTAGTCATCAATTTTATACACATCAGTGTATACATGTCAATCCCAAACACCCAATTCAGCACACGACCATCCCCACCCCACTGCGTTTTTTCCCCCTTGGTGTCCGTGTTTGTTCTCTACATCTGTGTCTCAATTTCTGTCCTGCAAACCGGTTCATCTGTACCATTTTTCTAGGTTCCACATACATGGGTTAATATACGATATTTGTTTTTCTGTTTCTGACTTACTTCACTCTGTATGACAGTCTCTAGATCCATCCATGTCTCAACAAATGATTCAATTTCGTTCCTTTTTATGTCTGAATAATATTCCATTGTATATATGTACTACAACTTGTTTATCCATTAGTCTGTTGATGGACATTTAGGTTGCTTCCATGACCTGGCCATTGTAAATAGTGCTGCAGTGAACATTGGGGTGCATGTGTCTTTTTGAATTATGGTTTTCTCTGGGTATATGCCCAGTAGTGGGATTGCTGGATCATACGGTAATTCTATTTTTAGTTTTTTAAGGAACCTCCATACTGTTCCCCATAGTGGCTGTATCAGTTTACATTCCCACCAACAGTGCAAGAGGGTTCCCTTTTCTCCACAGCCTCCCCAGCATTTGTTTGTAGATTTTCTGATGATGTCCATTCTAACTGGTGTGAGGTGATACCTCATTGTAGTTTTGATTTGCATTTCTCTAATAATTAGTGATGTTGAGCAGCTTTTCATGTGCTTTTTGGCCATATGTGTGTCTTCATTGGAGAAATGTCTATTTAGGTCTTCTGCCTATTTTTGGATTGGGTTGTTTGTTTCTTTAATATTGAGCTGCATGAGCTGTTTATATATTTTGGAGATTAATCCTTTGTCCATTGATTCATTTGCAAATATTTTCTCCCATTCTGAGGGTTGTCTTTTCGTCTTGTTTATGGTTTCCTTTGCTGTGCAAAAGCTTTGAAGTTTCATTAGGTCCCATTTATTTATTTTTGTTTCCATTACTCTAGGAGGTGGATTAAAAAAGATGTTGCTGTGATTTATGTCAAACAGTGTCCTTCCTATGTTTTCCTCTAAGAGTTTTATAGTGTCCAGTCTTACATTTAGGTCTCTAATCCATTTTGAGTTTATTTTTGTGTATGGTGTTAGGGAGTGTTCTAATTTCATTCTTTTACATGTAGCTGTCCAGTTTTCCCAGCACCACTTATTGAAGAGACTGTCTTTTCTCCATTGTATATCTTTGCCTCCTTTGTCATAGATTAGTTGACCATAGATGTGTGGGTTTATCTCTGGGCTTTCTATCTTGTTCCATTGATCTATGTTTCTGTTTTTGTGCCAGTACCATATTGTCTTGATTACTGTAGCTTTGTAGTATAGTCTGAAGTCAGGGAGTCTGATTCCTCCAGCTCCATTTTTTTCCTTCAAGACTGCTTTGGCTATTTGGGGTCTTTTGTATCTCCATACAAATTTTAAGATGATTTGTTCTAGTTCTGTAAAAAATGCCATTGGTAATTTGATAGGGATTGCATTGAATCTGTAGATTGCTTTGGGTAGTATAGTCATTTTCACAATACTGATTTTTCCAATCCAAGAACATGGTATATCTCTCTATCTGTTGGTATCATCTTTAATTTCTTTCATCAGTGTCTTATAGTTTTCTGCATACAGGTCTTTTGTCTCCCTGGGTAGATTTATTCCTAGGTATTTTATTCTTTTTGTTGTGGTGATAAATAGGAGTGTTTCCATAATTTCTCTTTCAGATATTTCATCATTAGTGTATAGGAATGCAAGAGATTTCTGTGCATTAATTTTGTATCCTGCAACTTTCCCAAATTATTTTTTTTTCGTGAGATGATATCTCATTGAGTTATTTTTTTTTAACATCATTATTGGAGTATAATTGCTTTACAATGGTGTGTTAGTTTCTGCTTTATAACAGAGTGCCTCAGTTATACATATACATATGTTCCCATATCTCTTCCCTCTTGCATCTCCCTCCCTCCCACCCTCCCTATGCCACCCCTCTAGGTGGTCACAAAGCACCGAACTGACCTCCCTGTGCTATGTGGCTGCTTCCCACTAGCTATCTATTTTACGTTTTTTGTTTTTTGTTTTTTTTTTTTTTACCATATTCTTGATTAGCTCTACTAGTTTTTCTGGTGGCATTTTTAGGATTCTCTATGTATAGTATCATGTCATCTGCAAACAGTGACAGTTTTACTTCTTCTTTTCCAATTTGTATTCCTTTTATTTCTTTTTCTTCTCTGATTGCCATGGCTAGGACTTCCATAACTATGTTGAATAATAGTGGCGAGAGTGGACATGTTGTCTCATTCCTGACCTTAGAGGAAAGGCTTTCCGTTTTTCACCATTGAGAATGATGTTTGCTGTGGGTTTGTCATATACGGCCTTTATTATGTTGAGGTAGGTTCCCTCTATGCTCACTTTCTGGAACGTTTTTTATCATAAATGGGTGTTAAATTTTGTCAAAAGCTTTTTCTGCAACTATTGAGATGTTCATACGGTTTTTATTCTTCAATTTGTTAGTATGGTGTATCACATTGATTGATTTGTATATATTGAAGAATCCCTTGGATAAATCCCACTTGATCATGGTGTATGCTCCTTTTAATGTGTTGTTGGATTCTGTTTGCTAGTATTCTGTTGAGGATTTTTGCACCTATATTCATCAGTGATATTGGTCTGTAATTTTCTTTTTTTGTAGTATCTTTGTCTGGTTTTGGTATCAGAGTGATGGTGGCCAAATAGAATGAGTTTGGGAGCATTCCTTCCTCTGCAATTTTTTGGAAGAGTTTGAGAAGGATGGGTGTTAGCTCTCCTCTAAATGTTTGATAGAAATCACCTGTGAAGCCATCTGGTTCTGGACTTTTGTTTGTTGGAAGATTTTTAATCACAGTTTCAATTTCATTACTTGTGATTGGCCTGTTCCTATTTTCTATTCCTGGTTCAGTCTTGGAAGGTTATACCTTTCTAAGAATTGTCCATTTCTTCCACGTTGTCCATCTTATTGGCATAGAGTTGCTTGTAGTAGTCTCTTAGGATGCTTTGTATTTCTGCAGTGTCTGTTGTAACTTCTCCTTTTTCATTTTTAATTTTATTGATTTGAGTCTTGTCCCTCTTTTTCTTTATGAATCTGGCTAATGGTTTATCAGTTTTGTTTATCTTCTCAAAGAACCAGCTTTTAGTTTTATAGATCTTTGCTATTGTTTTCTTTGTTTCTATTTCATTTATTTCTGCTCTGGTCTTTATGATTTCTTTTCTTGTGCTAACTTTGGGTCTTGTTTGTTCTTCTTCTTCTAGTTCCTTTAGGTGTAAGGTTAGATTGTTTATTTGAGATTTTTCTTGTTTCTTGAGGTAGGCTTGTATAGCTATAAACTTCCCTGTTCGAACTGCTTTTGCCGCATCCCATAGGTTTTGGAATGTCGTGTTTTCTTTGTCGTTTGTCTCTAGGTTTTCTTTTTTTTTTTTTTTTTTTTGCTACGCGGGCCTCTCACTGTTGTGGCTTCTTCTGTTGCGGAACACAGGCTCCGGACGCATAGGCCCAGTGGCCATTGCTCACAGGCCCAGCCACTCCGTGGCATGTGGGATCCTCCTGGACCGGGACACGAACCCGTGTCCCCTGCATCGGCAGGCAGACTCTCAACCACTGCGCCACCAGGGAAGCCCTCTAGGTATTTTTTGATTTCCTCTTTGATTTCTTCAGTGATCTCTTGGTTATTTAGTAACGTATTGTTCAGCCTCCATGCGTTTGTGTTTTTTCCCTGTAATTCATTTCTAATCTCATAGCATTGTGGTCAGAAAAGATGCTTGATATGATTTTAATTTTCTTAAACTTACTGAGGCTTGATTTGTGACCCAAGATGTGATCTATCCTGGAGAATGTTCTGTGCGCAGTTGAGAAGAAAGTGTAATCTGCTGTTTTTGGATGGAATGTCCTATAAATATCAATTCAATCTATCTGGTCTATTGTGTCATTTAAAGCTTCTTTCCTTATTTATTTTCATTTTGGATGATCTGTCCATTGGTGTAAGTGAGGTGTTAAAGTCTCCCACTATTACTGTGTTACTGTTGATTTCCTCTTTTATAGCTGTTAGCAGTTGCCTTATGTATTGAGGTGCTTCTATGTTGGGTGCATATATAACTGTTATATCTTCTTCTTGGATTGATCCCTTGATCATTATGTAGTGTCCTTCCTTGTTTCTTGTAACACTGTTTATTTTGAAGTCTATTTTATCTGATATGAGTATAGCTACTCCAGCTTTTTTCTGATTTCCATTTGCATGGAATATCTTTTTCCATCCCCTCACTTTCAGTCTGAATGTGTCCCTAGGTCTGAAGTGGGTCTCTTGTAGACAGCATATATATGGGTCTTGTTTTTGTATCCATTCAGCCAGCCTGTGTCTTTTGGTTGGAGCCTTTAATCCATTCATGTTTAAGGTAATTATCGATACGTATGTTCCTATAACCATTTTCTTAATTGTTTTGGGTTTGTTTTTGTAGGTCCTTTTCTTCTCTTGTGTTTCCCACTTAGAGAAGTTCCTTTAGCGTGTGTTGTAGAGCTGGTTTGGTGGAGCTGAATTTTCTTAGCTTTTGCTTGTCTGTAAAGCTATTGATTTCTCCATCGAATCTGAATGAGATCCTTGCCGGGCAGAGTAATCTTGGTTGTAGTTTCTTCCCTTTCATCACTTTAAGTATATCATGCCACTCCCTTCTGGATTGTAGAGTTTCTGCTGAGAGATCAACTGTTAACCTTATGGGAGTTCCCTTGCACGTTATTTTTTGTTTTCCTCTTGCTGTTTTCAATAATTTTTCTTTGTCTTTAATTTTTGCCAATTTGATTACTATGTGTTTCAGTGTGTTTCTCCTTGGGTTTATCCTGTATGGGACTCGCTGTGCTTCCTGGACATGGGTGGCTATTTCCTTTCCATTTTAGGGAAGTTTTCGACTATAATCTCTTCAAATATTTTCTCTGGTCTTTTCTCTCTCTCTTCTCCTTCTAGGACCCCTATAATGCGAATGTTGTTGCGTTTAATGTTGTCCCAGAGGTCTCTTAGGCTGTCTTCATTTCTTTTCATTCTTTTTTCTTTATTCTGGTCCGCCGCAGTGAATTCCACCATTCTGTCTTCCAGGTCACTTATCCGTTCTTCTGCCTCAGTTATTCTGCTATTGATTCCTTCAGTGTAGTTTTCATTTCAGTTATTGTATTGTTTATCTCTGTTTGTTTGTTCTTTAATTCTTCTAGGTCTTTGTTAAACATTTCTTGCATCTTCTCAGTCTTTTTTTTTTTTTTTTTTTTTTGCGGTACGCGGGGCTCTCACTGCTGTGGTCCCTCCCGCTGTGGAGCACAGGCTCCGGACGCCAGCGGCCATGGCTCACGAGCCCAGCCGCTCCTGCGGCATGTGGGATCTTCCCGCACCGGGGCACGAACCCGGGTCCCCTGCATCAGCAGGCGGACTCTCAACCACTGCGCCACCAGGGAAGCCCATCTCAGTCTTTGCCTCCATTCTTTTTCTGAGGTCCTGGATCATCTTCACTATCATTATTGTGAATTCCTTTTCTGGAAGGTTGCCTATCTCCACTTCATTTAGTTGTTTTTCTGGGGTTTTATCTTGTTCCTTCATCTGGTACATAGCCTTCTGCCTTTTCATCTTGTCTATCTTTCTGTTAATGTGGTTTTTGTTCCACAGGCTGCAGGACTGTAGTTCTTCTTGCTTCTGCTGTCTGCCCTCTGGTGGATGAGGCTATCTAAGAGGCTTCTGCAAGTTTTCTGATGGGAGGGACTGGAGGTGGGTAGACCTGGGTGTTGCTCTGGTGGGCAGAGCTCAGTAAAACTTTAATCCACTTGACTGCTGATGGGTGGGGCTGGGTTCCCTCCATGTTGGTTGTCTGGCCTGAGGCAACCCAACACTGGAGCCTACCTGGGCTCTTTGTTGGGGCTAATGACAGGCTCTGGGAGGGCTCATACCAAGGAGTACTTCCCAGAACTCTTCTGCCAGCGTTCTTGTCCCCATGGTGATCCACAGCCACCCCCCACCTCTGCAGGAGACCCTCCAACACTAGCAGGTAGGTCTGGTTCAGTCTCCCCTGGGGTCAGTGCTCCTTCCCCTGGGTCCCAATGCACACACTACTTTGTGTGTGCCCTCCAAGAGTGGAGTCTCTGTTTCCCCCAGTCCTGTCGAAGTCCTGCAATCCTTTCCCACAAGGCTTCAAAGTTTGATCCTCTAGGAATTCCTCCTCCCGTTGCCGGACCCCCAGGTTGGGAAGCCTGACGTGGGGCTCAGAACCTTCACTCCAGTGGGTGGACTTCTGTGGTATAAGTGTTCTCCAGTCTGTGAGTCGCCCACCCAGCAGTTATGGGATTTGATTTTACTGTGATTGCGCCCCTTCTACCGTCTCATTGTGGCTCCTCCTTTGTCTTTGGATGTGGGGTGTCTTTTTTGGTGAGTTCCAGTGTCTTCTTGTCAATGATTGTCCAGCAACTAGTTGTGATTCTGGTGTTCTCGCAAGAGGGAGTGAGGGCACGTCCTTCAACTCCGCCATCTTGGTTCCTCTCCAAAAGTTGAACTTTTGATATTGTGATTTCTAAAATTTAAAAAAATACATATATAAGGAACAATTTTTATTTTAATGATCCATTTAAACCTGTCTTAGTCCAAAAAGGATTACAGATGGCTGAGAAGGGATTATCAGTGATAAATTTAATTTCAGGTACTGTTAAAACATCCAAAATTTTAAGTAGATGATTATCCCCCAGACCTGGCTCCTCCAATCTTGATTTAATATTTGGGATGTCTTCCCTCTCCTACTCTGGCTCAGATCCACACCGTTCACAGAAGTTTGGTGATGGTGGTATAGGGCAAGGGAGGGACAGGCAACTTCCACTCCTACCTACCACAATTCCCCCTTTCTCTGTGCCCGGGGCTCTGGCTCAGTTCACCTGGACTGGAATGGTCTTGGAATTGAGGGCAAGTGTTAGTGTTAGTTATTAGGAGCCAAAGGACTAAATCAGCTTGAGGCTTTGCTTTTCTGCTTACCTCTTCCATGTCAAGCTTTCATGCAGAAATTGGCCTGGAAGTTCCCCACTGTGTTTTCATATCTGCAACGGTTTGAGACGTCATTTAAATAACAAAATATTAAATACAACTTTAAAAAAATATATATTTATTTATTCATTTTGGCTGTGCCTGGTCTTAGTTGCGGCCTGTGGGATCTAAGGTGCAGTATGCAGGATCTCGTTCCCTGACCATGGATTGAACCTGGGCCCCCTGCATTGGGAGCAGGAGTCTTGCCCAACTGGACCACCAGGGAAGTCCCTACATCCAATTCTTAAAGCTTATTTCGATTAATGTTATGACTGAATGTCCATCAAACAATTCTGCAAAAATTAGAATTACATATAATCTAATCACTATTAAAACTGTATAACATTGGTGGGGATAAACCATTATAAAGGTTTTCTTAAATGTATCCACTTAATGCATTTTCCCAGTAGTCAGTTTTATTGTCAATCCCTTTCCCTATTTATTTATTTGAAAGATTTTAATCATTGCTTTTTAACATAAAATTCATAGTATTATCAGTCATTATTATTGTGGTATTTCACTCTTGTACTAGGAAATATGGATTTGTATACCTTTGGAGAAATGTCTATTTAAATCCTTTGTCCACTTTAAAATCAACATATTTGCCTTTTTATTATTGAGTTGTAAGAGTTCTTTACATATTCTGGTTACCAGTCCCTTCTTAGATACACGGTTTGTAAAAAATATTCTCCAGTTCTGTGGGTTGTCTTTTGACTTTCTTGATTTGTAGCACAAAAGTTTTAAATTTTAATGAAGTCCAATTTATCTTTTTTTTTCTTTTGTTATTTATGCTTTTGCTGTCAGATCTACAAAACCATTTCCTACAGGTAATTAGCTTTCAATGTCTCCTAAAGGACATAGAAGAGCCTGAGTAAGCACTTGCAATAATGATGTGATTGTGTGTGTGTTTTAAGTAGATTTTATTTTTTAAACTGGTTGTAGGTTCACAGCAAAATTGAGTGGAAAGTACAGAGATTTCCCATAGACCCCCTCTCCCCGACATGCCCAGCCTCCCCCATGATCAACATCCCCCACCAGAGAGGAATATTTGTTACCATCATTGAACTTGCACTGACCCATCATCATCACCCAAAGTCCATAGTCCACACTGTGGTTCACTCGGTGTTGTACATTCTATGGATTTTGACAAATGTATAATGACATGTATCCATCATTATAATATCATGCAGAATATTTTCACTGCCCTAAAAATTCTCTGTGCTCCACCTATTCATCCTTCCCCCTTGTCCCCAACTCCTGGCAACCACTGATCTTTTTACTGTCTCCATAGTTTTGCCTTTTTCAGAATGTCATATAGCTGGAATCATATAGTATGTAGCCTTTTCAGACTGGCTTCCTTCACTTAGTAATATGTATTTAAGCCTCCTCCGTATCTTTTCATGGCTTGATAGCTCATTCCTTTTTAGTGTGACTAATATTCCATTGTTCGGATGTTCCACAGTGTATCCATTCACCTACTGAAGGACATCTTGGTTGCTTCAGAGTTTTAGCAATTATGAATAAAGCTGCTATAAACATCTGTGTGCAGGTTTTTGTGTGGACATAAGTTTTCAAATACTTTGGGTAGATACCAAGGAGTATTGCTGGATTGTTTGGAGAGTATGTTAGTTTTGTAAGAAACTGACAAACTGTCTTCCAAAGAGGCTGTACCATTTTGCACGTCCACCAGCAATACATGCGAGTTCATGTTGCTTTTCTTCCTCACCAGCATTTGGTGTGGTTGGTATTCTGGATTTTGACCATCCTAATAGGTGTGTAGTGGTATCTCACTGTTGTTTTAATTTGCAATTCCCTAAAGACATAGGATGTTGAACATCTTTTCTTATGCTTGTTTGCCATATGTCTATCTCCTTTGGTGAGGCGTCTGTTCAGATCTATTGCCCATTTGTTAATTGGGTTGTTCATTTTCTTATCATTGGGTTTTAAGTGTTCTTTGTATATTTTGGATAACAGTCTTATCTGAGATGTCTTTTGCAAATATTTTCTCCCAGGCTGTGGCTTGTCCTCTCATTCTCTTGACTGTTGTTTCGCTGAATCATTCACTTCACATTCATTTATTGAGCATCTACTGTGCTCCAGGTTCTCCACAAGGCTCTGGAGATATAAAAGTGATTTAGATATTATCTTGCTGTTAGGTGCTCTTAGCCTAATGGAGGAGAAGGACAAGTAAATAGGTGACTAGAACATTCTTCTAAGAAGCAGTCTCAGGCTTCTTGAAGAGGATGCTGAGACATAAAGAAGGAAAAGGATTTGACATCAGGCAAAGGTGGTCAGGGCCTGCCGGTGCAGAGAACACTTTATGACGATGACATAGTAAGTTATGGTCAATATGATCATTAGCTACTACTGTTATGGCAGTGGTTTATCTACGCCAAAGGTAGACGAACTATGGCGGAAGGCCAAATCTGGTCTGCCACCTGCTTTTATAAGTAAATGGACACATTCACGCTCATTCATTCACAGAGTGCCTGAGGCTACTTCTGTGGAACAGTGGCAGAGTAGTTTTAACAGTCAGTCTGGCCTGCAAAGCCTCAAATATTTCCTATCAGACGCTTTACAGAAATAGTTTTCTCACCCCCGCTCTAGGCAGAAATTTATCGGAAAAGGCTTATACCCAGCCCCTGTTTTTGTTTTTTTTTTAGCATTGCTAATTTGGATGCACCTGGCAACTGTTTATATGTCTGCAAGTAATTTTGTCTGTCTTTCAGAATTTCCCCGATTTCTGCTTTTAAAGTCTCAGCTAATTTTCATCTGACAATTCTGCATAATTGACAAAATATAAATAATAACCTGCTCAACCCCTGAAAATAAATTTGAATATTTGTTCTTTTAAAGTTTTAATGTCCTGTCATGGTTTATATTTCTCCTTGTTAAAATTGTAAACAGATTCATGTTCATTTCAGGAAAATCAGATATTATGGATAAGCAAAAGAAGAATGTTAACCTATAATCCCACCTAGCTTCCCAGGAAAAAAACGTTTTGGAAGCCTCGGTATGTAAGGTCGTATGAGGTGTTTTTCTATGCATATGCATATATTTTATTATAATTTTTTTACATAAACGAAACCATGTTATGCTACCACCAAGTATCTTTAACAGGCATAGACTTTCCTCATTCTTTTATATCTACATGATTCATATGGTCAGGGCTGGCCTATTAATGGAATATACCAAGGGAGGTTACCTACAGAATTACCCACAGGCTTGCATCCTTTCAGGGACAAAGGCAGGATGCTACAATCAAGAAGTGGATTGGTTGGCTGCCCCATGAAAGTGTTGAGTGGTCAGGTATCATGAAGCTGTCTTTGGCTTTCTAGGCTCTCCTCTAACAAGAGTGGAGCCAAAAAGCTAGGAGTCTGTACCAGTTATCTATTTTTTTTTTTTTTTTTTTTTTTTTTTTGTGGTACGCGGGCCTCTCACTGCTGTGGCCTCTCCCGTTGCGGAGCACAGGATCCGGATGCGCAGGCTCAGCGGCCATGGCTCACGGGCCCAGCCGCTCCGCGGCATGTGGGATCTTCCCGGACCAGGGCACGAACCCGTGTCCCCTACATCGGCAGGCAGACTCTCAACCACTGCGCCACCAGGGAAGCCCTCAGTTATCTATTACTCCAGTAATGCTGCATGACAAACCACCCCCAAAGCTTAGTCGTTAAGCCACAAGAAGAGCTGTTGCTCGCACATCTGGGGTGGTTGGGCAGCTGGCTGTTCTGCTCTTGGTTGGGCTCACTCCCACATCTGGAGCTTGGCTGGCTGTAGGTTCCTGTAGGCCGAGCTTGGCTCACCCATATGTCTGAGAGTTCTGAGACCTTGCTCTCTTGTCTGGGGCTCTGCTGACTATTGGCTGTTTTAGGCTGACCTCAGCCAGGTGGACTGTGGTTATGTTCCATAAGTCTTTCATCCTCCAGCAGGCTCTCCTGGGCAGGTTCTCATGGCAATTTCAGAGCAAGTGGGAACATGCAAGGCTTCCCGTTTGTGGTCTAAGCCTCATCTGTTGTCCAAAGCCCTTGGGTGAGCTCAGATTGAAGGGAGTGAGGAAATAGACTCTGTGTCTTTAGTGAGATGAACTACGAAACCACATGACAAAAGTCATGGAGAATTGGTGCAGTCAGTCTGCCACAGACTCTAATCACGTGGCTGAGGGCACTGTAGGTGAAATGTACCTTTCAGGCGGAGCAGGACTTTGATTTGTGCCTGGTCTAAGCTAATGTGTGTCAAATGACAGTAACTTTCTTCTCATTCTCCATCTCTAGGAGGAACTACTCTGTAAAGGACTCCCAGCAAGCTACTCTCACATTTCTTTTTGATTTTCTCTCTTTTGAAAAAAAGGAATCAGACTGCAGATCCGTTCTTTTCTGCTTGTCCTGGAGTACTTGGAGTTGAAAGAGGAGGACATGGCCTGTGCCACTTAAAGACAGATCTGTTTTCGCTAACAAAGCTGGAGAACTTTTTGAGCTCTTCTAGTTTGTAACTTTATTATAACTGGAAAGACTTTCCTTTCAGATAAGGTTCAAAACGATGCCTCAGTCTCTTTGTGAGATATTATTAGGCCTCTGAAAATCCTGTCTACAGTGTTCACATTGTGATGCCTACTTTTTAGGAGTTACCTATTTACATCATATTTTCTCATTTCTCCCTTCTTATCTGTATGCTAGTATATATCTCCCAGGCTTGAAGTGAAGAGACCAGATTGAGCCCTACCTCACCTCTTCCCCTCATTAAGTTATATGAACTTCGGCAAGGCACTTAAGTTCCCTAAGCCTCGGTTTCCTCTTCTGTAAAATGGGAATACAGATCATACTAACTATCCAGCATACATTGTACAGGGTTGCTCCCAGGGTCAGATGTCCAAGTGTAAACTAGAAATGCAAGGTTTATTAGGTAAGAAGAACTATTGCTTCTGTTCTTACACCATCCCGTGTGTGTTGGGTAACATTTTGTAGCTGTCGTTAAAGAGATATAACTTCCTCTAAGGAGTTTTAGAATGGCTTACCCTCTAAGCCTAATAAATTCAAGCTTATATGATAATAATATAATCAATTAGTTAATATTTTATGTAAATACTGAAATAATAATAAAAAGACAAGGACAGGCTTTACCTCCAGTGGAGTGGGTAATGATTTACATGCCATAAAGGGAGAAGTGCTGGGAAAATTCCCAATATAAACATAATACATCTTCTGATGTCTACAATTCAATTACCAGAATTTTCCCCTGGGGTTAAACATTGCCCCTCTTCCCATGTTCTGCTTTAAAAGTCATTAACCTTGGAAAGAATAATGTATAACTTTACTAACATGTCAGTGCAAATGTGTTTATCAGACAGCGTACTTTCCTGACAGGAGGTGAGAAGCCCCAAAGGCCTCTGGGCCCAGAAAGGGGTGGCAACTGGGGGAGAAGAAACGAGCTCGGGAGCAGGAAGCAGGATGCTGGGGCTGGTTAAGAGAGAAACCAAAGGAAAACCAAAAGTCCCCTCAAAGATAACTTCTGTCAACCTCGGATGTCACAGCCTCACAACCTGGCCCAATCTGAACTTTCTTGCCTCCACTAAAGTGTTTCAACCGGGGTTGCCCAGGAAACAAGTGGAACAGGTGTTTTGCTTTTGGATGCTCGAAGAACCTGGCGGGCTTGGCTGGTGGCAGTTGTCAGTGGAGTCAGAAGTGCCTCAGTAGCCACCTCGCCTCCTAGTGGTGAGATGAGTGTGGCCTGCCTTCCCCCCAAAGTGGGGGCCTGGCAGGATTTGTACCTCCCTCTGGGGCTTATAAAGGAACGAGGATTCTTCTTTTTTTTTCTTACAGTGAACTATATCAAGCCTAGCCTAGTTCTTTTTATTTATTTATATATATTTTTAACTTATTTATGTATTTATTTTTGGCTGTGTTGGGTCTTCGTTGCTGTGTGCGGGCTTTCTCTAGTTGTGGCGGGTGGGGGCTGCTCTTCATTGTGGTGCACAGGCTTTTCGTTGTGGTGGCTTCTCTTGTTGAGGAGCACGGGCTCTAGGCGTGTGGGCTCCAGTAGTTGTGGCTCGTGGGCTCTAGAGCGCAGGCTCAGTAGCTGTGGCACACGGGCTTAGTTGCTCTGCAGCATGTGGGATCTTCCTGGACCAGGGCTCAAACCCGTGTCCCCTGCATTGGCAGGCGGATTCTCAGCCACGGCGCCACCAGAGAAGCCCGAGGATTCTTCTTTTAAACAAAGGCATACCTCCCGGGCCTCAGTGCTGCCCTCAGACTAGGACACGAGGGGCCCCTGCTCTGGGCCACACATCATAAGCAATGAAAGGCAATGACTTTTGGAATTTTTCTGAACTCATAAAATTTGAAAGTTTAAACAAGTTCTATGAATTTTACAGGTTTAAGAACATTTTAAAAAGTGTGGTAACTGATTAAGTTACTGGGAATTATGGGAGAGATGCACTGGCTGACCCAGGCTCCCCAGATCAGAAAGACCGCCCCCCCCACCCCAACCCCGGGCCAGAGAATGGTAGGCTGAGAGCCTGTAAGTGTGTGTGTGTGTGTGTGTGTGTGTGTGTGTGTGTGTGTGTGTGTGGTGGGGTGTATGTGGGAAACACTGCCTCTGCCCCAGGAAACCTGAAGAAGGGTGGCTGCTTTCATTTAAAGTTGACCATCCTCAGTCATTCCATGTGGGTGATTAGGCAAACAGGGTTTCCCAGGTAACTGTGTTCCCTCCTTCCCTTCTGCTCAGCTGGTGGAGTTTTGGGAAATTCTTAGAACGGCCCTCTGGCTCCTTGGGGACCTGGTCGATTTGGGGCAGGTCCAGTCAGCCCTGGGTCTGGCTTCCACTGCGCCCTACCCACCGTGAGAACCATTGTGTGGTCTAGATTCAGACAGTAGGGCTGCTGCTGGAGGAGCCTCAGCTCCGTCAGCCTACCCGAGGTAAACAGAGGCCCCCAGGCTGTGGGGCGTCGGGTGGGAACGTGGGCCAGGCTGTGGCTCTAGCTTGGTTTGTAAGTGCTGTTTCTTTAGAGTTATGGAATGTGGCCTTCCTTTTGTATTCTTCCTTCCAGGCTCCGCAAATTTTACTTCACCAAGTCCTTGTGGTAGCTTGGAGGGGCTTATGATCTTTCAACATTGCTTTGAACCCCTTCTCTGGAGTACCTTCTGTGTTGAATTGTGTCCCCGTAAAAAGATAGGATGAAGTCCTAATCCCTGGTACGTGTGACTGTGAGGAAATAGGGCTTGGAATGTGTGGATAATAGGGTCTTCGCAGATGTAAGGAAGTTAAGATGAGGTCATTAGGGCAGGCCCTAACCCATTAGGACTGGCATCCTTATAAGAAGGGGAAAACGAGTTAAGAATGAAGACACGGGGAGAAGATGGCCAGGTGAAGATGGACGCGGAGGTTGGAGTGATGCTGCCATAAGCCGAGGAGCAGCTGGGGCTGCAGGAAACTGGAAGAGACAGGGAAGGATTCTCTGCTACAGACTGCGGAGGGAGCGTGGCCTTGCTGACATTTCGATTTTGGACTTCTAGCCTCCAGAACTGGAAGAGAATAAGTTTCTGCTGTTTAAAGCCACCAAGGGGGTGTTTTGCTGCCAGTAATAAGAAATACAATTAGAAACTCTTTAGAGAACAAAAAGCTGAAGAAGAAACTCGTAGACTACATATTGAACACCAAAATATAAGATGATTTTGAGCATGAAGAACTTGGAACATTCTTTTGTTGGCAGTTTCAGTTACATAGGATTACATCTGCTTTACAATGGCTCCCATTACAGTACTTCGATTGAAAAAAAAAAAGCCACTAAGTTTGTGGTACTTTTTTTTACAGAAGTCCTAGAAAACTAATACATTTTCAAAGTTGGTTTTGAAGTCACCTAAAGAAAAGCAGCCTCATTCTTTAGACATACCTCCTCTTGAAGCCTTCGTCAGTGGTAAACACAGTGCTGACCAAGTTGCAAACTGGTTTCCAAGGAAGAGCCCTTTTTTTTTTTTAAACATCTTTATTGGGGTATAATTGCTTTACAATGGTGTGTTAGTTTCTGCTTTATAACAAAGTGAATCGGTTATACATATACATATGTTCCCATATGACTTCCCTCAAAGGAAGAGCCCTTGAATGGCTTGAAGAAGCATCACTGGGATGAGAGTATTGTCCTCACGGAGCGTCTGATTCTAATGTCACAGACAGAAACGCCAAGACCAGCATGTATTCTAGTGTCGCCTGGGTTAAAGTGACTACAGTGTTCTGTCTGTGTAGTGACATTTTACACATTCAGTTCCCAAGACAGAACTGGAACAGATGTGATTGCTGATACAAACCCAGGGTGGTTTTTTTTTATTCTTGTGGGTTAACAAATTAATTCACTTTTATAGAAATAGGCTGATGATTTGCCTTTTCTAGGGGAAGTTGGTAAATTGTTTTGGGTGAACAAATTTCTTTAGCATAGAAGGCTACAGGTTGAAGTTAGAAACACTGAGACTGTCACCTAAGGCAATGCGTCTCTGCGTTTGCATCTGTTACTTGCAGAACACAGGAAGGTTTAAAGAATGTTAAAGCAAAAAAAATCCAATTTGGCCCCTTCAAAGTCATTTTCAGTCCCAGGAAGTGGAAATGAAGCTTACACCTGTATTTCCCAAGCGACTGATGTAATACGATTTGTACAAAAATAATCATAGGGAGTGAGAGGAAAGAATGGATCTTTGCATTAAAATAAAATCCGCCGGGAAATCGCATTTAGCTTTTAAATAGACTCCTTCCCTGGCTTGCTTTGATGAACCACTCTCATCTCAGTGATTACTGCTGACATTTAGCTTCTTGTGCAATTAACTGGGGCCCTTCTTTTCTCTTTGAGGAGACGTCTGTGCAGCTAATATACGTTTGTCAAGTGTTCCCTTGACTTGGGAGAGGAGCTGTGGCTTAGCAGTTAAGATGATGCCAGGAGTACTTTCAAGTTTGTGATGGAGAACCCAACCACTCACTCACAGCTGTGAGTGGTTATTGGCGCTGGCCCACTCTGCCTCTGTTCTCTTCCCTCATTAAAATTCACGGGAGTTCCCAGCTAAGCTGGTATTTCTTATCTCAGGGAATGAAGAAGGAAATCCGATAAGCCTCTCTAAGGATTGAGAATGCCATACATCACCACTCCAGGTGACTGCATGTTCGGCAAGGTGTTAAAAAATAGGGACGTGACTCAGAAAAAGAATTGAATTTTCTGTGGTGGGATTTTCGATATCAAGGTGGGAGACACTTTCCCCCTTTGGCGTGACTGTGGGCTTAAGGCTGGCCCAGCAGGTAGAACAGGCAGAGCTGGAGTAGATCCATGAGGCTGGAGTGGAGAAAAATGGTTCCTAGTAGAGATTTGGCTCCCCTTTGTAGCAAAGAGATTTCGTTGGGGCTACATTTCCCAGAGTGATTTGCATCTCGGTGGGGCAGCGTAACATTTTACTGTTGTGGTTTGTGAGTGGAAAGGATGTGGCCACTCTTGGTTGGAGGCAATTGAGAAACAAGTGTACCTTCTCCTCCCTTCCCGTCTTCATTGGCTCGTCATCTTCAGAGGATCCTGAGACCCTGCGGAGGTAGAACCAGAAGACGGAAGGAGCCTGTCTCTGAATCACCATCCAGAGAGAAACTGCCCTAGACTACTTTGAGAGCTAGAAGTGAAGTTTGATTGATTGAACTCACTCTTTGTTCTACCTCCTTAGCTTTTATTGCTACCTAACAGTCTATATATTGTTTGTTTCTCCTTCACCAGTATGGAAGTCCCATGTTGGCAGAGGTTTTCACCTGTCTTGCTTACTGCTGTATCCTCAGTGTCTAGAACATCGCCTGGCACATAGTAAGTGCTTGATCATGTTTGCTGAATGAATGAATATGGGAATAAATGCAAGAAATGGAGTTGTGATATAATAGAATTGGGAGATCTTAATCCTGGTTTCACCAGATATCATGACCAGAGAATTGTATTCAAGGCTATTTGTGTGTGTGTGTGTGTGTGTGTGTGTGTGTGTGTGTGTTTCGAAATGAGATGGAATCCCAGAGTTCAGAATCATTTACTCAGAAATACATTTGGAGAGTCTTAGTTATCTGTTGCTGTGTAACACATTGCCCCAAAATTTAGTGACTTAACAAAAATTTATTATCACATAGTTTCTGAGGGTCAGGAATATGTGAGTAGTTTGGCCAGGGGTTCTGGCTCGGGGTCTCTCGCGAGGTTGTAGCCAAGCTATCAGCCGAGGCTTCAGTCATTTGATGACTTGACTGAGGCTGGAGGAGTTGCTTCCTAGATGGCCCACGCACGTAGCTGTTGTCAGGAGGTCTCAGATACTCAATGGCTGTTGGTCATAAGCCTCCCTCAGTTCTGGCAACATCAGTCTTTCCATAGGCCAGCTTATAGTATGGCAGCTGGTTTCTCCCAGAGCAAGTAATCCAAGAGAAGCCTTGAATCCTGTACATTCTGTATAGATAATCTGAATCTTTCTGGTAACTTGGAGTGCCACTTATGTCCCCTTATCCAAGGAGGAGGCCCTGGCTTAAATCTGCATATCAGCACTTACTCTTGTTCATTGTACTTTTCCTGTTACTTCCCCATAACTGGCTTCCCCCTCACACCCTTCTCTCTTGTCTTTAGCTGAAGATGGTATTTAAGCCTGAATTCTTTTTTCTTTTTTTTAGATTGAAGTATAGTTGATTTAAGCCTGTGTTTAAGCCTGAATTCTAAGCCAGCTCTGCAAGTTACTCATTTTCCCCTAGGTCTCTCCCATGTATACATGTTAATAAATCTGTTCATTTTCTCTTGCTAATCTGTCTTTGGTTAGTGGGGCCCCAGATGAAAACACGATAGGGTAGAGGGAAGATTATTTTTTCTTCCCCTACATTGTCCAAAAGTGGGGTGAACTGGGTTTTAACCCAAGACTGAATGATGTCGGGGCTCTCTCCCCACACAGCCCACCTATGCACACCTTTTCCCTAGCTGCATTCTGCCCCGTCCTGTGGGCAGATAATAAACAGTGGTTTGATTCATGCCCATTCCTTTTTTTTTTTTTTTTTTTTTCCTGTGGTACGCGGGCTTCTCACTGCTGTGGCCTCTCCCGTTGCGGAGCACAGGCTCCGGACGCACAGGCTCAGCGGCCATAGCTCACGGGCCCAGCCGCTCTGCGGCATGTGAGATCTTCCCGGACCGGGGCACGAACCCGTGTCCCCTGCATCGGCAGGCGGACTCTCAACCACTGCGCCACCAGGGAAGCCCACTTTTTGTGTTTCTAGTTCCCTAGCTGCATTCTGCCCCTTCCAGTGGGCAGATAATAAACACTGGTTTGATTCATGCCCATTCCTTTTTGTGTTTCTAGTTCCCTCAGGAACCCCAAAAGGGAAAATGGGGTGAGTGGCCAGGCAGGATTATGGCATTCCAAGGCCCCTGACCCTAATGCCATCAATTCCAGCTTTTAAATCCCGTCCTCTTTCCATTGTACCATCTAGGGGTAATTTAGAGCCAACACTGGGCGAGCAGGAGGTGTTGGGAAATGCAGCAGTGGCCAAATGCCATTTGGGGGATATTTTTAGTTACCTAAATAAACGGTATTTCCACAGTGTCTGCAGACTTGCGGTTTTTGTGCAGTAAATACAGCAATGGAAATGCCACGAGGGAGCCCAGCCAGATGACTTCATTTGTGTGCATTCTGTTCCAGAGGAGTCCCTTCAACAGCAGAAGGGCTCCACGTGATGCGGCGAAGGTGCACAAGCTGCTCGCCGGCCACGCTGCTTCTATCCTATTCTGGGTATGGCGCGCCAGTCTCCCCACACCATGCCCAGGGCAGTTTCCCAGCGACGATTCTGCAGGTGTCAGTTATCAGGAGAAACAGAGTTGTGTGATCAAATGAGCTTTGGAAATGATACGTGGAGCAGAGTTCAATGGGGTTCTTCCCCATAGGACGCCTCAGCGCTGCCAAAACGCTAATGTGTATTTTGAGGGTGCTGTGTTAAGTAGTGTTTTCCAAACTCACTTGAACATGAACTTTTTTCTTTGAAGGACAGCCATTAGTATGTGTGCCCATTAATTGCCAGCTGGCCCAAGGTTAAGCTTCGGGTTAGGGGTGCAGGGGAGACCCTGGAGTAGGAGGGGTTTCTGTGCGCTTGTTTCTTCTCGTTCTTGCGGTGTGGGTGCGCATGTGGGAAACCTGGTGGAGCCCCCCCAGCGTCTGTCAGTGGCACCCCTGCAGGCAGCTTTATGGCAAGTTTGGCAGGTGTCTCAGCCACGGGGCTCAGGGGCAGCCCCTCCATGGATGCCTCGGCTGGCTTCTCCCTGAACTCAGTGGCACCTCCTGTGTGTGGCACCCTTGTGGCTTTCTGGAGAGTCCAGCCAGTACCCTTGCCAGCTTCCAACAAATTCAACAGCAGCCCCAAGGGCAGCTTTCCAGTGAATTTCATCAGCACCCAGAGGGCAGTTTTCTTCCCACTGCCGGCCCCTGGTTGGGGACTTTCAGCTTGCCAGCCCTGGCCCACATGTCCCGGCCATGGCTCTTGGCTTGTTTAACAGACCAGCTCTGGCCCAGGGCAACCTAGCAAATTTCTCTGCCACTCGGTGCGCTACAGCCACACTCCCTACAGTGAGGGCTGAATCTCAGCCTTGGAGAGCCATCTTCTCACCCCATTCCAAGTTTGTTTCTTCCTTGGTATTCCCTTTTAGTCCTTAGGGCTATCTCCCTTCCCTTCCCTTCCCTTCCCTCCCCTTCCCTCCCCTTCCCTCCCCTTCCCTCCCCTCCCCTCCCCTCCCCTCCCCTCCCCTCCCCTCCCCTCCCCTCCCCTCCCCTCCTCTTCCCTTCCCTTCCCTTCCCTTCCCTTTCCTTCCCTTCCCTTCCCTCCCCTCCCCTCCTCTCCCCTTCCCCCACCCCTCCCCTCCCCTCCCCTCCCCTCCCTCCCCTCCTTCCCTCCCCCTCTCTCCCTCCCTCCCTTCCTAAAATTTTCTTTTCTTTTTTTTACTTTCAGTTTTTGTTTATTCCTTGGATATTTTTTATGAGTTTATAGGCACATCTCAATAAAGAATGTAAATGTCACCTCCTCTCTTCCAGCTGGGGAGGGGAGGGGGGTCTCTGTGTCCTCTGCTGATATTTAGTCCAGAGTCTAACTGAAAAAACATGAAGACTGCAGGGCAGAAAAGGATGGAAATTGAAACCAGCAGCTAAATGCAGGAGTGGAGGGCAGGTGGATTCTGACAAGTTAAGAAATTAAAACAGTTCTGTAGATTCTAAAGCAAACCTATAGTTACGGGTTACATTAAAATTGATATTTTCATTGTCAGTATTTAGGTAGAGTTAAAGTTTGGGAATATTAAGACATGATACATTTATATTGATTCTTCCAATTGGCTTTCTTTAAAGTATAATAAAATGTTATATGCATAAATGTGTATATGTATAAGTAGATGTTTTCCAACATGGTTAGAAAATGAATTTTAATTTACTGAAGAATCATCTTTCATGCTTATTGCTTGAAATTTTGAATTTAGATTTTTTTTTACTAACTTCTGGAGATGTCTATTTATAATCTCACCTTGAAAAATTTTTTTCTTTACAACTCACACACACACACACTATTTTATTTTTACAAGTGATAAATAAACTGACACCAAGCATTGTAAATGGATGACCACAACCTAAAATTTGATATATAATTCACATACCATAAAATTCACTTGTCAAAGTTTACAGTTCAGTGGGTTTTAGTATATTCACAAAGTAAAGCAGCTATCACCACAATCTAATCCAGATGATTTCATCCGCTCCAAAAGAAACCCTATGTCCATTAGCAGCCGCTCCCCATTCCCCACCGTGTCACTGCAGGTTCTGCCAGCCACTAATCTACTTTTGTCTCTATAGATTTGCCTTTTCTGGGCATTTCATATAAATATACTCATAGGTATGCAGTCTTTGGTGTCAGACCTCTTTCACTTAGCCGAATATTTTCAAGGTTCATCCATGTTGTAGCATGAATCAGAACTTCATTCCTTTTTTTGGCTGAATAATATTCCATCATATGGAAATGCCGCATCTTGTTTATCCATTCATCAGTTGATGGAAATTGGGGTTGTTTCCACTGTTTGGCTGTTATGAATAATGCTGGAAAGAAAGTTCGTGCACAAGTTTCTGTGTGAACTTAAAGTTTCTGTTTTCACTTCTCTTGGGTATATACCTAGGAGTAGAATTGCTGGGTCATATGGTGACTCTGTTTAACTTTGGATTTGACCAGCAGAGAAAGTATCAGGTGACTAATTGACTTATTAAAAGATTTATCCCATCCTTATTTTAACTAGTAAGCAGCCTTGGTACATTTAAAACATAATCTGAAGCATTATTGTGAAGAGCAAATAATGTGGGCTTTAGAGCCAGTCTGGCCTGTGTTCCCTGCTCAGAAGTGATGGGCTGGGGTCAAATCCTTTCTCTACCATTGTTGGCTGAGACATGGGACATTCTATAAGGGAAAGAACAGAGTATATGGTCTTCCCTGCTCAGTGCTGGAATCAGAACAATTATTTTTCTGTGACTTGGTGTACTAGACTATGTTATGCTACATGTGACAATGGGGTCTTCTGGTTATTTCCACGTTCTGGTGGAGAGAGATATACCACAGATCTACCATGGATAGATTGCTTTTGAAAAGAATTAGATGACAAAAAACACATACTTGACAGTAAAAGTACAACAGCTCTTTGTGATCGTTTGAAGTGGATTTCCAGAAATCAGTGATGATGTAGATGGTTACAACTTGAGGGACCAGGAAGCAGGGCCAGCCACCTCTGAGTAATGAGATGACAGTTCTGCTGAGGTAGAGCTGGGAGACGGTTTCTCAGCCACTCGAGGACCAGGTGCACGTGCAGTTGGGTATCTTGAATACGTATTCATGATTTTAATCAAAACAGATTCCTATATCTTCTTGTCAAAACACACGTTAATAAATTGTGTATATTCGTGTGTGGGGCCCACTGTACAGCCACTCATTACTTGTGATTCAGATCAAATTGGTATAATGTTTAGAAGTAGCTCTGAAGATCATTCAGCCTTTGTAAATTCTCAGCAATTTTCTACCCTTCCATCAAAGGGCTTTCTAGCGGCGAAAGCATTTCATATAGTAAATGCGTTAAAGTGCTTTCTCAGATTTTTACTATTGCGGTTAATGATTCCATTTTCTTCACAGGCTTATTGACTGAAACGAGAGTGACTCTCACACAGGAGACATGATTACACACTTAATTTCTGAGGACTGCCAGCAGCCCAGCTCAGCCCTGCATCCTCTGAACCTGCAGGCTCCCAGGACCACAGCAAGTCTGGGAGTGAGGCAGGCCCAGGCCTCAATGCAGTTTCTCTGGCTGTGGCAATTTTTAGGATTTATCAATGTCCCATGGAAAACAAGTCTCTAAAAAAGATAGAGAAAATATCAGTAATTCTAATTCTCCTGGGGCGGAAATGCATGTGTCATAATTACTTGTGAATGCTCAGGCCGCCCTGCCAGCAGATGGTGCTACATGATATCAAAATTCAGGTTATTGTGCAATATGGGAACCATCTAGGGACAGTTGGGTGAGGTGGATATTCTTACAAGTGTCTTCCTGCATATTCTTCATGCCTCAAATTTCAGTGAAACACGTTCATTTTTAGGGCTCATTTCCCATGCATCATTAATCATAAGCTTTAGAAACATCTGCAGGGTGGGATCCAAAAATGCCCAAGAGACCGTGCAACAGCAGGGCTATCTGCCTCATAGATAGATCTTGCCTAGTATCTGTGGTATATGGTATATACTAAATAGTAAACGTTGTATGTCAAATATGGTGTGGGACATATATTATAAGCTTAGGGTTTTTTGGGGTTTTTTTTTGCGGTACGTGGGCCTCTCACTGCTGTGGCCTCTCCCGTTGCGGAGCACAGGCTCCGGACGCGCAGGCTCAGCGGCCATGGCTCACGGGCCCAGCCGCTCCGCGGCATGTGGGATCTTCCCGGACCGGACATGGCACGAAGCCATGTCCCCTGCATCGGCAGGCGGACTCTCAACCACTGCGCCACCAGGGAAGCCCAAGCTTAGGTTTTAATAGCCTGCAGGTTCAGAGAATGGAGTAGGAAGCTTGGCTGCGCACAGTCTGCTCAGATAGAAAATATGTAAACACTTATAAAATGCATACTCATCCTGGTCAGTAACCTTGTGTTCATGGGAATTATTCAGTGCAGTCATCGGCAACCTTAGGTTTTCTACTACGTACATTCATACAACAGAATAAAACCTATTGCTTCTCATCTTTAGAGTTGTGATAGGTGATATTGGCAAAATCCTGCCAGTTTTTCTTAATTAATTATGGGAAGTAGTAGCAGGTCTTGGAGTATACTAGGTGGGAAGGTCCAGTATTAAAAACAGACAAATAATGGTGCCTTGATTTTTCAAGGGAAAAGCTGTAAATTCCTCAAACTATACACTGGTGAATTTGACATTGATTTTAAGCTAGAGGCTAGCAAACTTTCCTCTAAAGGGCCAGATAGTAAATATTTTAGGTTTTACCGGCCACATGGTCTCCATCACAACTACCCCACTCTGCTGTTGAAGGGTGAAAGCAGCCGTAGTCAATGTGTACATGAACGAGAGTGCTTGTGGTCCAACTAAACTTTATTTTTAAAAATGGGTGGAAAGCCAGATGGCTCCTTGAATGGGCTTTTAAAAAAAAGATTTTGAGCTCTTTAAAAGAGATGTGTTGATCCCCAGGAGTTTGCATAAATGCAGTGGTCCTCAGCCCTGGGTACACAAAAGAAGCACTTGGGGGAGCTTTGAAAAATTCTGGTGCCGAGCCTCTATCCCAGACCAATTCAATCAGAATCTCTGAGATGGTGTCCCAGGAGTCCATCTTTTATCAAGGCTTCCCAAGTGATTCGAACATGAAGCCAAGGTTGAGAACCACTGCATGTAGCCATGAAGGTAGTGCCAGGTTAACCTCGTTTCCCCCTCCTCCTCCTCCTCTCCCTCCTCCTCCTCCTCCTCCTGTTGGATGAAACAGCCAAAGAGCTTTATTGGGGCAGAATAGTAGCCACAGTTCACCTGGATTTACGCGGGCCATTTGCCAAAGCCTTTAATTGGTGTCCTGATGGACAAATGAGAATAGCATGGGGGGATGAGAGGGTTGGCTTCTGATGAATGGAGTAGATAACACCTAGAATTATTTGAGGGTCCCACCTCTCTCTGGTGATGACTGCACAGCAGGCATCCAGTACATCTTTGTTGCGGGGGGACTGGTGATCTACCCTATAAGAAATGGCTCAACGAACCCAGGGAGGTTAAACTTGGAAAAGAAAAAAGTTGTGTGTGTGGGGGGTAAACATAATAGTTGTCTTAAAATATGTGCCAGGCCATCACTGTGGGGAGCCACCGAAAGGCATTCATTCACTTAACAAGTATTTGTTAAGTGATGGCTCTATGCTGGGTACTGTTCAGTCACTGGAGGCATATCAGTGAACAACACAGGCTAAGATCCACGCTCTATAGAGCTTACTGTCTCGACACTTACTTTAATGGGTCTGATGATTAGAACAGTCAGAAAATAGACTGGGCTGCTTCAGAAGGTATTGATCATAGGTTGGATGGCCACGTATCTGAGGTATGAGCCACAAAACTCCAACCAGAGCCTCCAGCCCCAAGTTTCTCTGAGTCTAGGAAAGCACCTTCCCTCCTTCTCTTTGGAGTCACCTTTCATTCCCCATCACTCTCTTTTTTTTTTTTTTTTTTTTTTTTGCGTTACGCGGGCCTCTCAATGCTGTGGCCTCTCCCGCCGCGGAGCACAGGCTCCGGACGCGCAGGCCCAGCGGCCATGGCTCACGGGCCCAGCCGCTCCGCGGCATGTGGGATCTTCCCGGACCGGGGCACGAACCCGCGTCCCCTGCATTGGCAGGCGGACTCTCAACCACTGCGCCACCAGGGAAGCCCCCCATCACTCTCTTAATCCCACCATTCATTTCCAAGGTAACACTGTCAGAAGTTTACAGTGGGATTGGGAAATGCTGTGATTCTAAGCGGGAGAGTCACAGAGTGTGGATAAAGCTGTGGACAGATTGTCCGTCTCTCGCACGGCAAGGCTGGTGGAGGCGGGGAGGGGCTTGCCTCCTGCTTTGCGAGTTGGGGACTCCTTTCATGTATACGCCGTCCTGCACGTTCCATACAGTGGCAAGTTGACAGCCTAGTGTTTGGGGCTGTAAGAGTTTGAACTATGGGTCTCTGGAGTCTTGAGGTCTCAAAGACTGTGGGCTGGCTGGCTGATGCAGGGTGCTGGAGTGAGGCGTCTTGTTTGGTTTGTGGACACATGCTTATTCCTTTGAAGTCCTTGTCACAGCTACACGCTAGGAGTGGGTTGAGATAATAAGGAAGCTGGTGTGTGGGGGATCCTCTGTTTTCTTTCACTGATCACAATGATGCACATACACATCCATACACACGAGTGTACATACATACACGTATATATTTGCACGTATCTACACATATATCTCTTGTTTTCTCTGAGGCTGGTGGGTAAGAGAATGAGAGTGGAGGTGACAAAGTGGTCCCATGGCGGGAGGCACACCCCTGTTTCAAATTCCCAGTGCTGACCTCCTAAGAAGAAGAGAGCAGGAACGTTTCACCATCTGGGGAGGATGGAGTTGAATTTGAGGGCAGGAGACCCAGGGATGAACATGGACTCCAGCCTGAGGGAGAGGACAGGCTAGCATGGTGGGTGTTTGGGGTGTGGCTTGAGTGGTTGGACATGTGTGACAGAAATAAGGGACTGAGGGTCTTGGGACCCCAAGTCTTAGGGACAAGGAGGGCCACGAGGTTTTGTTTTTCTCTCTTAATCGTGGAGCCCGGGAGACGGACTTACGTGACCCAGCTAGTTTTTATTATATATTATGGAAGAAATGGTCACCTGTGCAGCATTGCCACTCCGAGGATTCATATTTCTCCAGAATGTAAAGGCTCTGTTGTACTTTGTCAACAAGTGGATTCAAGTTTTGGAAATATCTGGAAGCCGTAAAATCTAAATGTTGTAAAAAAAGAAAAAAAGATAGATAGATAGGTACATAGATAGATAGATAATTAGATAAATAAATGTCAAAAAAAAAAAAAGAGAAAGTTACCCTATCAGGATTAAAATACAATTTTATCTGAAGATTGCAGTTGTTTGTAATTACCAGAGCCGCGTCATGTCTGGTCTCTCGCTTTCTATGTCATATCTAGTATTGAGCTAAAGTGAGCCTGACACATAGTTCCAATTTTATCATTTGAGGTTGTGTTTGTTCATTGATCTTTACCCTGAATCTCCCTGAAAATTCAGTCTGGGAGTTGGTCCCAAAGTGAGGAGTGGTTGGTACAAAAATCAGTGTTAAAATATGGCCATTCTGTCTTTTCCGTCTTCAGAATCTATTAAGAAGTGGTTTAATAATCGTTCAAATTAAGTCAGAGGACAACAGGGTTTCTCTGCAGAATTACAGATCATACAGATTTGTTTTCTCTAGAATCAGGAGAGTGTCGTAAGAAAGTTTAACCAGTTCTCCTTACTGCTATGTGATGCTCTGAATACCGGAAAGATTCTGCGTATCTAGCTCGCTGTAGAAATGTGGCTGATTCCTCAAAAGGGCATCCTGTGTGGCCAGGCTGCCCACCTTCTTGTGCCGCCAGGTGTCCCGGTCCTCTTGGGTGTGTCCCTGCCTCAGTCCTCTGCGTAGTGCCCGGGTTCTCCGAAGCTGGCATCCTTCTTCGCTCTTGCCAGCCTTCTCAAGAACTGGTGCACTGACGTGGCTTCTGAAGCCCCTCCACCTGACCTAGGAATGCCCCCTTTTCTGCTGAGAGAGCAAGAGGCAGCCCCTTTAATGCAGTGGCTCCAACCCTGACCACATATCAGAATCGGAATACCGATGGGCGGCGCACCCCCGGAGGTCCTGAATTAATTGGCCTGGAGGGAACACTGGGGATTCTGATGCAGAGCCAGGGTTCAAAACATCGCTTGAATCAGTTGTAATTTTTGTTCCAACCCTTTGAACATTCACCCGAAGTTAGGATAAACTTTTAGGAAAACTGTCTAGTGAGGAGCACGTGACTGGATTTGGGCAACAGGTTTGGGACTATTTAAATAGCTTTACAACGGCGTAACAATGGAAGTTTCAGAATGATTCCTTCCAAAGGGGGTTTAGAATCCTTTTAATAACATTTGCATGTTTCTGGGGATAATACAGCGGATAAGTCTTTGATTGTTAAGTTATGCCAGGCTTTGAAAAACACTAAGGTATTGCCTTAAGTTTTGTCCCCTCTGGCTCTGAATTTCTGGAAGCTGTATTGAATTGGCATGTAGATGAGCAGGCCAGATCACAGGCTATAAAATAGTATGAAAAAGGAATGAATTATGACAGATTGCCACTTTCACTCAAGCCCTGGAAAGATGCTTTCACATGAGAGGTACTGAGCCTGTGTCTGTGGAATATGCTGCTTGTGATCATAAGTGGCTGATTTCCTTCAATTTTTAAAGTCCTGTTGGCAGAAAGAAGCCAGTGAAGTTTTTTGAGTAGAGGTATGATGATGAAAACTGTGGTTAAGGATTACTTAGATAATAATAAATTGGACAGATGGCAGGAGAGGGAGAACCCAAAGAAAGCAACTCAACAATGCAAATTGTACCTGTTAAGTTGAGAGAAGGAAAGAGTTGTTGTGGCCAGAAAATCTGAGGAGGCTTCGTGGACGGAATGGAAATTGATCTGAGTCTTGAAAGATGCAAAGAAGATTGGGAGGGGGATGAGAGGGTCATTCTAAGGTGGGAGATATTTACGAATTGTTATCTAGCCATGTTAAAAAAGCAATAAAAATTTAGACAAAATATTTTTTATTCTGATTTCAGATTACTCCCTGCTACCACCCGTATGTAAGCCCTCACGCTTCACACTTAGGCACTTGCCCTTACTTCTACTGCCCCTCCTTCTGTGTAAAATCCGCACTCTATGCCAGGGCTTTGTGTACATTGTACAACACACTTCCGTCTCAAAAACTCTCTATTAATATCTCCTGCCAAGTCTGTCCTCTCAGCCATTCAATTCCCCCAGCTTCAGCCCAGATGCTACCAGCCACCCCACTTATGGCTCCAGGCTACTCCCCTTCCTCCATTCCTCTCCTTTGTTCTGCTGTCCCAGCATCTTTCTCCAGTCTTGTGTACTCCACTCAACAGTTAGTATTCCTCAGACATGGAAAAGCCGTATTACTGAGGGTAAGGCATCCGGGGTGCCTCCGGCTCTTCACGCCCACCCACCCCCAGCCTGCTGTTATGGAGAGAATGGAAGATTTTTTTATAAAAGTGCTTTTGGTTTTGCTACTTCAGTATAAACCACTTCAAGAAGCTTACGCTCACACTATTGGGTGGCATACATGAGACTGAAGAGAGAAGCCGGGACAGGGCTAAAATCTTTTCACAAGTAGGGTGGGTTGTGGTGTCCAAGATGGAGGAAGAAGACCGTGGAATTACATGACTCAGAGAAGAGATGTGGGAAGAGTTATTTATAGGAATGGAAAAAAAATCAATATTTTTTTAGGACAATATTGTGTGCTATGCAATGGAAATTCCTTATTGATTTCCTCTGGAGACAATCAGTAAAATTTTCATGAATTCTTTGCTGCAAATGCATCCTTCATGGCATCAGCAAAGATTTACTCAGTCCTGCTTGTGTCGAGAGAACAGAGGCTGCGATCTGTTTCCTCTTGGCCCTGCATGGCGTGGGACACAGGCTAGATGCTCAATAAATCTTTCTGATTTGAATATATTTTCATTTGGACAACTTCCTTTTGAGACCCACAATTTTACCCGTTTTCCACATAAGATAAATGGGAGTCTGAAGTATCACACTCTTCTGTTCCCCAGATTCTTGCACGCTGTAGGAGAGGCATGAGAGGATTTATGCCAGATACCGTCTTCTACTGTATATCAGAATGCACAGATCACATTTCCACCATATAGCCTTCACTTTTGTGCCCCGTTTTCACTTTTCAGCCCACAGATTATATATTATGTTTGGGTGATAAAAAAGGGGGCAATATTTGCCTCAAAGACAGTAAACTTTAGTCTCTCTGTACTGAAATTTTATCCCTTTTCCACTGTGGTTCAACAGCAGAAGACCGATGCCTAAGAATGCAATGGTAAATCAGAGGAGTGTATTTCACATAAGCTTGGTTAAGGGTTCAAGCCAGTGGGTGCTCAGGGAATTTTGAAATATTTGAACCTATCAAGAATTCTTTTGGGGCTTCCCTGGTGGCGCAGTGGTTGAGAGTCCGCCTGCCGATGCAGGAGATGCGGGTTCGTGCCCTGGTCCGGGAAGATCCCACATGCCGCGGAGCGGCTGGGCCCGTGAGCCATGGCCGCTGAGCCTGCGCGTCCGGAGCCTGTGCAAAGAATTGTGTTGGCACTCTGTCAGTGTTTGCTGGATTAAATGGTTAGTGATGGTTCTCTCTGCTCTTTGAAATACAGTGGACATTTGGAAAGGGGGCTCATTGTAGAACAGAATGCCATGTTTAAATGTAACCACTTTGGAGTTCAGGAAATTTTCTTAAAGCAATGCAGAACGCTCATGGTGAAAGGAACCTTAAAGCTGAGGAAGCTGAAACCCCCAATACACACTGAGTTTGGTCCAGAGCCCAGATTTTTTGAGGTCTAACTTGATGTTCTTTTCATCAGACATTCTGCTTGCAATGGTGGGGTAAAAGGTGTAACTGACAGAGAGAACTTAATATTTCATCTGAGTATTGATTAAATGGCCTCTAAGCACTTAGGAAAGTCCATATTCCATATCCGTGAAAACAAATGAGGATGCTTAGTTCCCCTTTAACTGAATTTGTTGAAATTTTGTAGCATCTTCTCTCTCCATCAGCAAATGTCCTTTTGAAAATCACGTAGAAAATAATTGAGAAGTTACTTTTTGACTTATTTGCTTGAAGATTCACGAAGATAGAAATAAACATACTCTTCACCCTTCTCAGGATGGAAAAGGAAGAATTTACTGGGAGGTGTGAAAGGTGCCCTGAAGACAGCCTACAACTGGGTTGGACTATCAAAGAATGTGAGGACGTGGAGGGTGGAGACTTCTACTCAGAGGTTTAAAGAGGGGAGAATCTTTCTTTTTTGTCTTGCTTTTGTTTTTTGCTCTTCCCCACTTGTACATCTTTTTTTTTTTATTGAGGTGTAGTTCCTTTACAATATTGTGTTAGTTTCAGGTGTACAGCAAAATGATTCAGTTATATATATTCAGTATAATCAGATTCTTTCCCATTATAGGTTATTACAAGATATTAAGCATTGTTCCCTGTGCTATACAGTAAATCCTTTTTGCTTACCTACTTTATATATAGTAGTGTGTATCTGTTAAATAATTAGGATACTCCTAGTTTATTCTTCCCCCTCTCCCTTTCCCCTTTGGTAACCGTAAGTTTGTTTTCTATGTGTTTCTGCTTTGTACACAGATTCATTTGTATTATTTTTTAGATTCCACATATAAGTGACATCATATAATATTTGTCTTTGTCTGACTTCCTTCACTTAGTATGACATTCTCTAGGTCCATCCCATGTTGCTGCAAATGATGGTATTTCATTCTTTTTTATGGCTGAGTAATGTTCCATTGTATATATATATATATATATACACCACATCTTCTTTATCCATTCATCTGTTGATGGACACTTAGGTTGCCTCCATGTGTTGGCTATTGTAAATAGTGCTGCTATGAACATTGGGGCGTATGTATCTTTTCAAATTAGAATTTTCATCTTTTCTGGATATATACCCAGGAGTGGAATTGCTGGATCATATGGTAGTTCTATTTTTAGTTTTTTGAGAAACCTCCATACTGTTTTCCATAGTGGCTGCACCAATTTACATTCCCACCAACAGTGTAGGAGGGTTCCCTTTATTCCACACCCTCCCTAGCATTTATTATTTGTAGAATTTTTTTTTTTTTAATTAATTTATTTATTTATGGCTGTGTTGGGTCTTCACTTCTGTGCGAGGGCTTTCTCTATTTGTGGCAAGCGGAGGCCACTCTTCATCGCGGTGCGCGGGCCTCTCACTATCGCGGCCTCTCCCGTTGCGGAGCACAGGCTCCAGACGCGCAGGCTCAGTAACTGTGGCTCACGGGCCCCGCTGCTCCGCGGCATGTGGGATCTTCCCAGACCAGGGCTCGAACCCGTGTCCCATGCATTGGCAGGCAGATTCTCAACCACTGCACCACCAGGGAAGCCCTATTTGTAGAATTTTTGATGATAGCCCTTCTGACTGGTGTGAGGTGATACCTCATTGTAGTTTTGCTTTGCATTCTCTAATAATTACTGATATTGAGCATCTTTTCACATGCCTGTTGGCCATCTGTATGTTTTTTTTTTTTGGAGAAAAGTCTATTTAGGTCTTCTGCCCTTTTTTTTAATTGAGTTGTATGAGCTATTTGTGTGTTTTGGAAATTAACCAAGAGGGGAGAAGCTTAATCCTGGGTGCTGTGGATCCTCAGAATAAGGAAGAGCAACCAGGATTGCAAGTTCTGCAACTGGACAAAAGCAGAACACATAGGAATATAGCACTTTAGATGTGGGAGGACCACAGAGAATGCGCTGTAGATGGCAGAAATGATCACGGTTAATGCACAGTAGATGGTGGAAATGATCGTGGCACAGCTGCAACCTGCCCAGATCAATGGTGCGCAACCAGTGATGAGGGGCCCTGCTTCACCAGAAACCTCAAGATTCAGCAAGGAGAAATAGCTTGGCTCTGCTCCAGCACTGGGATCCTGAGAAAGGGCACTAAGAAAGTGATGCGTTACTTTCTGCCAGTACCAAGTCAGGTGAGTGGGTGCTCAAGACAGATTTCCTTTGTTTTAGACAAACCTGTGTCATTGTAGCTGTTTCCTGAGTGTCAGTACCTGTTTTGTTAATAATAATTTAGTGGTAATATCAGTTACCACTTACTTAATGCCTACTGCTTACTGTTATGTACTGAATGTTTGTGTGTCCCCAAAATTCATATGTTAAAGCCCTAGCCCCCAAAGTGATGGTATTTAGAGATGGGGTCTTTGTGAGGTGATTAGGGTTACGTTAGATTATGAGGGTGGGACCCTCATGATAGGATAAGTGGCTTTATAAGAAGAGGAAGAAAGAGAGAGAGAGAGAGAGAGCTCTCCCTCTCTGCACACATGCATTGAAGAAAGGCCATGTGAGGACATAGTGAGGAGTTGACTACCTGCAACTCAAGAAGAGAGCTCTCACCAGGAACCAAATCAGCCAGTACTGGACTTCACTGTTTCCAGAACTGTGAGAAAATAAATTTCTGTTATTTAAGCCACTCAGTTCGTGGTATTTTGTTATGGCAGCTTGAGCTGGCTAAGATAGCTACCACATGCCAGGAACTTACCACATGCTGTTTCAAGTAGTCCTCAGAACAACTCTGCAAGGTAGCTATTTCTGTCTGATGATGCAAACAGAAACAGAGAAGTTAACCACCTTGCCCAAAGTCACACAGCCTGTGGGAAAAAATATATAAAGTGCTTAGTGCACTGTCTAGTACAGAATAGGCACTTAATAAAGAACCTTATGACTCAGAAGCTCATGTTTTTTTCAATGTACATTTGGGCCACCCTTTTGTCCCAGCATGTCAGCTGTCTCTGTCCTTTACACTCCATAATGCCACTCGACACAGATTCTGACTCCACTGTGACAGAATGGAAATTAATGGTGTTCAGCCAAAAGTGGTTCCTGGCCTGGATGGAGAGCCCAGCCTCACAGTTCCTTAAAGTTTCTGCTCTGAAGTGAGAGGACTTTGGCATAAGAACCAGTAGCTGTGGGATCCTAATCAGGAACCCAAAGGGGAACTTTGCTTGAGAAACTCCTGGGCACACTTTCCTGCTGCTCCATGGCTTACCCTGGAGAAGTCTAGGCAGTCACAGGTAGCAGCTAGCTTAGAGGATGCTAGAGGATGAGGCCCACATAGGAAGCTGGGTTCACAATGCATGGGGCTGGAGATGGACTCCTGGCTCTTCCTTGGATGAGTCTAAATCCCAGAACTGGCCTTGTATCAGGAGAATGACCAACGTAGAGGGCCTTTTGTTCCGAATCCTATTTTGAGCCACACCGCAAACCCTGTGGGGTGTGGAAGGAGCGATATACATTCCCCCCAGCACTGGCCATATCTCTACCCCATGCCTGGGATTCCTGTTAGTCCCCATCTGCCCTCCAGGGGCTCTGGGGTCCAGAGGTGGGGGTGAGGGAAACAGAAGGAAGAAGAGAGGAGATGGAGATGAAGGGCAGGGGGAGGAGGGTGTTCAGAAGCCTCAGGACCTGGGAAGAAGTGAAGAAAGGAAGGGTTTTAAGTAAAACAAAGAGTAGCTGGAGCCATGGACCCTCACTGCCTTCTTCCACTCTCTGCCTCACTCTTTTTTTTAATTTTTAAAAATTATTTTTAAAAATATTACATTTTAGGGCTTCCCTGGTGGCGCAGTGGTTGAGAGTCCTCCTGCCGAGGCAGGGGACACGGGTTCGTGCCCTGGTCTGGGAAGATCCCACATGCCGCGGAGCGACTAGGCACGTGAGCCATGGCCGCTGGGCCTGCGCGTCCGGAGCCTGTGCTCCGCAACGGGAGAGGCCACAGCAGTGAGAGGCCCGCGTAACGCAAAAAAAAAAAAAAAAAAAAAAAATTACATTTTAATTTTTTTTTATTTATTTATTGGCCATGCTGCACGGCACGTGGGATCTTAGTTCCCTGACCAGGGATGGAACCCACGCCCCCTGCAATGGAAGCGCGGAGTCTTAACCACTGCACAACCAGGGAAGTCCTGTCCCTGCCTCACTGTTGAATGAGGAGCTCCAGGGAATGAGCGAGGAGGATGTTCCTAGCTACTAGCATACAGGAGTCTAAGAAAGTGAATAGGCAAGGAATAAAGTCCAGGGTTAATAAAAAGCGCCTTTAGGGCTTCCCTGGTGGCGCAGTGGTTGAGAGTCCGCCTGCCGATGCAGGGGACACGGGTTCGTGCTCCGGTCCGGGAAGATCCCACATGCCGCGGAGCGGCTACGCCCGTGAGCCATGGCCGCTGAGCCTGCGCGTCCGGAGCCTGTGCTCCGCAACGGGAGAGGCCACAACAGTGAGAGGCCCGCGTACCGCAAAAAAAATAATAATAAAATAAAATAAAAAGCACCTTTAGAATTCTTCTGTGAAAACTTCAGAAGTAAATTTCCCGGGTAAATTTTAGTTTATCTTTCATGCTAGGGAAATGTCAGCTCCTCTCTTCTAATTAGCATTGCTACAATGCCACAGTGAGATGGGCTACTAGAACCAAGGCTTTCATTTCCTGATGCTTTTGTACATGGAGCTCCCATAGCAATCAATGTCTGTGTAGCTTTATTCCCCCGGATCTTGGTGTTCTCTCTGACAGTAAGAAATTCTCTTCCTCCGTGGAACAAGTGTCATTTTGTTAAAACTGAATGCCTGTCATCTATTCCTTGCAACTCACGTGCATTTTATCAACGGGTTTAGGTGGTTCACACAGAAGTCCCACAATGCTTGTCTCCATAGGAAGCCGTTTCTCTTTCCTGAGGCTATTAACTGGCTCACAATAAAAACCTTTAAGCACTCCTCTTTTTTTTTGAGAAAATTGCTCCCAGAATCAGTAGGATTGAGCATAGATAATAGGAAGAGACAATAAGATCATCTTGCATGTAACCAAGCTCCTATTTACATCTTAGTTGGTCGGTCTAACCTGGGGAATTATGGGGTGCCCTGTGAACCATTCCTGAGATTTAAGTTGCAGAGAGAAAATTTAGCATTATTGCCTAGAGAGTGATTCTTCTCAGAGGGCGTGATGGATCCAGTCATGTAACAACCCCAGGTGGGGCAGTGGGTGCATCCTTAGGATGAAGAAGGGCTCCCTCTGAACTTAGGCAGGGTTCCTCAAACATGGCTATTGACATTTTGAACTGGATCATTCTTTGCTGTGGGGACTGTCCTGTGCATTATACGATGTTAAGCGCATCCCTGGCCTCTACCCACTAGATGCCGGCACCCTTCCTCCAGTGGTGATAAGCAAAAATGTCTAGACACTGCCAAATATCCCATGGGGGAAATATCGCCCCCTATTGGAAAGTACTGACCTAAAACACACACTATCGTTTCTTCTGGTGCCCTTGTAGAAAGCTTTGAGCACTTTTCTTCAAAGGATTGCAGAACTTTAGGGAACCGCTAGAGGGTGAGCAGCAATGCTAATTGGAGCAGCTTTAGAGAGGTGTCCCTGAGGGACCCCACAGAAGCTGTGGGAGAAGGGAAGGTCCCTTGGGCAGCTTGATGGAACCATTGACGAGCAAGGCCTGAGATTCTAAGAGCTCTAGGGAAGCAGCCCCCAGTAAGAACACACCCCTCACCCCAAGAGCTGAGAAGACCCTGTGTTGGGAGGTAACCATCAAGTGGTAGGCTCCATCCCCCAGGGTGAGGTGCCCCTTTGTGAGGAGGTGTCAGTCAGCCTTTTCTATTTGCTGAAGATGGCGTCCTTCACGTAGAGAGGGAAGAGATGGTTGGTCTTGTTTTGCTTTTTCATGAAGGGGAGATAGCATTCAGTTCAATAAGCATTTATTTTGTGCCTACTCTTTACTAAGTTTTGTGTTTGGTTATGGAGATGTTGGGAGATTGCATAAATAGCCACAGGTTATGTACCCCTCTGCATCCATGCCTTTGGGTGGGCCCCTCCCCGCCCCGCCCCGCCCCTCCCCTCCCCTCCCCGCCCCTCCCCTCCCCTCCCACACTGACTCTGGGCTTGGCCGTGTGACTTGCTTTGGCCCGTAGGTCAATAGCAAATGTGATGTAAGCGGAGACCTGAAAAGCTCTTGCTCACTGGGGCTTATCCACTCTTGAGGCTCTTGGGACTCTGCCACGGCTGCCATGTGAGGAAGCCTAGGCTAGGCCCCTGGGTGATCAGAGACCTGTGACCGGGGGCTTCTCTTGCCCCATCTGACAGCCAGCTGACTTCCAGAAGCAGGGACGTCTAGCAGAGCAGCAGTTAATTGACATGGCTCAGCTAAGCATGCGGAAGACCAGCAAAGAAAGGCCCGGCTCAAATGCCAACCCATAGAATTGTGAGTGAAATTGATGGTTGTGGTTTTTAAGTACTTAAGTTTGGGGGTGTGTTATGCAGCAAACGCTGTATAGAAACACAGATGAATAAGACATTCAGAAACACAGATGAATAAGACATTGTTTTTGCCTTTAGGGTTCCATAGTCTAGTAAACCACTGATTTCTTCTGAGAGAGCCTGCTTGTGTAATTGGACTCTTAGAGCCACGGTAGATGGTAATACCAGTCACTCACATTCTTTCCCCCTGGAATACTAGTCAAAAGCATGAACTCCGACCCCCAAGTGCTGGGGTTCAAATCCCAGTTCCATTGTTTACTAGTTGTGTGACCCTGTGTAGATTGCTTCACCTTTGTGCCTCTGTTTCCTCATCTGTGAAATGGAGTGAAATAACAACACCTACCTCACAGAGTTGTCAAGAGGGTAATATATACAAAGTTCTTCTAATAGGGACTCCTACTAAGTAAGTGTTTTGAAAGTATTAGCTACATATGGTGGTCCAAAATAGAATCAGAATTAAAGTTTTTTCTTTTTTTAAAAACAATACTTTTCCCTAAATGTAATAGCAATATCTGTTCTTTGTGGAAAATAGGAAAAAAATACAGGAAAAGTATAAACATGAGAAGAAATGTCATCCCTTAGATTTTGTGCTGACCTAGCAATAACACACTTTATTTTAAATCAAGCTACTGTGATCAGTTGTTGGAGAAAGATCGTTTGAGACACTTGGAAGCCCTTTATACAGACTTTACTCCGTGTACATTTCTCCAGTTGGGTTGAAGGGGATCAAGTGGTTCTTTGTTCTACAGAAACTGCGGGATAATTTGCAGGTCCCAATGGACTAATGACCCATTAGGGCAAAGTGCAAAAGAAAACCAGCAAGGAAGGCAGTGATTAGCAACTCTGGACACGTGGAGCATTTTAAACTAAAGAGCACATTCTCATACGCTGCCTCTCTTGATGTGCAGGGTTACTCGGTAAGTTGAAACGGGCAGTTGTTATTAAACCCGCTTTTGCAGAAGCAGAAGCCACACCTTAGAACGGTTCAGCGGCTCCCTTGGGTCACATGGGTAGCGATGAGTGGGGCTGGGCTTGTGCTCAGGGCCATTGATCTGAAATCCAGTGCTCTCCTCGCTTGCCTGTAATATCTCACACGATCCAGAAACAGTGCCTGCTGCCTGGGGAAGACTTGGGGCCAACACTCCTTTCAAGGGTTTTCAGTGAAATTAGGATGACCTCATTAGGACAAGAAAGCTAAGAATCAGAACATAGTATGGTTTCTAAGACACTCTGAAGCCTGCAGGGCTACTGCTAACCAAACTGTGGGCCAACGAATTCAAGTTGGTGAGACTGGACGGTGTTCTCCAAATTCTGTTCCTGACAGGCTTTTAAGTCCATGTAAATGCACTGGGTATTTTGAGTGCAGGTAGGGGTAGGGGGAGTCCAGATGGGGTGAAGTGCAAATCCAAGGGCAAGAATCACAGCTAAGCACACTGTGGGAATGCTTTGTTGTGTTTCTACCAGCAACACTCCTGAGTTCGAGAGAGCCAAAGCCACACCTGTCAAAATAAGTAAACATCCAGTTTTAACCAGGACCCAACTCTTAGGCTTAATTTTGCAGTAGTACAAGGAATTATGAAGTTAAAAGGCAACACGTTTATCCAATAAGCAGCAATTAAGTTGCTTTAGGTGCCCGGTGTGGTGTTAGGCATGGGTGGTAAAAGCTTGGTTAAGGCAGCGCCCGCAGGGACTTCGGAGTCTGAGGAGAGAAAGACATTTAGAGAAAAAAGTGCACTGAAGCGTGGAGGCCTTTAACAGGAGTAGGTACAGAGTACAGTGGGCTGTGACAGAGAAAAGAGGTGTTTGGTTTGGGGGTTTGGGAGGGGATAGGAAGATCTTCACAGAGGGGTTATCTTTGAGCTAAGTTTTTGTTTCCTTTTCCGATTTTATTGAGAAATTGACATACAGACACCACTTCATAAGTTTAAAAGCATACAGTGTGGTGGTTTGATTTACATATGTTGTGAAATTTTTTTTTAATAACTTGATTGGGGTTTATCTACCATACTATAAAAGCCTCTTGTTTTAAGTGTATAATTCAATGAAAGTCAGTTTACAGAGTTGTGCAGTTATCACCACAACCCAGTTTTAGAATGGCTCCATCACCCAAAAAGATCTCTAGTGCCCATTGGCAACTCAACTTTCCGAAGTTTTGCAAAATCAGTAGGTGCCCAGCTGTCAAGAAGGGGGAAGGAGGTTCAGGGAGGGGGAAGGAGTTTCAGGAAGGAAGGGCACAGAGGCATGGATGGACATGGTATATTTGGGGAAATGCCAGCAGTTCAATAAGACTGGAGCCCAGGGTTTGTGGGGATGGGCTTAGGAGGGGCAGTTTGGGGAGGGCAGTGGGGCAAGTTTCTGGAAGTGAGTTTGGAGTGGCACGCAGGGACCAGACCATGGAAAGCCTTGCATTTTCTGCTAAAGAACTAGGAGGCTTTCTTTATTAAATAATTTTTTTAATTTTATTTTTTACCAGAGGTATTCACATTTTTAAATTGAGATATAATCTGTATACAACATGCACTGATTTTAAGTCTACAGTTTGATGAATTTTGACAAATGTACACCTGTACAACTGCCATTCTGGTTAGCATATAGGACATTTCCATCACCTATGACAGTTCCCTTGTACCCCTCCCCACTCAATGCCTGCCCCCCACTGCCACAGGAAACCACTGTTCAGATTTCTAGTTTTAGCTGTTCTAGAACTTTATAAATGGAATCAAATAGTATGTACTCAGTGGTTGCCGGCTTCTTTCATAATGTTCATCCATGTTGTTGAGTGTGTTTTATTGCTGAGTAGGATTTTAAAAAACTTTTAAGTGTCTGTGATTTTTTTGCAATTGCCCAAGCAGTTTATCCACAATATACTCAAGAGCTGTCTGAGGCCCTGCGTGGAACTTAACCATCTGGTGGGAGGAGGCTGGGAATATAAAAGGTATGAAACATTTACAGCACGATGTAAACATTCAAGTTGTTTTTCGTTTTGCTGCAAAAAGCTTTATTGTTTCCACTTGGTCCAAGGCTTGGGAGAGGGCTCCAGAGTAGTTAATAAGCTGCCTAGTGGCTGCAGAGCGGGGCTTCAGGCAGACACCCTGACGCCAGAGGGGCTCCTCAAAACCGCTGGCCTCTGGACGCTCCTGCTCGTGCTGGAGGGCGGGCCTTTTGACGAGGGACTCTCCCAGCCCCGCCTGGGGACCAGCCGGCCTGAGGAGGTTGGTCAGGTGGTTGCCATCTTCTGGATGAGTTTCACCTGCTCATCTAGGAAGCGGCTCTCCAGGAAGTCACAGAGGTGGAGGTCTGTGCGGGCACAAACCAGGGCATGCGGATCCAAAAGGGCCTGGTTCAGGTTCTTCTCCATGAGAATGGCGGCTTCCATAGCGTCCTGGGTTTTATTCCACTCCTTTTGGGACGGCTTCTGCGCGTCCTGGAAGAGGGCACGACTGGCGGGCTGGTTTTGCATCTTCAAGAGATGCTGGGGGCTCTCGTGCTTCTCCTTGGCTAATTTGTTACCGACCTGGGTTCTCAGACTTTTTTTTTTTTTTTTTTTTGCGGTACGCGAGCCTCTCACTGCTGTGGCCTCTCCCATTGCGGAGCACAGGCTCCGGACACGCAGGCTCAGCGGCCATGGCTCACGGGCCCAGCGGCTCCGCCGCACGTGGGATCCTCCCAGACCGGGGCACAAACCCGCGTCCCCTGCATCGGCAGGCCGGACTCGCAACCACTGCGCCACCAGGGAAGACCCTCAGACTTTTTAATCGATAGAAGTTGATAAGAGGCCAGACAAGAGATTCAGGCAAGGCTTTATTGGTATTTGTGCTGCAGCACGAGGGGAGGGAAAACTGGTAACAGGCTACCCTGCTAGCTCCCCCTCCCTGAGGGGGAGCCTTAAATGGAGTGAGGGTAGGGGCGGGTCCAAGGGTCCGGCCGTAGGGGCGGCTGAGGTGATATGCCCACCAGTTGGTGGTGCCGTGTGCAGGGATCGTGCACAGTACTCTGCTTTTGCTCCCAACACCCTGCTTTTTTTTTTTTTCCCCCGGTACGCGGGCCTCTCACTGCTGTGGCCTCTCCCGTTGCGGAGCACAGGCTCCGGACGCGCAGGCTCAGTGGCCATGGCTCACCCAACACCCTGCTTTTGCTCCCAGCTCTTCAGAAGTGGCAGTTGGGTTTTGGTCGTATTATATCTTATTGTTCATAACTTGTCCCAACTGCACACGCACGTGGTTATTTTTAGTTCCTTGTAGTTTCTTTGTATTTTGTTGCTCGAGGAGACGTTTGTCCAGGTGCCAGTATTGCAGCAAAGGATCCCAGAGCCCGGGTCCCAGCCTGTCTCAAATTCGCAGAAAAAGTGGCCCAGGCCTACCAGAACCACATCACTGCGGTGGAAATAGGAGCCCAGAGAGGCGGGTGCAGGAGGCCCATAGATGCATGTTGACCAGGCGGTTGATGGTGGCCTCCACCTGGATGGAATCATTCTGATCAATTTGGGAGCTCATGGTTGATGGATAATAAGGAGCTGAGCTCAGAAAATGGTGTTGGCTGGTCCGGAGGCCAAGGATAGCTGAGTGATCGGGTCTGAAGGTTACGACTGGAAAACAAGGTTAGGGGGTGGTCGGGGTCTGGAGGAAGGGCTGTGTCTGGGTCTGTTCTGTCCAAACACTGTGGAAGCAAGAGACAGATCCACGGGACCGCCGAGCGCACTGCCTCAACATTTTTTTTTTTTTTTTGCGGTACGCAGGCCTCTCACCGCTGCGGCCTCTCCCGCTGCGGAGCACAGGCTCCGGACACGCAGGCTCAGCGGCCATGGCTCACGGGCCCAGCCGCTCCGCGGCATGTGGGATCTTCCCGGACCGGGGCACGAACCCGCGTCCCCTGCATCGGCAGGCGGACTTTCAACCACTGTGCCACCAGGGAAGCCCCCTCAACTTTATTTTTTAATTCTTGTGAATATTTCATTTTTCTTAAAAATAACTATTGAGATACGTGTTTTATGCCATAAAATTCACTAAAGTGTACAATTCAGTAATTTGTAGTAATTTTATACAGTTGTATTACCATCACCATGACCCAATTTTAGAACGTTTCCATTATTCCCAAAAGGTCCCTATGCCCATTTGCAGCCATCCTCCATCCACATGCCCCACCCTAGGCAACCACTTATTTACCTTCTCTCTCCATAGATTTTCCTTTTCTAGACATGTCATAAAAATGGAATTATACATTATGTGTCGTTCTGTATCTGGCTTTTTTTCCACTTAGCATGATGTTTTTGAGGTTCATCCATGTTTTAGCATGGATCAGTACTTTGTTCTTTTTATTGCTGAATGGTATTGCATTGTATGGCTAGACCACATTTTATCCTTTCACCAGTTGATGGACATTTGGGTTGCTTCTGTAAATCTTGTGTGGACATCTGCCTGTGTAGACATATGTCTTCATTCATTTCTCTTGGGTAGATACCTAGAAGTGGAATTGTGTGGTCTTACGGTGACTATGTTCAACATTTTAAGAAACTGTCAGACTGTTTTCCATTGTAAAATGGTGAACAATTTTACAATCCTACCGGCAATATATGAGAGTTCCAGGTTCTTCACATTCTCATCTGTGCTTGTTATTGTCTTTTTTTTTTTTTTGGAGTATAATTGCTTTACAATGTTGTGTTTCTGCTGTATAGTGAAGTGAATCAGCTATATTAATACATATATCCCCTCCCTCTTGTACCTCTCTCCCACCCTCTGCTTTTAAATTATAATCATTCTAGTAGATGTGAAGTGGTATCTCATTTTGGTGGGGTTTTTTTGTGGTCTTTTTTTTTTTTTAACATCTTTATTGGAGTATAATTGCTTTACAATGGTGTGTTAGTTTCTGCTTTATAACAAAGTGAGTCAGTTATGCATATACATATGTTCCCATATCTCTTCCCTCTTGCGTCTCCCTCCCTTCCACCCTCCCTCTCCCACCCTCCCTCTCCCACCCTCCCTCTCCCACCCCTCTAGGTGGTCACAAAGCACCGAGCTGATCTCCCTGTGCTATGCTGCTGCTTCCCACTAGCTATCTACCTTACGTTTGGTAGTGTATATATGTCCATGCCTCTCTCTCACTTTGGCACAGCTTACCCTTCCCCCTCCCCATATCCTCAACTCCATTCTCTAGTAGGGCTGTGTCTTTATTCCCATCTTGCACCTAGGTTCTTCATGACTTTTTTTCTTTCCGTAGATTCCATATATATGTGTTAGCATACGATACTTGTTTTTCTCTTTCTGACTTACTTCACTCTGTATGACAGACTCTAGGTCCATCCACCTCACTACAAATAACTCAGTTTCGTTTCTTTTAATGGCTGAGTAATATTCCATTGTATATATGTGCCACATCTTCTTTATCCATTCATCTGTCGATGGACACTTAGGTTGCTTCCAGATCCTGGCTATTGCAAGTAGAGCTGCAGTGAACATTGTGGTACATGACTCTTTTTGAATTATGGTTCTCTCAGGGTATATGCCCAGTAGTGGGATAGCTGGGTCATATGGTAGTTCTATTTTTAGTCTTTTAAGGAAACTCCATACTGTTCTCCATAGTGGCTGTATTAATTTACATTCCCACCAACAGTGCAAGACTGTTCCCTTGTCTCCACACCCTCTCCAGCATTTATTGTTTGTAGATTTTTTGATGATGGCCATTCTGACCAGTGTGAGGTGATATCTCATTGTAGTTTTGATTTGCATTTCTCTAATGATTAGTGATGTTGAGCATGCTTTCATGTGTTTGTTGGCAATCTGTATATCTCCTTTGGAGAAATGTCTATTTAGGTCTTCTGCCCATTTTTGGATTGGGTTGTTTGTTTTTTTTTGATATTGAGCTGTATGAGCTGCTTGTAAATTTTGGAGATTAATCCTTTGTCAGTTGCTTCATTTTCAAATATTTCCTCCCATTCTGAGGGTTGTCTTTTGGTCTTGTTTATGGTTTCCTTTGCTGTGCAAAAGCTTTTAAGTATCATTAGGCCCCATTTGTTTATTTTTGTTTTTATTTCCATTTCTCTAGGACGTGGGTCAAAGAGGATCTTGCTGTGATTTACGTCATAGGGTGTTCTGCCTATGTTTTCCTCTAAGAGTTTGATAGTGTCCAGTCTTACATTTAGGTCTTTAATCCATTTTGAGTTTATTTTTGTGTATGGTGTTAGGGAGTGATCTAATCTCATACTTTTACATGTAGCTGTCCAGTTTTCCCAGCACCACTTATTGAAGAGGCTGTCTTTTCTCCATTGTATATCCTTGCCTCCTTTGTCATAGATTAGTTGACCATAGATGTGTGGGTTTATCTCTGGGCTTTCTATCCTGTTCCATTGATCTGTATTTCTGTTTTTGTGCCAGAACCATACTGTCTTGATTACTGTAGCTTTGTAGTAGAGTCTGAAGTCAGGGAGCCTGATTCCTCCAGCTCCATTTATCTTTCTCAAGATTGCTCTGGCTATTTGGGGTCTTTTGTGTTTCCATACAAATTGTAAAATTTTTTGTTCTAGTTCTGTGAAAACTGCCAGTGGTAGTTTGATAGGGATTTCATTGAATCTGTAGATTGCTTTGGGTAATATAGTCATTTTCACAGTGTTGATTCTTCCAATCCAAGAACATGGTATATCTCTCCGTCTATTTGTATCATCTTTATTTTCTTTCATCAGTGTCTTATAGTTTTCTGCATACAGGTCTTTTGTCTCCTTAGGTAGGTTTATTCCTAGATATTTTATTCTTTTTGTTGCAATGGTAAATGGGAGTGTTTTCTTAATTTCACTTTCAGATTTTTCATCATTAGTGTATGAGAATGCCAGAGATTTCTGTGCATTAGTTTTGTATCCTGCTACTTTACCAAATTCATTGATTAGCTCTAGCAGTTTTCTGGGAGCATCTTTAGGATTCTCTATGTATAGTGTCATGTCATCTGCAAACAGTGACAGCTTTACTTCTTCTTTTCTGATTTGGATTCCTTTTGTTTCTCTTTCTTCTCTGATTGCTGTGCCTAAAAGTTCTAAAACTATGTTGAATAATAGTGGTGAGAGTGGGCACCCTTGTCTTGTTCTTGATCTTAGTGGAAATGGTTTCAGTTTTTCACCACTGAGGACGATCTTGGCTGTGGGTTTGTCATATATGGCCTTTATTATGTTGAGGAAAGTTCCCTCTATGCCTACTTTCTGCAGGGTTTTTATCATAAATGGGTGTTGAATTTTGTCGAAAGCTTTTTCTGCATCGATTGAGATGATTATATGGTTTTGCTCCTTCAGTTTGTTAATATGGTGTATCCCATTGATTGACTTGCATATCCTGAAGAATCCTTGCATAACTGGATCAACCCCACTTGATCATGGTATATGATCCGTTTAATGTGCTGCTGGATTCTGTTTGCTAGTATTTTCTTTTATGTTTTTTGGCGGTACGTGGACCTCTCACTGTTGTGGCCTCTCCCGTTGCGGAGCACAGGCTCCGGACGTGCAGGCTTAGTGGCCATGGCTCACGGGCCTAGCCGCTCCACAGCATGTGGGATCTTCCTGGACTGGGGCAGGAACCCATGTCCCTTGCACTGGCAGGTGGACTCTCAACCACTGTGCCACCAGGGAAGCCCCTGTTTGCTAGTATTTTGTTGAGGATTTTTGCATCCATGTTCATCAGTGATATTGGCCTGTAGTTTTCTTTGTTTGTGACATCTTTGTCTGGTTTTGGTATCAGGGTGATGGTGGCCTCGTAGAATGAGTTTGGGAGTGTTCCTCCCTCTGTTATATTTTGGAAGAGTTTGAGCAGGATAGGTGTTAGCTCTTCTCTAAATGTTTGATAGAATTCGCCTGTGAAGCCATCTGGTCCTGGGCTTTTGTTTATTGGAAGATTTTTAATCACTATTTCAATTTCAGTGCTTGTGATTGGTCTGTTCTTGTTTTCTATTTCTTCCTGGTTCAGTCTTGAAAGGTTGTGCTTTTCTAAGAATTTATCCATTTCTTCCAGGTTGTCCATTTTATTGGCATATAGTTGCTTGTAGTAATCTCTCATGATCCTTTGTATTTCTGCAGTGTCAGTTGTTATTTCTCCTTTTTCATTTTAATTCTATTGATTTGAGTCTTCTCCCTTTTTTTCTTGATGACTCTGGCTAATGGTTTATCTATTTTGTTTATCTTCTCAAAGAACCAGCTTTTAGTTTTATTGATCTTTGCTATCGTTTCCTTCATTTCTTTTTCATTTATTTCTGATCTGATCTTTATGATTTCTTTCCTTCTGCTAACTTTGGAGTTTTTTTGTTCTTCTTTCTCTAATTGCTTTAAGTGTAAGGTTTGGTTGTTTATTTGAGATGTTTCCTGTTTCTTAAGGTAGGCTTGTATTGCTGTAAACTTACCTCTTAGAACTGCTTTTGCTACATCCCATATGTTTTGGGTTGTTGTGTTTTCATTGTCATTTGTTTCTAGGTAATATTTGATTTCTTCAGTGATCTCTTGGTTATTATTTAGCCTCCATGGAGTTGTATTTTAGAGATTTTTTCCTGTAATTGATACCTAGTCTCATAGCATCGTGGTTGGAAAAGATACTTGATACGATTTCAGTTTTCTTAAATTTACCAGAGCTTGATTTGTGGCCCAAGATATGATCTATCCTGGTGCATGTTCCGTGAGCACTTGAGAAAAATGTCTATTCTGTTGTTTTTGGATGGAATGTCCTATAAATATCAATTAAGTCCATCTTGTTTAATGTATCATTTAAAGCTTGTGTTTCCTTATTTATTTTCATTTTGGATGATCTGTCCATTGGTGAAAGTGGGGCGTTAAAGTCCTCTACTACGATTGTGTTACTGTTGATTTCCCCTTTTATGGCTGTTAGTATTTGCCTTATGTATTGTGGTGCTCCTATGTTGGGTACATAAACATTTACAGTTGTTAAATCTTATTCTTGGATCGATCCCTTGATCATTATGTAGTGTCCTTCTTTGTCTCTTGTAATAGTCTTTGTTTAAAGTCTATTTTGTCTCATATGAGAATTGCTACTCCAGCTTTCTTTTGATTTCCATTTGCATGGAATATCTTTTTCCAACCCCTCACTTTCATTCTGTATGTGTCCCTAGGTCTGAAGTGGCTCTCTTGTAGACAGCATATACACGGGTCTTGTTTTTGTATCCATTTAGCCAGTCTTTGTCTTTTGGTTGGAGCATTTAATCCGTTTACATTTAAGGTAATTATCAATATGTATGTTCCTATTTCCATTTTCTTAATTGTTTTGGGTTTGTTATTGCAGGTCTTTTCCTTCTCTTGTGTTTCCTGCCTAGAGAAGTTCCTTTAGCATTTGTTGTAAAGCTGGTTTGGTGGTGCTGAATTCTCTTAGGTTTTGCTTGTCTGTATAGGTTTTAATTTCTCCATTAAATCTGAATGAGATCCTTGCTGGGTAGAGTAATCTTGGTTGTAGGTTTTTCTCCTTCATCACTTTAAATATGTCCTGCCACTCCCTTCTGGCTTGCAGAGTTTCTGCTGAAAGATCAGCTCCTAACCTTATGGGGATTCCCTTGTGTGTTAATTGTTGTTTTCCCCTTGCTGCTTTTAATATTTTTTCTTTGAATTTAATTTTTGATAATTTGATTAATATGTGTCTTGGCGTGTTTCTCCTTGGATTTATCCTGTATGGGACTCGGACTCTCTGTGCTTCCGGGACTTAATTAACTGTTTCCTTTCCCATATTAGGGAAGTTTTCAACTATAATCTCTTCAGATATTTTCTCAGTCCCTTTTTCTCTTCTTCATCTGGGACCCCTATAATTCGAATGTTGGTGCGTTTAATGTTGTCCCAGAGGTCTCTGAAACTGTCCTCAGTTCTTTTCATTGTTTTTTCTTTATTCCACTCTTCAGTAGTTATTTCCACTATTTTATTTTCCAGGTCACTTATCTGTTCTTCTGCGTCAGTTATTCTGCTATTGATCCCTTCTAGAGAATTTTTAATTTCATTTATTGTGTTGTTCATCATTGTTTGTTTGCTCTTTAGTTCTTCTAGGCCCTTGTTAAACGTTTCTTGTATTTTGTCTATTTTCAAGGTTTTGGATCATCTTTACTATCATTCTGAATTCTTTTTCAGGTAGACTACCTGTTTCCTCTTCATTTGTTAGGTCTGGTGGGTTTTTACCTTGCTCCTTCATCTGTGTGTTTTTCTGTCTTTTCATTTTGCTTATCTTACTGTGTTTGGGGTCTCCTTTTTGCAGGCTGCAGGTTCATAGTTCCCGTTGTTTTTGGTGTCTGTCTGCAGTAGCTAAGATTGGTTCAGTGGGTTATGTAGGCTTCCTGGTGGGGGGGACTAGTGCCTGTGTTCTGGTGGATGAGATTGGATCTTGTCTTTCTGGTGGGCAGGTCCACGTCTGGTGGTGTGTTTTGGGGTGTCTGTGGCCTTATTATGATTTTAGGCAGTCTCTTTTCTAATGAATGAGGTTGTGTTTCTGTCTTGCTAGTTGTTTGGCATAGGGTGTCCAGCACTGTTGCTTGCTGGTCGTTGAGTGAAGCTGGGTCTTGGCATTGAGATGGAGATCTTTGGGAGATTTTTGCCATTTGATACTACGTGGAGCTAAGAGGTCTCTTGGTGACCAGTGTCCTGAACTTGGCTCTCCCACCTCAGAGGCACAGCTCTGATGCCTGGCTGGAGCACCAAGATCCTTCCATCCACATGGCTCAGAGTAAAAGGGAGAAAAAATAGAAAGAAAGAAGATAATAAAATAAGGTAAAATAAAATTATTGAAATAAAAAATAATTATTAAAAAATTAAAAAAAAAGCAGACGGACAGAACCCTAGGACAGATGGTAAAAGCAAAGCTCTACAGACAAAATCACACACAGAAGCATACATGTACACACTCACAAAAAGAGAAAAAGGGAAAAAAAAAAAATCTTTGCTCCCGAAGTCTACCTCCTCAATTTGGGATGATTCGTTGTCTATTCAGGTATTCCACAGATGCAGGGTACATCAAGTTGATTGTGGAGATTTAATCCGATGCTCCTGAGGTTGCTGGGAGAGATTTCCCTTTCTCTTTTTTGTTCACACAGTTCCCAGGGTTCAGCTTTGGATTTGGACCCGCCTCTGCGTGTAGGTCGCCTGAGGGCGTCTGTTCTTCGCTCAGACAGGACAGGGTTAAAGGAGCAGGTGATTTGGGGGATCTGGATCACTCAGGCCGGGGGGGAGGGAGGGGTACGGATGCGGGGCGAGCCTGCGGTGGCAGAGGCCGGCGGAACGTTGCACCAGCCTGAGGCGTGCCGTGCGTTCTCCCGGGTAAGTTGTCCCTGGATCCCGGGGCCCTGGCAGTGGCGGGCTGCACAGGCTCCCCGGAAGGCGGGTGTGGATAGTGACCTGTGCTCGCACACAGGCTTCTTGGTGGCGGAGCAGCAGCATTAGCGTCTCATGCCCGTCTCTGGGTTCCGCGCTGTTAGCTGCGGCTAGGGCCCGTCTCTGGAGCTCCTTTAAGCAGCGCTCTTAATCCCCTCTTCTCGCACACCAGGAAGCAAAGAGGGAAGAAAAAGTCTCCTGCCTCTTCGGCAATTCCAGGCTTTTCCCTGGACTTCCTCCCGGCTAGCCGTGTTGCACTAGCCCACTTCAGGTTGTGTTCACGCCGCCAACCCCAGTCCTCTCCCCAGGATCCGACCGAAGCCAGAGCCTCAGCTCTCAGCCTCGCCCGACCCGGCGGGTGAGCAGACAAGCCTCTCGGGCTGGTGAGTGCCGGTCGGCACCGATCCTCTGTGCGGGAATCTCCCCGCTTTGCCCTCCGCACCCCTGTGGCTGCACTCTTCTCCTCGGCTCCGAAGCTTCCCCCTCCGCCACCTGCAGTCTCCGCCCGCGAAGGGGCTCCTAGTGTGTGGAAACCTTTCCTCCTTCACAGCTCCCTCCCACTGGTGCAGGTCCCATCCTTATTCTTGTGTGTCTGTTTATTCTTTTTTTTTTTGCCTTACCCAGGTACGTGGGGGGTTTCTTGCCTTTTGGGAGGTCTGCGGTCTTCTGCCAGCCTTCAGTAGGTGTTCTGTAGGAGCAGTTCCACGTGTAGATTTATTTCTGATGTATCTGTGGGGAGGAAGGTGATCTCTGCGTCTTACTTTTCTGCCATCTTGAAGCTCCTCCCCTCTCATTTTGGTTTTGATTTGTATTTTCCTAATGACTATTGAGTATCATTCATCTGCTTATTAGCCATTGGTGTATCTCCTTTGGTGAAATGTCATTCAAAAAAAATTTTAATAACTTTTAAAAACATCTTTATTGGAGTATAAATGCTTTACAGTGTTGTGTTATTTTCTGCTGTACAACAAAGTGAATCAGTTATATGTATACACATATCCCCATATCCCCTCCCTCTGGAGCGTCCCTGCCACAGTCCCTATCCCGCCCCTCTAGGTCATCACAGAGCATTGAGCTGATCTCCCTGTGCTATGCAGCAGCTTCCCACTAGCCATGCATTTTACATTTGGTAGTGTATATATGTCAATGCTACTTTGTCACTTCATCCCAGCTTCCCCTTCCCCCACTGCGTCCTCAAGTCCATTCTCTACATCTGTTTCTTTATTTCTGCTCTGCCATTAGGTTCATCAGTTCCGTTTTCTTAGATTTCGTATATATACATTAGCATATGGTATTTGTTTTTCTCTTTCTGACTTACTTCACTCTCTATGACAGACTCTAGGTCCATTCATCTCATTACAAATAACTCAATTTCGTTCCTTTTTATGGCTGAGAAATATTCCATTGTATATATGTGCCACATCTTCTTTATCCATTCATCTGTCGAGGGACACCTAGGTTGTTTCCGTGTCCTGGCTATTGTAAATAGTGCTGCAGTGAACATTGGGGCACATGTATCTTTTTGAATTATGGTTTTCTCAGGGTATATGCCCAGTAGTGGGATTGCTACTGTGTCATAGGGTAGTTCTATTTTTAGTTTTTTAAGGAACCTCTATACTGTTCTCCATAGTGGCTGTATCAATTTACATTCCCACCAACAGTGCAGGAGGGTTCCCTTTTCTCCACACCCTCTCCAGCATTTATTGTTTGTAGAATTTTTGATGATGCCCATTCTGACCTATGTGAGGTGATACCTCATTGTGGTTTTGATTTGCATTTCTCTAATGATTAGTGATGTTGAGCATCTTTTTATGTGTTTCTTGGAAATCTGTATGTCTACTTTGGAGAAATGTCTATTTAGGTCTTCTGCCCATTTTTCAATTGGGTTGTTTGGGGTTTTTTTGCTTGACTTATGTGAGTTGTTTGTATACTTTGGGAATTAAGCCCTTGTCCGTGGCATCATTTGCCAATATTTTCTCCCATTCCATTAGTTGTCTTTTTGTTTTTTTCATCATTTCCTTTGCTGTGCAAAAGCTTTTTAAGTTTCATTAGGTCCTGTTTGTTTATTTTGTTTTTAATTTCCATTTCTCTAGGAGGTGGGTCAAAAAGGATCTTGCTGTGATTTATGTTAGAGAGTGTTCTGCCTATGTTTTCCTCTAAGAGTTTTATAGTGTCCAGTCTTAAATTTAGGTCTATAATCCATTTTGAGTTTATTTTTGTGTATGGTGTTAGGGAGTGAGTGTTCTAATTTCATTCTTTTTTTTTTTTTTTTTGTGGAACACGGGTCTCTCACTGTTGTGCCCTCTCCCATTGCGGAGCACAGGCTCCGGACGCGCAGGTTCAGTGGCCATGGTTCATGGGCCCAGCCGCTCTGTGGCATGTGGGATCTTCCTGGAGCGGGGCACAAATCCGTGTCCCCTGCATCAGCAGGCCGACTCTCAACCACTGCACCACCAGGGAAGCCCTAATTTCATTCTTTTACATGTAGCTGTCTAGTTTTCCCAGCACCACTTATTGAAGAGACTGTCTTTTCTCTATTGTATATTCTTGCCTCCTTTGTCAAATATAAGGTGACCATATGTGCGTGGGTTTATCTCTGGGCTTTCTATCCTGTTCCACTGATCTATATATCTAAATATAGAAAGTGTTCTAATTTCAGTCTTCTACATGTAGCTGTCCAGTTTTTCCCACACCATTTATTGAAGAGGATGTCTTTTCTCTATTCTGTATTCTTGCCTCCTTTGTCGTAGATTAATTGACCATAGGTGTGTGGGTTTATTTTGGGGCTCTGTATCCTGTTCCATTGATCTGTGTCTCTGTTTTTGTGCCAGTACCTTACTGTCTTGATTACTGTAGCTTTGTAGTATAGTCTGAAGTCAGGGAGTCTGATTCCTCCAGCTCTGTTTTTCTTTCTCAAGATTGCTTTGGCTATTTGGGGTCTTTTGTGTTTCCGTACAAATTGTAAAATGTTTTGTTCTAGTTCTGTGAAAAATGCCTTTGGTTGTTTGATAGGGATTGCATTGAAACCGTAGATTGCCTTGGGTAGTATAGTCATTTTCATAATGTTGATGTTTCCAAACCAAGAACATGGTATATCTTTCCATCTATTTGTATCATCTTTGATTTCTTACATCAGTGTCTTATAGTTTTCTGCATACAGGTCTTTTGCCTCCTTAGGTTGGTTTACTCCTAGGTATTTTATTCTTTTTGTTGCAGTGGTAAATGGGAGTGTTTCTTTAATTTCTCTTTCTGATTTTTCGTTGTTGGTGTTTAGGAATGCAAGAGATTTCTGTGCGTTAGTTTTGTATCTTGCAGCTTTACCAAATTCATTGATTAGCTCTAGTAGTTTTCTGCTGGCATCTTTAGGATTCTCTATGTATAGTATCATGTCATTTGCAAACGGTGACAATTTACTGCTTCTTTTCCAATTTGTATTCCTTTTATTTCTTTTTCTTTGATTGCTGTGGCTAAAACTTTCAAAACTATGTTGAATAATAGTAGGGAGAGTGGGCAACCTTGTCTTGTTTGATTGTAGAGGAAATGCTTTTTGTTTTTCACCATTGAGAATGATGTTGGTTGTGGGTTTGTCATATATGGCTTTTATTATGTTGAGGTAGGTTCCCTCTATGCCCACTTTCTGGAGAGGTTTTTTTTTTTTTTTTATCATAAATGGGTGTTGAGTTTTGTCAAAAGCTTTTTCTGCATCTATTGAGATTATCATATGGTTTTCCTCCTTCAATTTTTTAATATGGTGTATCACATTGATTGATTTGCATATATTGAAGAATCCTTGCATTCCTGGGATAAACCCCACTTGATCATGGTGTATGATTCTTTTAATGTGCTGTTGGATTCTGTTTGCTAGTATTTTGTTGAGGATTTTTGCATCTATGTTTATCGGTGATGTTGGCCTGCAATTTTCTTTTTTTGTGACATCTTTGTCTCGTTTTGGTATCAGGGTGATGGTGGCCTCGTAGAATGAGTTTAGGAGTGTTCCTCCTTCTACTATATTTTGGAAGAGTTTGAGAAGGATAGGTGTTAGCTCTTCTCTAAATGTTTGATAGAATTCGCCTGTGAAGCCATCTGGCCCTGGGCTTTTTTTTTTTTTTGGAAGATTTTTAATCACAGTTTCAATTTCAGTTCTTGTGATTGGTCTATTCATGTTTTCTATTTCTTTCTGGTTCAATCTTGGAAAGTTGTACTTTTCTAAGAATTTGTTCATTTCTTCCACGTTGTCCATTTTATTGGCATGTAGTTGCTTGTAGTAGTCTCTCATTATTCTTTGTATTTCTACGGTGTCAGTTGTTACTTCTGGTTTTTCATTTCTAATTCTGTTGATTTGAGTGTTTGCCCTTTTTTTCCTGGTGAGTCTGGCTAATGGTTTATCAGTTTTGTTTATCTTCTCAAAGAACCAGCTTTTAGTGTTATTGATCTTTGCTATTGTTTTCTTCATTTCTTTTTCATTTATTTCTGATCTCATCTGTATGATTTCTTTCCTTCTGCTAACTTTGGGGGGTTGTTTTGTTCTCCTTTCTCTAATTGCTTTAGGTGTAAGGTTAGGTTGTTTGAGATTTTTCTTCTTTCTTGAGGTAGGCTTGTTTTGCTATACACTTCCCTTTTAGTACTGCTTTTGCTGCATCGCATAGGTTTTGGGTCGTCGTGTTTTCATTGTCATTTGTTTCTAGGTATTTTTTGATTTCCTCTTTGATTTCTTCAATGATCTATTGGTTGTTTAGTATCGTATTGTTTAGCCTCCACGTGTTTTTTTTTTTTTTTAAGTTTTTTTCCTGTAACTGATATCTAGTCTCAGTGTTGTGGTTGGAAGAGATGCTTGATACAATTTCAATTTTCTTAAATTTAGCGAGGCTTGATTTGTGACCATAGATGTGATATATCCTGGATAATGTTCCATGTGCATTTGAGAAGTAAGTGTATCCTGTTATTTTTGGATGGAATGCCCTATAAGTGTCAGTTAAGTCCATCTGGTCTAATGTGTCATTTAAAGCTTGTGTTTCCTTATTTTCATTTTGGATGATCTATCCATTGGTGTATGTGGGGTGTTAAAGTCCCCTATTACTGTGTTACTGTCGATTTCCCCTTTGATGGCTGTTAGCATTTGCCTTATGTATTGAGGTATTTCTATGTTGAGTGCATAGATATTTACAATTGTTATATCTTCTTCTTGGATTGATCCCTTGATCATTATATAGTATCCTTCCTTGTCTCTTGTAATAGTCTTTATTTTAAAGTCTGTTTTGCCTGATAAGAGAATTGCTACTCCAGCTTTCTTTTGATTTCCGTTTGTATGTAATATCTTTTTTCCATCCCCTCACTTTCAGTCTGTATGTGTCCCTAGGTGTGAAGTGGGTCTCTTGCAGACAGCAAGCATATATATGGGTCTTGTTTTTGTATCCATTCAGCCAGTCTGTGTCTTTTGGTTGGGGCATTTAATCCATTTACATTTAAGGTAATTATTGATATGTATGTTCCTCTTTCCGTTTTCTTAATTGTTTTGGGTTTGTTATTGTAGGTCTTTTCCTTCTCTTGTGTTTCCTGTGTAGAGAAGTTCCTTTAGCATTTGTTGTAAAGCTGGTTTGTTGTTGCTGAATTCTCTTAACTTTTGCTTGTCTGTAAAGCTTTTGATTTCTCTGTCTGATCTGAATGAGATCCTTGCTGGGTAGAGTAATCTTGGTTGTAGGTTTTTCCCTTTCATCACTTGAAATATATCTTGCCACTCCCTTCTGGCCTGTAGAGTTTCTGCTGAAAGATCAGCCATTAACCTTATGGGAGTTGCCTTATATGTTATTTGTTGTTTTTCCCTTGCTGCTTTTAATATTTTTTCTCTGTGTTTAATTTTTGTTAGTTTGATTACTGTGTGTCTCAGCGTGTTTCTCCTTGGGTTTATCTTGTAGGGGACTCTCTGTGCTTCCTGGACTTGATTGACTATTTCCTTTCCCATGTTGGGGAAGTTTTCAATGGTAATCTCTTCAAATATTTTCTCAGACCCTTTGTTTTCCTCTTCTTCTTCTGGGACCCCTATAATTTGAATGTTGGTGCGTTTGATGCTGTCCCAGAGGCCTCTGAGACTGTCCTCCATTCTTTTCATTCTTTTTTCTTTATTCTGCTCTGTGGCAGTTATTTCCATCATTCTGTCTTCCAGGTCACTTATCTGTTGTTTTGCCTCAGTTATTCTGCTGTTAATTCCTTCTACAGTATTTTTAATTTCAGTTATTGTGTTGTTCATCATTGTTTGTTTGCTCTTTAGTTCTTCTAGGTCCTTGTTAAATGTTTCTTCTATTTTCTCTATTCTATTTCGGAGATTTTGGATCACCTTTACTATCATTACTCTGAATTCTTTTTCAGGTAATTTGCCTATTTCTTCTTCATTTATTTGGTCTTATGAGTTTTTATCTTGCCCTTTTGCCTGCAAGATATTTCTCTGTCTTCTCATTTTGTCTCATTTACAGTATTTGAGGTCTCCTTTCCCCAGGCTGCAGGGTCATAGTTCCTCTTGCTTCTTTTCTCTGCCCCGGTGGTGAGGTTGGTTCAGTGGCTTGCAAAGGCTTCCTGATGGGAGGGACTGGTGCCTGTGTTCTCGTGGGTGGAGCTGAGTCTTTTCCCTCGGAGGAGCAGGGCCATGTCAGGTGGTGTGTTTTGGGGTGTCTGTGAGCTTAGTATTACTTTAGGTAGTCAGTGTGCTGATGGGTGGGTTTGTGTTCCTGTCTTGTTTGGTGTGAGGCGTCCAGCACTGGGAGCTGCTGGCAGTTGGGTGGAGTCGGCTCTTGGATTTAGATAGAGGCCTGCATGAGAGCTTTCGGCAGTTAATCTTCCCTGGGCCGGGAATTCTCTAGTGGTCCAGCATCCTGGAGTCGGTGCTCCCACCCCAGAGCCTCAGGCCTGACTTCTGGTCAAGGGACCAAGACCCCACAATTCACTTATCCTGGCAATAAAGGGGATTAAAAAAAAAAAAGAAGACTAACAAAATCCCAGACAAATGGTAAAAAGTAAAATCAAACAAACAGAAACAAGGAAACACACACAAAAGAAACAAAAACAGAACCAAATAAATCAAAAATAAGAGAAAAACCAGACAAACAAAAGAACCCAGGAACAAAATCAAACAATTAAAAAGAAAGCTGACAAAAACACAAAAACAAAAAACAAAACCAAAGCACAGTGCCAACTGAAGAATGAAGCAAAGAAAGAAAACAAACCGACAAAAATGATTAAAAAAAGAAAAAGAGAGAAAGGGGAAAGAAGACAGAAAAGCAATGTAGAAATTGAAATATTAAAAAAAAATAAAGTAGAAGATATATTAAAGAAAAAAAAGACAAACGAAACCCCAGAGAAGTGGTAAAAACAAGATCAAACAAACAAAAACAGCAACAAGGAAACACACGTAAAAGAAGCAAAAACAGAGCCAAATAAAACAAAAAGCAAGAGAACAACCAGACAAATAGAAGAACTCAAAATCGAAATCAGTTAGAATCAAAACTAACAAAAACACATAATCTAAAAACAAAACCAAAGCAGTGTGCCAACAGAAGAGTAAGGCAAGGAAACAGAGCAAACAGATAAAAATGATTTAAAAAAAATAATGATAAAATAAAAAGAGAAGAAACACAGGACAACAGACAAGCAAAGTAGAAATGGACATATATTAAAAAGAAAAGAAGAAAAATATGTTAAGAAGAAGAAGAAGAAAATAAGGGAAAAGAACACAGAATAACAGAAAAGCAAAGTAAAACACGGAGATCCCGAAAGACTAAATAAAAAAAATACTAAAACAACAACAAATGAACAACAACAAAAAAGAGAAACAAACAAACAAAAAGCCAAATTCAACAACAGAATGAATCAAAACGTAGGAAAATTAATAGTAATAACTATGTTTCCCTGGAGTCTCTGCTGTAAGTGTCCTTGCACACACCATGAGCCACAGCCTACCTCTGCCTCCCCAAAAGGCTCTCCTCTGCCTCTGGGCTGGTCTCTGGACCTGCTGTGGGCCCTGTGGGCACCACTCAGACTCTGATATGGCCCAATTTCTGCATGTGCTTGCCCCCAAAGTCCACAGCTGCCAGAGCTAGGCCGTTTTCATTTGCAGGAACGCTCATTATCTACTCAGATATTTCATAGATGCAGAGTCTACCTAGCTGATCACGGGGATTCAATCTGTAACCTGTACAGCTGATGGAAAGATTTTTGATATTCTTCTTTAGTCACCCCATCCCTGGGGTTCAGCTTTGGTTTTATCCCCACCTCTGCGTGTGGTCCACCCAGAAGAGTCTGGTCCTGAGGCTGCCTTGGAGCTCTTGGGTCTGCCCCTGTGAGGACAGGCTGCAGAGATGGTATGACTGCTTGGATCATGGGAGGCCCAGCAACACCAAATGCACAGGGAAGCCAACGGCCACAGGTGCAAGAGATATGTCCAGTGAGGGCCTTTTCTGGTGCCTGGTGTAAGTCGCATGAGGGCCAGCCCTGGCCAGACTTTTTTTTATTGCCCTGCACCTGGTGCATGAGGGCCAGCTCTGAGGGGGCTTTTTTATTGCTCGGCAGCCGGCGCTTAAGAGCCAGCCCTGAGCAGGCTTCTTTTATTGTCATCGGCAGGTGCTGGCATGTGGGGAGAGAGCGGTTACTGTAGTGGCTCCTCCCCTTGCGTGTGACTCAGCAGTAGTGCCCTGCTTCCGTGGCAGTCCTGTCTTCCTCTGTAGGCATTCCCTCCCGTCCCCTCAGTCCATCTTCCCACAGCCAACAGCAGTTCTCACTCCGGGCCTGTTCTCCAATCCCCACACACCAGTTTGCTGCCCCCTTGCACACCTGTGAACACACATCCCAGTCCAGGACACGGAGGGCTGTGGTACGGACCATCTGTGTATTTCTCACTCTGTCCCGTCTGCCACAGATCAGCCGCATCACCCTCTTCTCACAGCCTCAAATGCTTCCCTTCTGTCCCAGTTGATTTCCCTGTAGGAGAGGGGTTTTCCTGAATTTGGGAATCTCTCCTCTGCTTCAGCTCCCCTGCCCCAGGGTGCAGGTCCCATCCTGCTTCTCCTCCTCCTCCTCCCCCCTTTTTTCCATTCTACCCAGTTATGCAGGGATCTTTATAGTCCTTTCCAGTGTCCAAGGTCTTCTGCTGGTTTTCAGCCGGTGTTCTGTGAGAACTGTTGCATCTATAGATGTATTCCTGATGTATCCTTGAAGAGAGATGAACACGTCCACCTACTCCTCCACCATCTTGAATCTCCTACTTTTATTTTTATTTTTTTAAATTTTTAGTTTTTGGCTATATTGGGTCTTCTTTGCTGCATGTGGGGTTTCTCTAGTTGAGGCGAGTGGGGGCTACTCTTTGTTGCAGTGCACGGGCTTCTTACTGTGGTGGCTTCTCTTGCGGAGCATGGGCTCCAGGCACGTGGGCTCAATAGTTGCAGCACGCGGGCTCTAGGGCTCAGGCTCAGTAGTTGTGGCTTGTGGGCTCTAGAGCGCAGGCTCAGTAGTTGTGGCACATGGGCTTAGATGCTCCGCGGCATGTGGGATCTTCCCAGATCAGGGCTCGAACACGTGTCCCCTGCACTGGCAGGCGGATTCTTAACTACTGTGCCACCAGGGAAGTCCTCGTTCAAATCTTTTGTCCATTAAAAAATTTGGTTGTCTTCTTTCAAATCATTTGTTGTATGAAAACTCAACATGTATAAAGGACTAGGAAAGTTCAAAGAATTGGAGTTTTGAGTACCTGAAGGTTAAATAGGTCTATAGCCTGAGAAGGCTGAAGAGGTGGGCATAGTCCTGACCTTGTAGAGCAGCTGTCCCCCACCGTTTTGGCACCAGGGACCAGTTTCATGGAAGACAGGTTTGCCATTGGCGGGGGTGGGGTGGGCGGGGGGTGGTTCATCTGGTAGTGTGAGCAATGGGGAGTGACGGGAGCGGCAGATGAAGCTTTGTTTGCTCGCCTGCCGCTCACCTCCTGCTGTGCCAGTCCGCAGCCTGGCAGTTGGGGATCCCTGTTGTAGAGCTGCATTGTCCAATATGGCGGCCCCTAGCCACACGGGGCTGTGGATCATGTGAAATGTGGCTTGTCCAATTTGAGACACACTGTATATATATTGCAAAATGATTACCACAGTAAGGTTCATTAACACATCAGTCACCTCACATAGCTATGTAGATTTTGTAGTGATAACATTTAAGAGCTACTTGAATTATTGATTACATATTGAGATGACCATATTTTGGATAGATTGACTAAAATTAAATATAGTATTAAAATTATTTTTACCATTTTGAAACTTTTTGGAAAAATATGGCTACTATGAAATGTAAAATTCCATACATGGTCCCCAATATATTTCTGTTGTATAGCGCTGTTTCAGAACCTTGACCATCAGGAATTTGGATCTTCATTTGCAGAGAAATGGGAAGGCATTTTAAGCTTGAGGGAAATTGTGACCATATTTTTGAAAAAAAGAAATGTAGTGTGGAGAATAATTAAGTAGGAAGAATAATTAGGGTGGGCAGCTTTGCAGTAGTCCAGATGAGAGATGATAGTCACTTGGTGGTGACTGGGAAAAACAGCTTTCTGTATCTCTAAATAGTATCTCTAATATAATTACAATTTTGGAGAAAACTTTTTGAAAAATGTGTGTAGGAGGGTGTCAAGGCAAATATCAAATGGAATGTCCTTCACAAGGGAGCTAAGATCCTAGGCTCTTCTGTGTCTAAAGTGAAGATGAAAGGCTACTTGGGGCACATACACTTGCTCAAGGAAGAGCCACTTAAATGGCAACTCTAGACTGTGCAAAATGTGCACTAGAGCGTGATACAGATTTGGCTTTGACCTTGATTGAGGGGAACCACTGGAGTGTTTTGAGCACAGGAGTGACATGGCCACCGTCATTGCTTAAAATGTTGTTGTCATTGCATTTTAATTATAAGATGATGCTGGCTGCTGTGTTGGAAATAGACTGGAGGGGGCGAGGGTAGGAGAAGAAAGACCATTTATTTAAGCAATTCTTAATTGGTAAGCATTTTCATCGTTTCTAGTTTTCTCTAGTTTTAAACAACAGAGTAATCAATGTTGTGCAATAATAAAATTATTTATTTAAAATAAGAAAGTAAAAGGAATAGTGTAATTTTATTACATCCTTCCTTTATTTTCTTAAGATAAATTGCAAGAAACAGAAGTCCTGTTCAATGAGGTCATCTGTTATTATGGCTTTTGATATATATATATATATATATATATATTGCCAAATTGCCTTCCAGAAAGTTGGATCCAATTTATAATGCTGCTTCCTGCTACTAAATGCCAGCCCTTGGCAGTAGTATTACTCCTTCTTAAACTTAATCGAGCAGCAGCTCCAAGTATGGCTTTAATAATTCTTATATAAATTAGCTCATTTTTTGAAACACCTCTCCGCAGCGTCCCCTGATTCAGCTGTTCCATTAAACTTTGGGTAAATTATATAGTCAATCTTTTCTGGTTAGTGCCGACAATTTATTAAGTTTATCTTGTTCCTACAGGTGGAAGAACCTTGTCAAATCGGTAGATTGTTGATTTCTACTTTAATATTTTTTACAGGAATTAAATGACCAACTCAAAAGTTTAGAAAAGGAAGTCTGAGTATTTCTTTGAACTTATTGTTGGATATTAAACTTTTGGTGAATTTTTAATCAGGAATCTCATAAGTGCTAAAACCCTAAGAAAAACCTATTACAAGTTGGCTTAATAATGAGGGCAGTGTAAAATTTACATTTTTTGGTGAAAGTTTTTTCAGAAATACTTCAGGATTGAACACTAATCCTGGAGTTTTTCAGAATGAAGCGTCTTTTCCAGAGATTTTTTTTTTTTAAGCTGAGAAGGCTTAATAAGCAATCTAGAATTCTTTGTTGGGAGAAAAAACATAAAGGCAAATAAACTACATTTATAAACATTTATAAACTATGTTTATAAATGTGCATGCATGTATTTAAATATAAGTTCTTTCTCTCTGTTCCCTGGAGAATCACTGGGTGAAATTAATTTTAAGAGACCATTGACCAGGCCCCTCAAAGGTTAAATTAAATTGAGGAGTGCTACTGCAATTTGATTATGTTTTCATCTTTTTGGATTCGTCATCTAGTATAGATTGAAGTCCTATTTTCATATGTCTGTATAGGTCACCTAAAAGGGTTGTTCAAAATTCTAATTTCTTCCCTCATGAATAATTTCTCTCACAAGGTAACCTTTGTCTTCTGTGGACATAATAGAGGTGTTTATATAGAAGTAGCAAAAGAAAATGGATTCTATTTTGTGACATACTGAGTCATAAGATAGAGTTATGCTTCAGTACTCAGCCAGCTGATCTTTTCTTTTTCCCAGCGTGGAGGTTGAGAAGAGGGTTGGCCTGCTATTGTCCTTGTGTGGAGGGTAGAGAAGCCAGGCTCCCAAACAGATAGGAGGAAGGGGTGACCGCAGACATGGTGAGGTTTAGAGCTAGACAACAACCAAGAAAAAAAAAATTTCTGTCACAAACCTGCCCCTGATGTCTCCCATTTCTGATATTAACCCATTCCTTATGTTAAATTGCTCTTCACTGATTCTTCCAGAATTTTCTTCCTCCCTCCTCCAGTCCTCCAGCTTTGCATCTCATTGCATCATACTTTAGCACCTGCTACTCTGTGTTGTTGTGCTCATCCCCAGGTGCGTGTGTCACTCTTCTTCCTTGACAAAAATGTATCTTCAGACTGCCTGTCATTCTTTCTAGCTCTATTCCTGCATAATTCTTGGTGATTTATTCATTTATTTTTTAAATCCTTCCCTGATTATTTATTTACGTGGTTGCACCGAGTCTTAGTTGCAGCTCGCTGGCTCCTCAGTTGCCTCATGCATGTGGGATTTAGTTCCCTGACCAGGGATTGAACCCGAGCCCCCTGCATTGGGAGCACGGAGTCTTATCCACTGCACCACCAGGGAAGTCCCAATTCATGGTGATGTAAACACAGCTGATTCTCATTATGTGTGGTAGTGATGTTCCATAAAGTAACATGGAACACTGAATTAGTGAGCACTGAAACGCTGCCGTGTCCTTCCAAGCTGCCTGTGTCCAGGGAAAGCAAGTCCTTGCCCTTGATGTCTGTGCGGAGGGGCCCCTACTTGTACCCAAGATTCAAACAATGACAGACTGCTCAGGTTTAGAATGTAGTAGATATAATGACATTGGGACCATAACTGTGAGGAAAGGGTTCACTTCAGCCCTGGGCTGATCCCAGCCTGCCTGTGAGAAGGACTTCAGTCCTGTGTCTCTGCAGGCTGCAGCAATCAATGAATGTGGCATATTGGGCCTGTTCCGTTTGTTGTGAGGCCTTGGTCTGGGAGACCGCTCCTGGACCAGGGCTGCTGGGGGCTGGCGTGCAGGTTTGGGGCCTGTATCACTGGCCCCATATGAAAGATTGTCGGGAAGCTGTAGCTGTGGTGCCTCTGTGTCAAGGTGACCTATGCACACCCTGGATGTCATTCTGTGGCAGCCTTGCGTTTCCTGCGTGGGTGTGGGGACAAAATAAGCTGTGCACTTGGGTACCTGTTGAGTGTCGTATGAGTTTCCTGTCACTGCTGTGACAAATGACCACAAACTTGGCACCTTAAAACAACATAAACATATTACTTTACAGTTTTGTAGGATAGGAGTCTGTCACGTATCTCACGGAGCTAGGATCAAGGTGTCGGCAGGTCTGTGTTCCTTTCTGGAGGTTCTAGGGGAGATTGCATTTCCTGGCCTTTTCCAAATTCTAGAGGTCGCCTGCATTCCTTGGCTGTGGTCTCTCCCTCCGTTTTTAAGGTCAGCAATGGTGGATTGAGTCCTTCTCAACATTGTATCCCTCTAATCTCTTCTGCCTCGCTCTTCCACTTTTAAGGACTCCTGTGATTGCTTTAGGCCCATCTGGACAATCCAGAATAATCTCCCTATCTTAAGGTCAGCTGATTATCAACCTTAATTCCATCTACAACTTTAATTCCCTTTCTCCATTTAACATAACGTATTCACAGGTTCTGGGAATTAGGATGTGGGCATCTTTGGGGGGCCGTGATTCTGTGTACCACAGGTTCCTGATGAAAGGAAGATGCTGTTCCCTGTCCTCTAACCTTCTACAAAGGGATGTAAATGGAGACGAAAGCCTGAAACGTATCTTGAATCTGATTGCCAGTTTGAATCTGCAACCACTACTGCATCAGTGTCCATTAGAACACAGTTTTGAGAGGGCGGATTTTTACTGGGAGCACTTCACATGTTCAAGCACAGTTTATTAAGTCTCTGTAGGAGGCTACTGTTCTGGTAATTGACTAATTTCTTAATTGTGTAGCTCCCAGGATATCTTTCCTTTTCAAAACCTCTGAAAATAATTTGGAGATGCTGGGTAGTGGGTTTCTGGGACTCTGCTAACTATTCAGATCTCCTGATAACTATTCAAGTCTCCAAAGCTTTAGGACTTTTTGTGGCCAACAGAAAGAATTGAAAGCTACTGTTTTCTTTTAGAGGAAAATTTTGGTTGTTTTTTTTTTTAACCCTTGTGATATAAATTTTAAATGAAGCCAATATGCTAAGCTGGACTGCTGTAAAATGGTTTTCATCATTGCGTTCATTGTGTCAACCCGATCTTTGGCTCCAAATATGCTGCTCTTGTAAAAATTTTATTTCAGCTGTCAGGGTAATCAAAATGGTTTCAAAAGCTCTCCTTGAATACTGAATTGAAATAAAATAATAAAATATGCTATTGAATGTCAGACTCTACAGAAGGAAGATACCAGATATGGGCAGGTTTTGCTTTTTTAAAAAGAAGTCGATTTTATTAACTTGTTTATTTGGTTATAATTTTGAGGAGACTATTCCCGACATATATAGTTTCAAAATCAATCAGGTGGCTTTCAATCCAAAATTGGATTTGGGACTACATAATTAAACAGAAAGGACAGAACAATATTTCATTTATCGAAGTTATCTTTTGATGCCACAGTTTATGTCGTATGACGGGATTTTTGTAATGTTGTTGGATTGCATAGGCAGAGAAATAAAATGGTGGCTACAGGTTTTATCCTTTAAAATTTTGATACTACAGATCTGCGTTTCTGAAACACCAAGAGCTACAGATGTCTGTAAGCTACATGATTTTATTATTCTATCACAGAGTACAAATGTTGTCGATGTTGTGGACGACACAGATGTGGAAATGAGGATCAGACTTTGGAGAGAACTAATTGAGTAGCCAAAGGACTATGCAAAAACTTGTTCACAGGAAGCTCGCATTTTAAAACATTACCTAGCAAAGTCATGGTTCAAAACTAAAACAACCCAAGATCACGAGGCCAGATCTCTTCAGAGACATCCTGAGGATAAAAGTACCAGGTTTGCTGTTGTGTGAGTTGGCTGCTCCAGAGCAGCTGGGGGAATGTTTTCATCCTCCACATGTCTCTTCTTCAGTGAAAGCCTCTGGACAACCTCCCTGTCTGTCCCAGGCTCCACCTCTGACTGCTGCTGTGTTTGCACCTCAGAATTCCTTCCCACCCTTGGTGTTCATTTGTCCGTCCATCCTTCTATCCAACAAGCTTTTGTTGAGCACCACTTTATAAGAAGTTAATTATAAAAGAATCGATGAAGTTGGTTTGGGAATGATGTTGATCTGCATTACCTAATCACTCAGACCTAGGGAAAACTTCAGGGAAAAAGTGAATCGATCAACTCGCTAATTTCAAGGGTCAGGGTCTTGCCGTCATTCATTCATTTTTTTGGTTTTTGTTTTGATCCGAATTTTATTTTATTTATTTGTCTTTTGTAATTCTTATTAATTATCTATTTTATACATATTAGTGTATATATGTCAATCCCAATCTCCCAATTCATCCCCCCCAACCATCATTCATTCTTGCTGACTACCTTTATGAGTTGGTCACTGTGTCAGGCGCTGGCAGGGTATTAAGACAAAGCAGACATCAGTTAGCAAATTGCAAATGGGGGTCAGTGAATTGGAGTGAGGATGGGGGAGGTGGGAAGGGAGAGGGTAGGCTAGGAAAAAAGGGGCTAGATAAAGTTGTGAAGTGACTGGAATTTTCCATCACCATTTCGTGTGCCTACTATCTGTTAGTAGCAGCCCCCTCAAATTTCTAGGACATTCTGTCGCTCTGTAAGTAGTGAAGGGCCCTTTCCCTCCCAACCCCACTCCCATTCTCCACCGGGTGACCTTGGCTATCTCTGTCTCCAGTCTCTGGATTCATCCTTTTCGATATGTCTCATCTGTATGTCTTATGTCCCACTCTGTTACGGCAGAGTCCTCTTCTAAGGGCCATCTTTCCACTCGATTAACCAGTTAATGAAGATACATAAGAGGGGACATTCTCCCTGCAGGCCATGTAGCAACGCTAGTGGCTCTACTGGAATTTAGCAGATACGCAGGTCTTTCACTACCACACACACACACACACACACACACCATGTAAGTGGTTACCTTTTGGTAGTCTTGATAGGAGCTTTGCCAAAATACTGCTCCCGATTCAGGAGCGGCCAGCAAGTGGCAGAAAGAGTGCATGAAGCTTCAGCTACAGTGTCGTTCTCTGCAGTAGGGTAGAGTGAATTCACATCCAACAATAGTAGAACACATTGCAAAAAACGGCCTCAATACTTTTCGGCTCCTCTCATCAGGAGATGGAGTCTATCTCCCAGTCCTTGAAACCGAGGCTGGCCTGGGGATTGCTGTGACCAGTGATATCAAGTGAGTTCCAAAGCAAGGCATCAAGAGGCCATGCGGCTTCTGCTTTTGTTTGTCTTGGGACATTGTGACCACTGTGTGAAGGAACCCAGGCGATCCTGTTGGATGATGAAAGGCACATGGCTCTGTCACTCGAGCCTGCCAACCGCCCAACATACGAGTGAGGCCACCTTAGATCATCCAGCCATCATCTGTCCATCAGCTGACGCCAGAAGCACAGAGAAGTCCAGCAGGGATCTACTGAGCCAGCCCCGATCAGAAGAACAACAAGCCAGCTCCCAGAATCATGATCTAGATAAATGGTAGTTGTTTTAATCCACTAGGAACTGATATGAGCAGTCATATGAGGTGATTGTGATCCTATTTTTAAACAGGGAGAATGGGATGGATTCAGCAATGGAGTAGAATGAGATCTGTAAAATGTGACTTTGTGGCCCAAAGAGGAGAATAAGGGAAGAAAAAAAGGATATGGAGATGCACGTATCTAAAACTACCCAGAAAACACAAATCTCTTGGCAGTATTTGCTGTGAAAAATCCAGAGTATTTGAATGGGTGTGAGTATCTTAAACACGCCTACTGGTATGAAGGAAGATAGCGCCGATTCTAGATGGCACTCAACTTCTATGGTATATGTCCCAGTTCAGGTCATACTGAGATTCAAAAGTTGGTGGCCTTGGTTGGTATCTGTTTATATGTATGATACGCCTGAGGGCCAATTTGTTTTTTCCGGAAAAGAGAGGGAGTTCTTTGTTACTCTGTATAACCTGAGTGCAGCTGAAGCCCTATATGGCTCAGTCTCTGAGCAATGTTGCCTTCAAAGAAACAGTATTGTGGCAGAAAAGCATAACTGACAGCAAATCACATCTGTACTCAGCCTCTTGAAAAAAAAAATGCCAAAGGGGGGAGTACATTCTTAATGCTAGCAGAGCTTCAAAGAGCATCTTCTTTAGACATCTTTATTGTTCTCAGTCTTTCTATAATGCCTTATAACAGCACTCCTAAGAACTCTCTGGAAGTGGCTCGTGAAAAAATAAAATGTTCTCTTCCCTTTTTCTCTTTAGTCTTTGAAAACTCTTCCCTGAAGCCAAAAGGCACAGCTTTTTGGTCTCTTGACTGAGTCCCCGATCAAGTATAGAGCTAAGTATCTCTTTCTTGTCCTGTCCTCTAAACTCTACCCTCATCACGGTGATACTCCCTCATTCACCACCTCTTTCTTTTCCATCCCTAAGTTGTTCATATAGTCATACCTTCCTAAAGCTAGCGCTCCCGGTATCTGACCCTCTGTGATACATTTGGGCCTCTGGGGTGGGTAATCTGTTTTTATTTCTCTGAGAATCATCTCATTTCCCAGATTCCACACTCCATAGGAGAGACTCGGCGCTTAACTCACAAGTAAGATTACTTCCTCTTTAGAAACAGGCGGAAAGTGGGAAGGGCTGAAATATTCCTGTATTAATATAGCCTTATGTGAATTTGGATTATGTAAATATGAAATAAATGTGGTTAAAAATATACTTACAAAGTCTTATTTCTGGAACAAAATTTGAACTAATGTGAACCTCCCCAAATGAGAAAAAAAAAAGTCCGTAATCACATATGTTTAAAACTGGAGGACTGAGTGAATCGAAAACTCTGTGCTGTTACTACGGTCGCTGGTAAACAAAACTACGTGATGCTATTCTTTGTCAATCCTACAGGAAAATTACTCTTGAATTATAGAAGTTTTAATTATGAAAGGTGCTCTGAAAAATACCCTAGTGTAAACTGACTTCGATATTCTGTCCTCTTGTGTTTGCCTCTGTGCCTGAGGTGCAGGGAAGGGGACTGGGGAAAACTAGGAAAGGAGGGTCAGGTATTGAACCCTCATGAGGAAGGGGAGGACCAGACACTCGGTGAGCTGCTTCAGGGTCCACGTGACAACGGGCATCACTGTGAAAGGATGAGAGCCAGTGTCCCCATTTCTCCGTGGCACCCAGGACCACTCTGGCATTTTCAAAACTGGCAACTCTGGACGAGGAGGAGACATGGGCAAGGTTGTTCCAAGATGTCCATCAGCCATGTCAGCATTGAGTCTCCCCCTAGTGGCTGCATTAGCAAAGACATTGATGGAGGGAACTGGAGGAGAAAGGGCTGTGAAAATGGCAGGTGCTGCTGACTGGCTGACAAGCTGGTCCATGGGCACAGGAGAGGCATCTTTTGAAGGCTTTTATTGATCTTTTGGGGTGGGAGGATTCTTTTTGAGGGTCTGTGTGAGTGGGAAGAGTTAGATGCAAGAACTTTGAGATACTGATGATAATCACCCTGAACGTATGGACAGGCTGCTTTGACCTTGGGATTCTTATACTTGTCCACACTGGTATGGTGGCTTTGCTCCTTATTCTCTTGGAGGGCTTCAGCTATTTACGTACTTAACTCCCTAAACCTCTGATTCCTTGCTTGTAGAGTGGAGGCAAATAATCACACTTACTTTAAGAAATTTTTGTGAGGATTCAGTGGGCTGATGGAGGGAAGGAGCTCCGCCTGGTGCCTAGCGTACATTGTCAGCACTCAATAAACGTGAGCTCTCGTTGTGTGGTCATCACATCCACAGTCTGAAATGTGCTCTCTCAGTTTTATAGAACCCTTGGAGTTGCTAACATGACCCGCTGACAGGACTACCTTGATATCGTCGGTAACTTGTGGGTCTTGGATCCCTCCTAATCTTTATCTTTTTAAAATATTTTATTTATTTATTTGGCTGCGCCGGGTCTTAGTTGCGGCACGTGGGATCTTCGTTGCCTCGTGTGGGATATTCATTGTGGCATGTGGGATCTTTTTTAGTTGCGGCACGCGGGCTCTTAGTTGTGGCACGCAGGATCTTTAGTTGCGGCACGTGGGGTCTTTAGTTGCGGCCCGCGGACTTGTTAGTTGCGGCATGAAGATCTAGTTCCCTGACCAGGGATCGAACCCGGGCCCCCTGCATTGGGAGCATGGAGTCTTAACCACTGGACCACCAGGGAAGTCCCTCTTCTAATCTTTAATGGTTGACGTGGCAAGAGGACACAGCTCATGGTTTCTTCTTAATCTCAGGCCCTCTATAATGGGAACTGTCATCACAGTTGACATTTTCTAATTTTCTGCCACGTCTTCTGGGAAAACAGTAACTTCTTACTCAGGGGAGATGGTATTTTATCAGGCAAGTTAAAGCCATTCTGAGAGAAGAGAAATTACCTCTATGTTCTTGTTCACTGACCTTTGGGGAAAATTACTGCTGTTTGCTTTTTCCTTAATTAAATGGCAGAAAAATTCTGTAGAAGCAATTAACACAAGTCTTTAATTCTAACTATACTAAAGCCTATTTTTCTGTCTCTATCACATCAAAATGGCAGGTCAAATGAATCTTTGGAAGTATGACTAAGGGTTTCCATGGCAACCAGGTGGGAAGAAGGGAGGGAGGAAACCGAGTTCTGGGCTCTTGGTACTTTATCTCCCACGCATTGGGGACCCTAGTGAATCCGTTTGTGGATGGCGTCTCTCTGTGTCTTCGGTGCACCCAAGTCCCGAGCTCCAAATGCCCCTTTCTACTCAAGGTGGGGCCAGTGGATGTCGGGGTGACTGCTGATAGCAAAAGGATCCCAATGAACAGTCATACCATAAACCGGATTATAGTTTTCAGTCCATGAAATGTTTTTATTTACATTATTTTATGTAATCGTGTTATCACTCTAAGTTATTTCCGTTGTAAAGGCGAGGAAGCAGAGGTGAAGGGGTTTGCTCAAGTCGAGTGGCAGAGCCAGGGTCTGTATCATCCAACTCTCAGAACAATGGCCATTACTTTGGGCCATGGTATATGCCAAAACCTCCTTCCCTGGGTCTTCCCTGCCCACTGTGGCAGGTTGGGTGGCTGGAGAGAGTGAGGCTTTACCTGTGTCCTCCTTGGAGGCTGTGATGGGGAATGGGGCACAGCTTTATGCGTTTCCATGAAAAGCTCAGGTGCCGGCACGAGAGACTAATATTTTGTGGAAAACATGCACATGGCCTTTCTTCCCTGGTTCCTGATTCTTTGCCTGCTGGAGTGTGGAGGTCCTCATCGATTGCAATCATGAAAGACACTCTCTTATTGCATCTGGTAACACAATCCTTCCACAGTTTTCTTCAGTTACACTGATTATTTCCCGTTATGAGTTTATTCTTTTCTGAGCTTTTTCCTCAAGAAGCTTCTGCAATTTTAGCTTCAATTATATTATTATTATAAGAAGTGGCTCTCCGGTGGCACAATGGAGTGGATGGGGGTTGTGTTATTTTGACCTCTCACGTAAAGCATCTTCTAACTTTTGTTGGGGATGAGAGAACTGGTTGCTGATTGGAGGTGGCTGGACTGCGTGAGTATCCTAGACCTTCACTGATGATGAAATAACATTGCAGTTATTTTCCACCTTTAGAAGTATCTCCCTCCTTTCCTTTCTACTTCAAGCCTGCCACTAAGCACTTTTTTCTCTGGAAGCTTTTCTGGCTCTCCTGCTTCCTTTTCATTCCCACCATAATCCCATAATAATGAACGGCCACCTTAGATCCCAGTGTATCAGCTGCCTCCTTTCTGTCTTCTTAGTTTCTTGTCTTTATTCCAATGCATCCTACACATAGCAGCATGAATACTTTCTTTGGCTTTTATTTGGATTAGGTCACTCCCATTCTAAGGAGCCCAGAATACCTCTCAATTACCTCTTGAATAAAATTAAACCTCCTAATTATGTACGCTGAAGTCCTCAGCCTGTAAAGTCTTCCACTTAATGGCCCCCTGCCTGCCCTCCTCCACTTGGGCATCCTACTCCAGCTTCATAAGACCATTGACACCCGCAGTGTACGTTTATCCCCACTGATTAACTGTGAGCCTTTGCACATCCCACCTCTCTTGTTCACAGTGCTTCCCCGCTTCATTTTACCAGGGATATAATTGGTTTAACTTTGTTTAACTCAGTGTGTCTCAAATTTATTTTCCCATGGAAGACTGTTGCTCACAAGATGGCCTTTAAAACTGTGCTGGAGAGCTTCTGTCGCCTCTTTGCTCCTCCAGGTGTGCCCTCAGCCCTCCCTCCCTCTGCTGTGTGCTCACGGGGGAGGCTGGCCTCTGTCATGGTTACAGTGAATCTAGATGTTGCTCTGAAGGTATTTCGTAGATGTGGCTAACCTGTACAATCAGTGCACTTTAAGTAAAGCAGATTACCCTCTGTAATGTGGGTGGGCCTCACCCAATCAGTTGAAGGCTTTGAGAGCAAAAACTGAGGTTTCCTGAAGAAGAAATTCTAGTTCAAGATTTCACTCTCAGCCTCCCACCCCAACCCCAATCACATGAGCCAATTCCTTACAGTTAATCTCTCTCTCTTTCTCAGTATTGATTCTGTTTTTCTGGAGAACCCTGACTGATACACACCTCAACTTCTGGGTTGGTTTGGCCAGTAAGGCCTACCTGCAGGTGATTAGAGGAAGGAAGGAGAGTCAGGTTACGGTGTTTATTCTCTGGATCACACTCTGCTGGGTCACTTATATTTGGCTGTGTCGGTGGACAGAACTCCCAGCTCCAATCTGGAACCTTCTCCCTAGGACTCTTTCCTTCTTGGTTATGGGTTCAGTAAATCGTTCCACCCTCTTTCCCCTAGGGACGGTCACAGCTCCCTGCTGTTACTAGATCTGGGGGCCCTGCTCTATCTCTTGTGGTCTCCCTACACTCTGTCCTCATCTCTGTGAATAGCCCATTGTTAAACTTCCCTCAAATCGCCCAGTTTGAAGTACCATGTATTTCCTGACATAACCTCGACTGATATGAGACTAGCGTTCCAAGGACTATACTTTGGGAAACTATGCTTCAACTTCAACCTTTCTTTTACTAGGGTGGCAAAGCTGTAGGGTTCACGGTTCCCCAAAACAGCCTGGGGGAAGTCAGGACAGACATCACAGGAAAAGAGATTCTTGGGTTAGGAGCTGAATCATGGATGGGTTTAGTTGAGCTGGAGAGAAGGTGGGCATGGTGACAGAGTGCAAACTACCATTTGTGGACTCGACAATTATAAAATCCTTCTGTACATTTTATCTCATTTGATCCTCGGAACAATCCCGTGAGGTGAGCAGTTACCCCGTGGCACAGATGATCAAGGAGATGAGCAAATGAGAAGGGTAGGTTGGCGGCGCAGGAGAAATCTGTCTAAAGTGGAGAGTTCTTGATGAAAAGTGGGGAATAACGTTTCTAGAGGTCAGGCAGGGCCAAGTTATGCATGATCCTGAGGGTGGAGGTGAGGAGTTTGATTTGATGTGAGAGACTGCAGAGAGCTTTTGAAGGATTATTTGCAATTTTTTAATTGACTCTATGAATAATACATGTTCATAGTAGAATATTTAGGAAAGTAAAGTGTAAAGAAAATAAACCTCATCCATAATTTTATCACCCAGTGATGTCTTTGTTTTATCCTCTTAAAGCTTGAGATAAATCAACATGGTGCGTGTTTTATCCATCTGACACAGAGTTTCTCAACTGTGGCACTATTGACAGGATAATCCTTTGTTGTAGGGGGAGAGGGTTGCCTGTGTATTATAGGATGTTTAGCAGCTTCCCTGGCCTCTACCCACTAGCTGCCAGTAGTGCCCCTCCCCCCAGTCGTGGTGCCCAGCAATGACTCCAGACATTGCCAAGTGTCCCTTGGTAGGCAGGTCATCCCCAGTTGAGAATCTCTGATGTAACTTTACATTGTGAGCATTTTCTCTCGCATCATTAATAATCAGAAAAAAATCCGTACCATACTTTACTTACTCACGGCTTTGTTTGTTGGATGTTTAGTCTGTTATATAAATATATAAATGTGTATTTAAAAATATGTATATATTGCCGTCATGAACAACACAGTGATGAGTATCCTTGAATATAAATCTTTAGTTGGATCTCTGATTATCTCCTTAGGACCAATTCCTAAAAGTGCATTTCTGAGTCAAAGGGCGTGAGCGTTTCAGGACTCCTGGTATATTTTTCTGCAAAAGTGCCTTCCAGTTGGCTTGTGTTTAGGGGGCCAATCCTGAATTTAATTTCTTTTTCTCCAGTGTGTTGTTTTCTCAATTTTCAGCTCCGATTCAGTTTCCCAACCGTGTCAGAAAGTCATTCCACTTTGTGAAGAAAATCTGTCTCATTCCCTAAGAGAGGCAGGGAGAGAAAGAAAAGAAAACGACTTCCAATAGACTTTTCAATTTTCTAGTTTACAACCTCAAATTCGCACTTTACATAGCTGAGTCTGCCTTCTCATTAGTATTATAAAATAGGTTGTTATTATTGTGCCCTCCCAGGGATGTAAAACTAGAACAGAAATCCAGTCCAGCTCTTCCCCCAACTACTTCTGTAATCTTGGGCAAATTGCTTCATGTTTCTGAACCTAACTCTCCTCATTTGTAAAATAATGTGGTGAGATGAGAGAAGATGACCTCTCAGGGCCTTTAGAATTCTACGTATTTGTGTTCATGTGACGGGAAGAAGAGAAACAGCTCCACCAGCAACAACTTGGGGCCCTGGAGTCTTCTTTTCTAAAATAATATAATTTAAAAATGGCAAAACGCAACACTTGTATGTGTATCCCAGTCATTCGTGAACTTTGTTACCTTTTATTATGCTGTAGCCCTTTTGTTCTCCAATCGCCAGAATGTTCCTGAAGTGCTGAATGCTGAAAGGGCAGAGGTAGAATGTGGATGTTTATATAGGGCTGTTGTCGAGACAGGAAAAGTCACAGATTGACTTTACCCACGATATAATATATATCATTGTTATCTACGGTTGTTAACGATGAATATGTATATGATAATTCTATAAATATTATATATATATCATCTGTCCATCCATATATCTGCTTATTGAGTGTCTTCTCTACAGGAATGGAAGTTCCATGAGGGATAGACTTTGTCTGTCTTGGGATCCATCTTGGGATCCTCAGCATCTAAGACAGTGCCCAGCACTGGTACCTGCTCAATAGGTAAGTGAAGAACAGATGCATAAATGAATAAATAAGGATGTCACCTATCAAAAAGACAGGAAGTGACAAGTGCTGGCGAGTATGTAGAGAAAAGGGAACCCTTGTGCTTTGGTGGTGAGAATGTAAACTGGTGCAGTCACTGTGGAAAAGAGTAAGGAGGCTCCTGAGAAAAATAGAGCTAGCACACGGTCCAGTAATCCCACTTACGGGTATAAATGAAAAGGAAAGGAAACCACTATCTTGAAGAGATATCTGTGCCCCCATGTTCATTGCAGCATTATTTACAGTAGCCAAGCTATGGAACCATCCTAAGTGTCCACTGATGGCTAAGTAGATAAAGAAAATGTGATGTATATATACAATGGAATATTATTACTCATCCATGAAAAAGAAGGAAAATCTGCCACTTGCAACAACAGTGATGAAACTGGAGGGCATTATACTAAGTGAAACAAACCAGACAGAAAGACAAACACTGTATGCTATCACTTACATGTGGAATCTAAAAATAAATAATAAATAAATAAAAACTCACAGAATAACAGAGAGTTAAACTGTGGTTGCCAGAGGTGTGGGTTGGGAGATACTGGTCAAAGGGGGTACAAACTTTAAATCATAAGATGAATAAATTCTGAGGCTATAATGTACAGCATGGTGACTATATTAAATAATTCTGTATCGTATGCTTGAACTCGGCTAAAAGAGTAGATCTTAGCATTCTCAAAAAAGGGGAAAAAAGTAACCATGGAAGATAACAGATGTGTTAATTAACTTGATCATGTTAATCATTTCACAATATATGTGTATATCAGATCATGACATTGTAAATATGTTACCATTTTTTAAAATTGTACCTCAGTACAGCTGGAAAAAATAAATGAATGTGTGAACTGGATATCTGTGCGGCACGTACAAATATGTCATGAATACAACTTAGTAACAAGAGTTCTCTGCTTGTAGTTTTGTGTCTGTGGACCTTGAACCCTGTCCATGTTGCTCAGAATGCGTCCTCTGAAAAGAACCCCACAGATGTCGCTGTTTTTCAGTTGACTAAAATGATGGAACCATATTTGTGAATGATTGACTGAAGGAATGAATGGAGAAACGAAAAAAAATGAAGGAACAAATGAGCTAACACAGGTAAAATGAATATTTTTTTGGCTAAAACAGTAATCTAGTTTGGATTATACCATTTTCCTCTGCCATCATGTAAATGCTTTTATGAAGACAATTTCGGAAGTAAGCTCTACCAATGTGATTGTCATTTATTAGGCAGAGATTCATGAAAGCAGATGTGGTCAATTTTTTTTTATCACTTGTAGATGAAACATGTTCACAAATACATTAACAAGAAGGATGATGAAACTACAGATGCAGATTATCTATCTATCTATCTATCTATCTATCTACTTATCATCTATCTACAGATAAAGATACAGGAGAGGGGGTCCAGTTCAGGACTGCAAAACGAGAACTTTGAGCGTCATTTGCTACCTCACTTGTAAAATGAGAATGGAAATTCTGTCAAAGACGGTGAAGGATTGCAGTGATTGCAACACACTTGCAAAATACAAATAGATTTTGCAAAATTATCACTGCTGCAGTGATAAGCAGTTTCAGACTTACGTTAGAGAATTCCATTCTGCTATGATGTTGTAGACAAGCGATTCCAAAGAGCGCCAGATTTCAACACTGTGTAATTGTGTGTAAAATTTGTTCCAGAGGTTCAGCACGGCTGAGGCATAGGGCTGTAGCTTTGCCAGTTGTTTTCAAATGGGCAGTCAGGGCATATGGGGCAGTCAAATACTCAAAAGTATCAATAGTAAGACAAAGGGGAGTCGATTTGAATCACACATTCTCTTCAGAGACGAACTTTTTTTTTTTTTTTTGAGACGAACTTTTTTAGTCCCTAAACAAGTTATGTTGCCACTTTTTAAAATGAATTACCAGTTCCCCTGGTAATTAAAGGCAATTTTCATCATTTAACAAGCAGTCATAATGTGCATTTGGCAGTGAGCTTATACTTTAAGGTTTTTTTCTTCAGAAAGCTCTCCTTCAGCCTGTTTTGAGGTTCTAATAACTACAGTGACTATGTCTCATTGGTTTGTGGCAAACGCTAGTGGGCTCTTCGCCACACTTGTTTTCTTTCCTCCTAGGCCCACAGCTGGACTTCATTTCCCAGCTTCCGTTGCAGTTAGGTACAGTTAGGAGTGACTGAGCGCTGGTCCATGGAATGTAGGTGGAAGCTATGTGGTTCAGTTTCAGGTTTGACTCTTTACAACTTCCTTGAAAGTTGCAAAGTCTTAGTCAGCCTGGGTCTCTGGAAGACTCTGTGGAACAGAGACCCAACCCGCATCCCCAACATCTAGCTGACTGGGCTTGATTTGTGAGAGCAATCAGTTTTGATTGTTTAGACCACTGAGATTTCTGGGCAACCAGCATCACCCTAACTCACGTACAGCGTAGAGAATGAAAACACTCTAGAACAGAAGCAACAGAAACATGGACAAACAACAGAAACGGGAATTGTGATGATCATTACAGTTGTAAAAATAGAAACGACAGAAGTATGTAGGCACACTTGACCTCTCCCATTGTAGTGATCTGAGCCAGTCCATTTTCAAAGTATGCAGCAGCTGCCCACATGCTGGGAATTAACTGAAGTGGGGCCTCAATAAGGACCCACGAAAATAATAACCAAACTGAATGTAAAACACTTCAGTTCAAAAAACCATTCATTAATGAAGAAGGACACTTTCCTATTTATAATTCAATGACAGAAGGGTTTTATTGCTTTTTTACTTACTGTGGTAACTTATTAAAAGTGGTGGGGGTGAGGGAGAGGAAAGAGAAAGAAAGAAGAGAAGGGCTGTAAGGGAATAACAATTGGCTTTCTCCAGTGGCTTTTCTGGTTCAGAACTTGATCCAAATAAGGTTGAGCGGGTCATGCAGGGTGTGACCACTCAGGAAAGGGGCACTGTGCTGGCCTAGGGCAAGTATCCTAACCTTTACAAGAAGAGCCCTTGGGGACTCTGTAGTAAGAACCCCTCCTTGAGCATCAGGCGAAAAAGACAGAGAAAAAAAAAAAGATCTTTTATGCTGAGTGAAAATTGAGCATCTCTTCAGCCCCTCTTATGATAGCATCAAAGCTTCTCTTACTCTAATACAATTTAACCCAATATTAGATAGCCCTGCGGAAACATAAACCATACGATTATAACTAGGGTCACCATATAAGTTAGTCCAAACCAGGACGCTTTCAAAGTGAAAGGGGGACGGTCTAAAATAAATATTTACTTATTGACCAACAAAATAAATATTTATTTATTGACAAATGATTTGGTTTTGTTATACTGATGGATCTAAAAATAGTTTTATTAGAAATAAAATCTTTCAAAATAAAAGTAATATATATGTGTATACATTACAGCAAAATGAAAACATTTTTACATTGATAACTTTGACATTAAAGAATAACAGAAGCAGAGCAATTATTGTATATATTTACACATTAAAAAGTTGAGGTATAACTGACATATAACATTATATTACTTTCAGGTATATAACATAATGAGTTGATGTTTGTAAGTTATACATTTTTACTAGTTTCTTAGCTGTCTTTCTGCATTGAAACTGTCACTGATGTTTATCTAAAGAATGTATTTTTTTGGTAAATTTATTTATTGATTGATTTATTTAATGGCTGCGCTGGGTCTTCATTGCTGCGCGCGGGCTTTCTCTAGTTGTGGTGAGCGGGGGCTACTCTTCGTTGCGGTGTGCGGGCTTCTCATTGCGGTGGCTTCTCGTTGTTGAGCGTGGGATCTAGGTGCACGGGCTTCAGCAGTTGTGGCTCACGGGCTCTAGAGCTCAGGCTCAGTAGTGGTGGCGCACAGGCTTAGTTGCTCCGTGGCATGTGAGATCTTCCCGGACCAGGGCTCGAACCCATGTCCCCTGCATTGGCAGGCGGATTCTTAACCATTGCGCCACCAGGAAATTCCTAAAGAACGTGTTTTAATATGGTTTTATTGTTTTTAATCATTTTTTCATAAAATTGGCTGTAATTTTCTTTAAAGTTGCAGTTTTGTGGTTGATAATTTGAAGTTGTTGACAGATCAATCAACTTTCTCTTTAGACCATAATATTTTTAGTTGAGAATTTACCCTCTTTATAGATTCTGAACAAATTCTGCTAAAGGGGGATCCTCTCATCTCTATGTTTGTGGATATTGAAATGTGTAAGCGTTTAAGCCCAACTAATTTTTTACAGGTACTATCATTTTGCTTCCAGGTATGTTCAAGAAATATTTTACAGACAAAACTTATCCAAAAAATAGTCTCTTTTTAATTCTTTTGTATGTCACCAAATTTAGATGCTGCAAAATTGTAAGCTTTACCAATTTGAATTCATTTAGTGAAGAATATATGGATTAACCCAGTTAATGAGAGGAGCGCCATCTAAAGGCTCTTCCTAAACAAGATATCCCAAAACAGTAATAGACTCTCAAAGTTAAATCATGTACATGATCTGAGTTCTCATCATTTATATTGTTTGCTTTCTCTCTTGCATCTGCATGGATATGTTTTTTGGTGTGTGTATGTGAACAAATTGTCATTTAACACTAGATATCATTTAAACTCTATTAGACAATTATTTTGGAAATACATGAAAGCAATTTCTGCTTAGATGAGGGTGATAACTGTTTTAACCTGTATGGATATGTTTTAATGACTTCTGTTTACAGGCTTCATTCCAATGACTACAGTTTGTTGAAAGCCACATATTTTGGTTCTCCACTGTTGAATACTTGACTACAGATTTTCAGTAGATTTTGGAAAAATGTAACCAAAAGTTAGAGAACTCTTTGCACGCTCGCCAAAGTCCTGTGCCGTGGGAAGACTCAGAAGCTCAAACATTTCTAAAATCGGGTGGATGAGGGTAGCAAAGAAAGAAAGCATGTATTGCTGTGCTCGTTATTATCATTATTATTTGCATTTAACACTGTCTTTGTCAAAAAATTTTGAAGTTCATTTGCTTTGTGTATTTATAGACACATTTGAAATTTTGACAGCTACAGCTTCTATTTCGATGCGTGGAATACTCCTGCTTGTTTGAGCACCATCAGATCATGAATAATGTATGCAGCAAACCAATTCCAAGAACCGTTTTTTCCATAGGTTTCTTAATGAATTAATGCCATTGTTTGTACTGCATCACTGCCCTCCACGAAATAAGAAGTATATATTTCACATAAAAACAAGTACTTTTACCTTCCGTGTTGAGCTTTATAACTGAATGTGTGCTAGTGTTCACAGCATCAGCTGCTTCACTTTCAACAGAATGACGTGAACTTTGCTTTGTTTTCATGAAACTGATGGAAAAATTGTCATTGGTATTAACTGACTTTCCATTTGAAACATCGGAAACCATTGATATAAATCTGGCCTCATTTAATTGGGAAGTTCTTTTCTGCTAATTGACTTGACACATTACCTGTGATGTTATGTGCACCAGAACATTTGGAATTGAAAATGAGCAAATGAAGAGTTGTCAGTTGGTCGAAATGAGCAGCCTTGCTGCAGAGTGCTAGGTCCTCAGAACTTCGGCAGCTGCTTGTGTTAAATTATCTTTAGCTACAGAGGTTTTAAAATGGCAAATTTTGAAGAGATGCTGAGGCCTCCTTAGTAGGTTTGGTCTTCTGGTTTTCAGGTGGAAAATGATATCATAAGGATACCCTCACTGTAGATGGTAAATGTTGACAAATATTCTGTGCAAATTATAAATGTGTCAATACCTTGCTTGAGGAAAGGAAATTCAGTACTTAATATTTCGTTAAACCTTTTTTGTTAGCTACAAAGTAAAAAAAGGTTTGCCAAACAGTAAAATAAATGTTTATGATTTACCTCATACGATAAATGACAAGAGCACTATAAAAAGAACATTCACGGGCTTCCCTGGTGGCGCAGTGGTTGAGAGTCCGCCTGCCGATGCAGGGGACACGGGTTCGTGCCCCGGTCCGGGAAGATCCCACATGCCGCGGAGCGGCTGGGCCCGTGAGCCATGGCCGCTGAGCCTGTGCGTCCGGAGCCTGTTGCTCCGCAACGGGAGAGGCCACAACAGTGAGACAACAATCTTGTCGTAGAGTATGCGGAGATTAGTCTGAGTGTTCTTTTTTTTTTTTTTTTTTTTTGCGGTATGCGGGCTTCTCACTGTTGTGGCCTCTCCCGTTGCGGAGCAACAGGCTCCGGACGCACAGGCTCAGCGGCCATGGCTCACGGGCCCAGCCGCTCCGCGGCATGTGGGATCTTCCCGGACCGGGGCACGAACCCGTGTCTCCTGCATCGGCAGGCGGACTCTCAACCACTGCGCCACCAGGGAAGCCCCAGCCTTTATTTTCCACACGTATTTCGCATAGTCTTATCCTAAATTGTCTTGTGTTCCCACCAGCACCACTTAGTGGTGACCTGACTCGTTTGTGTATTTCTCAGGCTGATAACAGACCATGTACTACCAGATGGCTCATGTGACCAGCTGAGTCAGCAGCGTCAACTATTTGCCCTACCACCACCTCGTTCTAGAAGGGGTTAGCTGTCCGAGGGAGATTGTTTGCCAAGAAGGCCGTATCTTTGCACTTCTGCCACTGAGAGCTGGGTCCTACTTCTTTTCCCTTTGAACCTGGGGTAGCCCCGTGGTTTGTTTTGACCAATAGAGAGTAGTGGAAGCACCCTTGAGGGATTGCTGATCAAGACGTCAAGACCCTTTGTAGCTTCCTCTTTTACTGTCTTTGCTGCCCTGAGATCACCGTGGCTGGGGGCGGGGATGGGAGACTGTATAATGAGAGAGAAGCCTGGGGGTCAGCTGGTACCAATTTTCAGACATGTGCACAAGATCATCTTAGGCCAGCAGTTCTCAAAGTGTGGTCTGATGACTCTTGGTGGTCCCTGAGGCCCTTTCAGGGGGTCCGTGAGGTCAAAACTATTTGCATAGTAATTCTAAGACATCTTATCCTAAGATGGGGATAATCCTAAGTGCCTTCTTTGCTCTCCTTCGCTCCCAAGTGCGTAGTTGAATTTTCCAGAGGTTGTGTGATGTGTGATGACATCACTGCTCTGATGGTTAATAGAAAATGTGTGCTTATGTATTCATGTTTAAAAAAAAATTCTGTTTTCTAATATGGTGAATATCTATAACTATAATCCAGTTAAATGAAAGCTCTTTGTGGTCCTCAAGGGATCCCAAGACCAGAATGTTTGATAAGCACTGTCTAGAGCATTTAGTGATATTTGAGCTACCAGGCCAAGCTGCCGGCACATAGACTCATGAGCAAAGAAAACAGTGGTTGTTTTAAGTCATGAAGTTTTGGGGTGGTTTGTTAGACAGTAACAGGTAACTGATGTCCTGTCCTTAGATGCTCTAGTCTGAGAGCACTTCATTTTATCAAGTGGTGCTCTGCATGCTGTCCTTGAAAGGGTGGTGGAGATAAATCTGTATCTGGAAAAGACTGGAAAAGAAGCGATTGGTTATTAGCAGCCATGTTTAATACTTAATCACTTGTTAAAAGGTGAATTCTACTGGCTGCCTTTGGGTCTCGCACACTACTGCAGGAGGCCATAGCAGAAGGAGAGTGTAGAATGATGGTTGCCAGGACACGAGGGAAGGGAGAAATGGGGCGATATTGGTCAAAGGGTACAAAGTTTCAGTTATGCAAGGGGAATAAATTCTTTTTTTTTAATAATAGCCGATTTTTATTATTTATTTATTTTTGGCTGCGCGCGGGCTTTCTCTAGTTGCGGCGAGCGGGGGCTACTGTTTGTTGCGGTACGTCGTGGCCTTCTCATTGCGGTGGCTTCTCTTGTTGCAGAGCACGGGCTCTAGGTGCATGGGCTTCAGCAGTTGTGGCACACAGGCTCAGTAGTTGTGGCTCGTGGGCTCTAGAGCGCAGGCTCAGTCGTTGTGGCGAACGGGCTTAGTTGCTCCATGGCGTTTGGGATCATCCCGGACCAGGGCTCGAATCCGTGTCCCCTGCATTGGCAGACAGATTCTTAACCACTGCGCAACCAGGGAAGTCCCAAGGTGAGTAAATTCCAGAGATCTAACGTACAGAACGGTGAGGATAGTTAACAGTACTGTATTTTATACTTGAAATTTGCTAGAAGGATAGATCTTAAATCTTCTCACCACACACGCACGGTGATAACTCTGCAGATGATGGATATGTTAATTAGCTTGATGTGGTGATCTTTTCACAAGATAGAGGTATATCAAAACATCATATTGGACACCTTAAATATATACAATTTTATATATTATATATTTTAAATATATACAAAGGTATCTCAATAAAGCTGTTAAAAAATAGTGTCACTTCATTAAAAATGAAAAATCCAGAACAAGTGCTAAACTTGAAAAGATGCTGGGACAGTGGATATATAAACTGGCCTGTTCCAAACCAAAGAGTATGTGTCGTTATTTTATCTCTAACCCACCATCAGCTGGAGATACATCCTGGGTGACCCTGCTTGTGGTGGTGGTGATGCTTTTGAAACATACCATGAGAAGCCAGGAGAAGTATCAGTAGCATTGAATAAAATTGTAAATAGGTTCAAGACATTAAAACATTAGGTAGGTGTTTTTAAAAAGAGAGAGAGAGGGCTTCCCTGGTGGCGCAGTGGTTGAGAATCTGCCTGCTAACGCAGGGGACACGGGTTTGAGCCCTGGTCTGGGAAGATCCCACATGCCGCGGAGCAACTAGGCCCGTGAGCCACAACTACTGAGCCTGCGCGTCTGGAGCCTGTGCTCCGCAAAAAGAGAGGCCGCAATAGTGCTAGGCCCGCGCACCGCGATGAAGAGTGGCCCCCGCTCGCCGCAACTAGAGAAAGCCCTCGCACAGAAACGAAGACCCAACACAGCCAAAAATAAACAAACAAATAAATAAATAAGCCAAGCATTTGAAACCCTTTAAAAAAAAGAGAGAGAGAGAGAGAGAGAGAATGGTCCACAAGGAATATAGTTGATATTTTATAATAATTTTATATAGGGTATAATGTACATTGTATACCTGAAGCTAATATAATATTGAAAGTCAAGTATACTTCAATTTTAAAAAAAGAATGGTTACCCTAGGCATTTAAAGAATCATTGAGGGAAGCATTTCGGGCTCTTTGTGAGCCGCAGGCAATCAAATATAGGTGGTAGAGGGGTGTGCTCTAGCATCGGCTGACATGGATTTGAATTCTGATGCGTCTACCACTTAGTAGTTGGGATTCGGGGCACATCATTTAATTCCGTATGCCCTCCCTTCCCCTCATCTGTATCATGGGAAAAATAACTACGTTTGCCACAGAATCCATCCAGGGATTAAATGCATAATATCTATAATACATTGAAAACAGTGCCTGGTCGATAGCAAGTGCTCAATACAAGTTTATCATCGTCCTCAGGCTCTTAAGATGTGTTAGTGAATACAGTCTGTGACAACACTGGACCAGAAAAACCACAGGGCACGCCCAGTATAACTTTTCTTGCAGCTTATGTGTTGTTTTTTTTTAGGTTACATGTTCCATTAATCAGTAATGATGGACACGGCCATTGCCATTAATGTTGGGTTGGTAGATCACACACATCAACCCATCTGGTGAAAATCACCAACCAAACAAAGAAGCTGTAATCATTGGTTGGGTACACAACCGAAGTGGCTTAAACAAATAGTTATTTAATATTTTTCACATAACGAAGAGTCTGGAGTTGGACGTTCTAGGCCTGGTGGCTCCAGAATGACTCCCAGGCTCCAGGCTCCAGCTCCTTCCTCAGCCACCCTCAGTGTGAGATTGCTGCTTGGGGGGCCGTAATCAGCTATTCCCCGCCCCCCAATGACTGTGCCCACATTGCAGGCATGAAGAAGGGCAGAGCAGAGAGTGCACGGTGGAGGATGCCGTGTCTGAGTCTGCCGTGGTGCAGGAGCTCCCTTAGAAGCCCCGCTCAACTTCCTACTACACTTCATTGGCCTCAACTGTGTTATCTGGTTATCCTGTCTCCAAGAGAGGCTGGGGAAAGAAGTGTTTAGCTGGGCGTATTGCCTCTTCCAGCAAAAGCAGAATTCTGTTAGGAAGGAAAAGAAGGAATAGCTATTGGATTGTTGTTCTTTTGTTTGTTTGAATTTTTTTTTATTGGGGTATAGTTGATTTACGATGTTGTGTTAGTTTCAGGTGTGCAGCGAAGTGATACAGTTTTATACGTATATATATAAACACATATGTATACACATATATACAAACACATATGTATGCGTGTATATATAAACACATATGTATGCGCATATATACAAACACATATGTATGCGCATATATACAAACACATATGTATGCGCGTATATACAAACACATATGTATGCGCGTATATATAAACACATATGTATGCGCATATATATAAACACATATGTATGCGCATATATACAAACACATATGCATGCGCATATATATAAACACATATGTATACACATATATACAAACACATGTATGCGCGTATATATAAACACATATGTATGCGCATATATATAAACACATATGTATGCGCATATATAAACACATATGTATACACATATATACAAACATATGTATGCGTGTATATATAAACACATATGTATGCGCATATACAAACACATATGTATGCGCATATATACAAACACATATGTATGCGCATATATACAAACACATATGTATACACATATATACAAACACATATGTATACGCATATATAAACACATATGTACGCGCATATATAAAAACACATATGTATGCGCATATATAAACACATATGTATGCGCATATATAAACACACGTGTATGCGCATACATATAAACACACGTGTATGCGCATATATAAACACATATGTGTGCGCATATATATAAACACATATGTATGCGCATATGTAAAACCACATATGTATGCGCATATATAAACACATATGTATGCGCATATATAAACACATATGTATGCGCATATATAAACACATATGTATGCGCATATATAAACACATATGTATACGTATATATAAACACATATGTATACGTATATATATAAACACATATGTATGCGCATATATATATAAACACATATGTATACGTATATATAAACACATATGTATACGTATATATAAACACATATGTATGCGCATATATAAGCACATATGTATGCGCATATATAAACACATATGTATGCGCATATATAGACACATATGTATGCGCATATATAGACACATATGTATACGTATATATAAACACATATGTATGCGTATATATAAACACATATGTATGCGCATATATAAACACATATGTATGCGCATATATATGAACACATGTGTATGCGCATATATAGACACATATGTATGCGCATATATAGACACATATGTATGCGCATATATATGAACACATATGTATGCGCATATATAAACACATATGTATGCGCATATATATAAACACATATGTATGCGCATATATATACACATATATTCTTTTGCAGATTCTTTTCCTTTGAGGTTATTACAAAATATTGAGTATAGTTCCCAGTGCTCTATAGTAGGTACTTATTGGTTATCTATTTTACATATAGTAACGTGTATATATTAATCCCAAACTCCTAATTTATCCCTCCCCCATCCCCTTTTCTCCTTTGGTAATCATAACTTTGTTTTCTATGTCTGTGGGTCTGTTTCTACTGTGTATAAGTTCATTTGTATCTCTTTTTTTTTTAGATTCCACATGTAAGTGATATCATATATTTGTCTTTCTCTGACTTACTTCACTCAGTATGATAATCTCTAGGTCCATCCATGTTGCTGCAAATGGCATTATTTCATTCATCTTTGTGGCTGAGTAATATTCCATTGTATATACATACCACATCTTCTTTATCCGTTCATCTGTCGATGGGCATTTAGGCTGCTCCCATTAGGTCCCATTTGTTTGTGTTTGTTTTTATTTCCATTACTCTAGGAGGTGGATCCAAAAAGATATTGCTGCGATTTATGTCAAAGAGTGTTCTGCCTGTGTTTTCCTCTAGGAGTTTTATAGTATCCGTCTTACATGTAGGTCTTTAATCCATTTTGAGTTTATTTTTGCGTATGGTGTTAGAGAATGTTCTCGTTTCATTCTTTTACATGTTAGCTATTGGATTGTTAAAGGTAGAATTCTGTTTTCTGCCTGTAGGTCTCCCTTGCTATTGCGTAAGACCGTTGTGAATCTGGAATTACAAAGTGGATGTCTGTTAAACCCATCCCAGCCAACTCTGCTCCACATCACGTTTTTCCTTTTTCATCCAGTTGTCATGAAGTCACACTGATAACATTCATTAAGGGACTGGAGAAATTTATAAGCACCCGGGAGACCCATCTCTCAATATGTTTATTTGAAAGACCATTTAGCCAGTTCAAGAGATTGCATTGTGAGCAACAATTTGTCTTTTTACAGCAGTATAGGGACAGTCGAGCCGTAGTGCTTTATTTTGGAGAATTTGTATCATCCCATCTGTGCATAGATTTTAACACCGCAGGCAGGAAATAAAAACAAGATTTTTTCTTATTCTCAGAGGATTTTAAGGACAATAATATCTTTGAGTCCAGGTTTCCATTGGTTTTCTCTGGTTCCTCTGCAACTGTTAGCAAAGGCCTATTGTGATGATACCCAAATCTCTGTGAGAAAAATGATGCCGAAACACAGCAGGGTGATTTTCTGTGTATGAAATCCACGCCCACCCCCCCACCCCCCCGCCCAGAATCCCCCTTCAAATAAAACCCCGCGATGGAATGATTCCCTCCCCTTCACTCGGGTAGCACTTTGTCTCTCTATTCTTTTGTCTCACAGTCGCTCTGTCTTGTATTGGTTACTTTTGGATCTATTCCTCCTCTCCATTTCTCTCTCCACTATACTAAAGTCATCTTAAATGTCAGAGACTAAGCCACTCATCTTTCTATCTCTTGTAGCTTCTAGAGCAGCACCGCCCAGTAGAAATAGAATGAGTCACTAAACTTTCTTTATGCTAAATGTTCTCATAGCTACCTTAAAAAAGTAAAAAGAAATAGGTAAAATTAATTTTAATAATGTATTTGGCCCAATATATCCAAAATATGATCATTTAACATGTAATCAATATAACATAATTGTTGAGATACTTTACATTCTTCTTCTTCATTTTTTTGGTATTAAATGTTTGAAAGCCAGTGTGTATCTTATACTTACTTCACATCTCATTTTGGACTAGGCACATTTCAAGTGCCCAATAGCCATATGGGACTGACAGTTGCCATATTGGACAACATAGGTCTAGACAATGCCTTGGTCATTGAGAGTACGTAATAATCACCAGTACAGTTTTACTTCGGCCCCCAAAGAGGTTGCTAAATGCTAGGATTTTAGGATATATCTTAGTTATAGATTAATGTGGTTCGAAAAGATTTGAATGCTCCTTTATTAGTGTAGCCAGCTTTATGCTTCATTAATCAGGCTTAAGAGATGGGAGAGTAGGGAGAAATTTCGCTTATCTGATTTCATATAGTAACTTGACCTCAGAGAACACAGAGTTGAGTTCTCTCATATTACAGATGGATGTAACTATGATTCAGACTGGTTAAGTGAGTTGTCCAAGGTCACACATCTTGTTAGTGGCAGAGCAGTATTTGGACCCAGTGATTCATCCAGCATTTACTTAACAAAGTTATCGAGACCCATCTCTGTACAAGGTACTGTGTTAGGTGCTTGGGATACAAAGCTAATAAAACACAGTTCTAGTTTGTGAGGAGTTCACAGATAAGAGTGGGAGACCAGGAATCATGCTCTAGAACATTCTGGGTATTATAAACCTTGTACGGTGGAGCCCAAAGAGGGGGAAGTGGTATAAGGGATGGGATGTGGGAAGGCTTATATGTCACCCACATCATTGCCTCCTCCATCCTGAATTCAAAATGGTGGGCAGGTGGGAGCACTCGATCCTTTAAATAACACACCATTAAATATGGAATTTCTTTCCTTTTGAATATAGTTAAGCATTTTCATCTGACATCTTTGGGTCATGTCTTCTGTTTCCCCAAAAGCATACCCTGAGACAAGGACTTGGGAACCGATCACTCAATTGGGAGGTGACCCCAGGATGCACGAGTGAAGGAGTGGGGAATGAGGTAAGGAAGAGAGAAAACCTGAGAAACAAGTTAATGTGTGTGTTACAGCTGTGGGCAACTGGGGCTCAATCCTGCTGGGCCTATTGGAAGACAATGTAGGAGACTCCTCAGAATTGTCCCAGCCTGTGAAGCGGAAGCTGGAGCATTTAGCCACTGACTCCTGTCCCGCCTTCATTGATTTGACCGAGATGTTGAGACTGGGCTGCCCAGTGCACAGGCTGAACGCGCTTCCTTGGCCACAGAGAGGGACATGGGTGCTTGAGGCAGGGAGCTGCCAGGGGGTCTAGGACCACCCACTTTAGCTAGAGGTGGACTCTGAAGTGGGTGGAGGTGAGACTGGGTGGGACACCAACAGTGTCTGCCACAGAAGATGTCCGACCCTTCATCATTCAGAACTAGTGTTATGTCTTAGTATCTTAAGTAGTAATGTTTTCTTCTCCTGTATCTTCACGTTTACTGTTTGCCCCCGTTGTCCTGGTTCCCCTTTGCAATGCCTATTTGCAGAAGCTTGCGTCTTTGTCCCCATAGCTATAATCTCTTACATTTTCATCCGTCTATTCTTTTCCTTGTCATTTTTGGAGTGCTGTTCAAGTGGCCTTACATATTTTTGATTTGTTTGTTCTCTAATGTAGATTCCACCCCTTTGTTAGCTCCCGTGGACACTTCTGCCTTGGTAGTTTCCTTGGAGTCTTTTCAATTGTTTTCGGCTCTCACTTCGCGCTTGCCTTCTCAGAGCCTTCTGTTTTCATTCCGGCCTTTTGTGCTTTCATTTCACCTTGAATTGCCTACTTCAGAGAGTTCGCATTTTCTTCTCTATTTTTTTGAAAGCCCAGTTTTCTCCTGTTTTCCCACAGTCCCATGTTTCGCAGTTTGCTACTCAAACTGTGGTCTGAGCTCCAGCAGCATGACCGTTCCCAGGGAGCTTGTTAGAAATGCAGATTTTTGGCCTCCACTCCAAATTTCCTGAATTAGAAGCTGCATTGTAACAGGAAACCCCCCCCCGCCCCGCCCTCCGTGATTTGTTTTTATAATGGAGTAAGGGTGAGAAAGTATTGAGAATCACAGATCCATATTTCCCTGGAAGATGGTTTGGGGTTGTGATTAGGAGCAGAGACTCAATTTTATTTGAGTCTCAGCCTTGCTGTTGCAGGAAGGGGGACCCCTTCCAGGGCCCGAGAGTGGGCTCTTGTCTAACACTCGGAAATGAATTGAAAAAACAAGAGACTTTATTGGGAAGGGGCTCCCGGGTGGAGAGCAGGAGGGCAAGAGAACCCAGGAGGACTGCTCTGCCACGTGGCTCGCAGTCTCGGGTTTTATGGTGATGAGATTAGTTTCCGGGTTGTCTCTGGCCAGTCATTCTGACTCAGGGTCCTTCCTGGTGGCACACGCATCACTCAGCCAAGATGCATTCCAGCGAGAAGGATTCTGGGAGGTTGGTAGGACAGATGGACTGGCGTCTCCTCTCTCCTTTTGACCTTCCCCGAATTCTTCCGGTTGGTGGTAGCTTGTTAGTTCCGCGTTCCTTATGAGGACCTCCTGTTGTAAGATAACTCGTGCAAGTGGTTACTATGGTGCCTGGCCAGCGCGGGCAGTTTTGGTCAGTGGTTCCCCTAACATTGCCACCCACCAGTCACATGACTTTGGGAGATTTAGCTATCCTTCCCACACTTCAGTTTCCTCACCTCCAGAATGGAAATAATTTGTTTTATGAGGAGGGTCTGAAAATTAAATTAGATGAGTATGCAAAGTGCCAAGCAGAGTACCTGTACCATGGTCATTTGAAAAATAGCTGCTATGTGATCAATCTTTAATGTTGCAAAACATTTTTATTGCTCTTTCCATGTTCAGTTCTTTTTTTTTTTATCTTCCTGCCAGTGTATCCTTGAAAGAAAGACCTAGCCTGTGTTGGGGAAGAAGAAATTTTCCTCCACCCTTCTAGGTTCTTGTGACTGGTCTAAGAATTAACTTGACATGAGAAAGATTAACAGGAGAAAATCAAAAGTTTAATAACGTGTATACATGGGAGAGACCCAGGAAAACTGAGTCACTCGCCAGAATAGTTGAAACCCTCACCTTAAATACCATCTTTAGCTCAAGACAAAAGAGAATGTTGAGAGTAGTGGTTTGGGACCTTCAGAAGGGAGAGAGGCAATTCACATGGAGCTGGAAAAGCAAGTGTTTGGTAACAAATATTTGCTGGGCCAGGCAGAGACAGTGGGACACACAGTGGACTCTGATCTCTTAAGAGCTTCCCCGACCACATCTAGCTCTAATTGTTTGAAGGTATCTCTGGTGATAGGTATATGCCAGGAACAGGCCCTTTAAATTCTTTAGGGGGAGGTAGAAAGACTTCCTGAGTCTTTTGTTTCTTAAAAAATAATCTAAATTAATCCTCATGCCAAAGAGACGCATTTTGGGGTGGCAGTTGCCCCCCTACACCTCGAGCAGTGAAGATGATGCTCTTCCCCCTGGTTAGGTTTATGGACCAAGTAGGGATTGTCACAATTTCTGACTCAGATTTTAACCTGGGTGGGGGAGTTGATGGGTACAGCCCTTAGCCAAACTTCTGGTATCTATAATCCTAAATGCCTCAGAAAATGGTTTTCCTGCAGAAGAGGTGTGGCTCAGATCTGCTCTTTCTGAAATAGGAGTGGCTATTGGAGCAGGCAGTTACAATCGCACCCCCACCCACTTCCTCTCTGACTCTGTCAGTTTCACAGTCAGGCTCGTCTCCCCTGCAGCCCTCAGAATTTCTCCCAGAGAACAGGGTGTCATTAATTGCTTTGCTCAGCTTCCAAGGCTACTCTGAATGGAAATGTGCTGTGCATCAGTGGACAGTCTGCAGGAGTAATGGATATGGAGAGTCAGTGCAAGCTTGCTACCATCATACCTGGGAAGTTCAGAAGTATTTTACCTTGGGGCTGTGCAGACCTTTGTAATTTGAGTTTTATCCATCCTACATATTAATCCATTATTCTTTGGGAAATCTTTAAACTGCCTTTCCTGAGCCAAATTGAAATTTTCATACAACAGGTGATGAATGAGGATTTCAAGCCATCACATATTGGAGCTACCTGTCATTCAGCATAATCGAGCAGGACCCTATGGAGCCTTCCCGGGACAGACCACCACCACCACCGCCACCACCACCACCACCGCCACCACCGCCACCACCGCCACCACCGCCACCACCGCCCCCGCCCCCCATCCTCTGCTGCAGCTTCTCTCTGAAGTACCTAGATAATAGTGTCTGATGCATATCTCCTGAGTTGTTTTACAGATGCTAAAACCACCACCAAGTTGAAGAAATTAACTACTCAATGATAAGGCGCACGTGGTCCCAGACCTACCGAGCCTAAGGACTGATATTGTCAAACCCCTGTGACACCGCCCTGTTACTTCGCCATCAACTAAGAATCAGAGAACTGTGCATGAGCTAATCACATACCCTGGGACGCCCCTCCTTCACCTGCCCTTTGAAAATGCTTTGCTGAAACCCTGCGGAGAGTTCGGGTTTTTTCAGCACCAACCATCCTGAACTCCTTTCTTGGTACCCTGTGATAAACGTTGCCCTTCCCTTCACCACAGCCTGGCGGCAGGAGATTGGCTTTACTGCTTGCGGGCCAGTGGACCCAAGTTTTGTTCGGTACCATCAACAGTCAGGTTTGGAAGCATCTCCATCTTTGCACAGCAGTGCTTGTACCATTATTTGAATGTTTTATTACATTTTTCTTTATTATTTTATAAAAATGTCAGTGAGAGAAGCCTGCATCTCAAACACAATATAGATTTTTAAGCATGCTGAAAGCTGATAATCTTTAACTTTATTTAGACGCTCATCAGACTTAGACATGTAGACTTCGTTAATTGTGAAGAAAATGAATAAAAATACTAAACATCTCCAAGATGGTGAAAATGTACTATTGAAGAGTGTGTTAAAATGATCGATGTGTTTTGAGTTTTTCTAATATTTTTCGATATCTCTGGGAATTACATCCTCTTGTAAGGGGGGAAAAATAATTTCCCTTTCACCCTTCTAGGTTCTTGGCTGAGACCTGTGATAAAAGACAGATTGATGGGAGAAAAACAATCAGAAGTTTAATATCATGTATGCCTCTTGTATACATGAGAGAACCAGGAAGGCTGAGCGCAGGTGGCCCATGCCACCACCTGCGATACCATCTGCAGCTAAAGACAAAAGACGTGGGGCAAGGGGAGAGCCAGGTTTTCAAGACAAAGCACAGTAAACAAAGGTAAGGATGTTATGCACATTTAAGTCCAAGCTTTCTCCATTGATAAGAGTTTCTAAAGATCTAGTCATCCTCCCCTCATCCTAGTACTAAGAGGGAGACACCCTTACATATGGAGATTTCCCTTATGACTGGAAATTGTTCTTACTAAAGGGTAACTTCCACTTGGTTTTCAGAGCTTTTCGCACGTCTGCTGGGAAAAAAAAACAGCCTTCTTAAAATAATCCTTATCCCAAAGAGGCATATTTTCGGTGGCAAGTTCTGCTCCCTTTCATTCCTGTGTAATCCTATCGTTTGACTTTCTCACACTGGAATTTGCATACATTGTTAGAAAGATATTTTGTATCAGACTACGGGGCTCTTACACTGTGATACTTATATCATAATTAGGATTTATTTCCTATTTCTATTTCCTATGTTTTCCTATTTATTTCCTATGTGTTATTTATTTCCTATGTTAAACATGATTAGGATTTATTTCCTATGTTTTCTGTATGTTTAAAGGTAGTTTAAAAATTCAAAGGATGGAGATTCCTGTTAATTAATAAATAATCTGAAATGCCCACGGTCACGAGACCCCTCCACAAGACCACCAGAGACAAGAGTCAAAGCCAAACGGCAAGGGTCATTTATTGCAGGTTCGAACCTGGACCTCCGCGCACTCGTTGCCGGTGACGCTAAGAGGTCCCGATGGAGTTTAGTACAGCTCTTTTATAGACAGGTACAAACAAGCTCGCGACCTTCAGGGGTGGGGGGTACTGATTGGCTAACTTTTAAACAAAGACATTAGTCACTGATTGGTTAACTTTTAAACAAAGACACTAGTCACCGTCTGATTGGTTGGATGGTTGCAAAAGGGGGTTCAGCAAGCATAGTTACAGAAGCGAGAGCGGCTGGTTAAGTTTCGGTTTCCTGAGGCTTTGTTTTTCAATTAGGAATACTTAAGATGGGGCCATAGTTACAAACAGTACAAACAGGAAGATCGATGCAATCCTAGCAGCACTACGGCCTAATGGCAGGGCATCAATTCAGTCCTATTTCTACCAAAGTAGAACATAGCCCTTCATAATCCTGTTGGTTTTTTCCTCATAAATGGCGTCACTCGTGCTAAGCCGCGTGAAGGCTTTATACCTGACCTAATTGCAGTTTCAGTCTTTCCCAATTGTGGAATTTTAAGCCAATCAGCCAATCAATCTAGAATTTCCTAGTCAGCACTAGTGAGAAAAGAATCCTTGAATAAATCCAATTAGATCTTCGAATTTAGTCAGTTGAACTTTGTTTCTTAACATATGTGATGTGGCTTAAATAATTTTTCTGGGCTCTTGTTGGCACTAGAAAAATGACTGAGGACTATAGGTATCATTCCCAAGTTATAATTAACCTCATAACATTCAGGGAACTACCAAAAGAGATTTAGGATTACCCAGAGGCTAGTTCATCACTGAATAGCTTTTACAAACATCATAGCTTATATTTTCCCATTCCACTTGGGAAAAGGTATTTTCAGGTCTCAATTCCTGGCTGGAGAGTGTTTATTTTAGAAAAAAAATAGTGTTATTTTATTGGCTCAGACCCTAAATCCACTTCTTTTACTAAGAACCTATGAAAGTTCCTGGCTTCCAAGACTACTTTGATGTGTCGAAATGTGATCAAAAGAATCCTGTGGATACATTTTGGGATTACATGTGGAATGAGACAGACGTGGTTCTTGCCATCAACCTGCTGTGTGATCTGAGGGGGTCTAATTAACCTGTGGAAGTCCTGGTTTCCTCATATGTAAAGAGGAACCTAATAGGGTTATTTAGGCATTAATCTAACAGGCTGATGATTGAACTAAACCAGTTGCACCTAGTCTATAATGCTTTTTCAGCAGCTTAGTAGTTAGAGTATTGACACATTTATTCATAAACTTCATCATCAATATCATTAATAACTTTATTCTCAGAAAGCACATTTGATGGCTTTAATGACTGAATGTTCGAGAGTGCAGTGATAGGATGTCGATGACTAAATGTAGATGGTGGTGGATATAAGTGGGTTCTGTGAAGTCTTTCTACGTGTCAGGCCCTGAAGGACACCTAATGTTTATAAATGTTTTTCCATACTATATTTTCTTCAAAATAGGTGAATCATTTTTGACATCTAAGGCTATGAACATTCTATGATTGCTTTCCAAATGATTAATAGAAGCTCAGTAATATGTACAATCCTAATTTCAGTTCCTACATTCATACTTACCTGGGAACGCTGGAATGACCCTGTGAAAACCTTTCTGGATCATTTGTTTGTTGGGAGATAATCCTCCATGGGTGTCTCGCATTTCTGCACATCTTCTGAGCAAAGGCATCTGCAGATTTGCATTCTCGACTGTCTTTCAAAGGATACTTGTGTAATGAAAAGCCTTACAAGATAAAGATAGTGTCTTTCTCCAAAGTAGAGGGCAGATTTGCTTGCTTTCCAGGATAGTAATGAAATTTGTCTCTCTCCAGGGCAGATTTAGTAGCAGCCCTCTTATCAAAGAGCTGCGTTTCCAGGGCTCAGAGTTCCTCACTGCATGTTCAGGCATCAGTGTGGGAACTGGGGCTTGGGAACCGGTGCAACTGACGTTACTCTGACTACTGCTGTTGCCGTCCTTCATCTTTTGCCTCTGAGCCAAGAGTTCAATTATTTCACATGTATAGAACGTAGAGGATGGGACTGGTGCCTGAGAGATTTTATCTAGTTACTCCCAGCCTTTGCATCCCCTCCTCTCACCTCCCAGCAGGTGTGGCCAGGGGACAGAGGGAACCGAAAGCTAACGGTAGGAATTACTTCTTAGAGTTGTGTGAAGATTAGAGATGATGGTTGTAAAGCATTCAGTGCAGTGTCTGGCACAGAGGAAGTGTTCCATAAAGCATAGCTATTTAACTTTTTGTCTTTCTGTTAAAGAGCTTTGGTTACATTTCCCCAAGGTTCATCTGAGGATGCCTTTGGTTTTCTCTTAATTCGTGGATACTTGTGTCTCCGTTGATTTGAGTGGTCATTTGAAAATCAGCCCTAACCGACCCTTGGGGAAACAACCCTAGATCTTTATATATATGAGATGACATGGTGGGACTTCCCTGGTGGTCCAGGGGCTAAGACTCCGCACTTCCACTCCAGGGGGCGCAGGTTCGATCCCCGGTCGGGGAACTAAGATCCTGCATGCTGCGCAGCATGGCCAAGAAAGAAAGAAAGAAAACAAAAAGATGACTTGATACCTACCAGAGTAGTGCATAGTTTAAGGCAGAAACTCAATGAGTGTTAGATATGATGACAGCTGTTACTGTTACTTTTCCCTCCATCCAAACTCATGTATCTAACATCTTACTCTATTGCTTAGCCCAGCTCTTTTCCACCTGCTGGCTATACATAAAATTTAAAGTTACAGAAGCAGAAAATATTAAAGGAGCTTAAATTTAAAATGTGGAAGATCCTGTGCCTGTTGTGGGGGGGGCAGTTGGAGGAGGCCACTTTTTCTTGTGTTTATTTCTGTATCTGATTATGTCAGGTAAGGAAGCAAAATGGTGAAGATAAAAACTAAATGATCTTATATATCAGTGAATGCAGTAAGTAGACCTTGTTTGGACCTGATTAAACAATCCAAAGTTTTTTGAGATGGGGGAGGGGGTGGGAATTGAACATATACCAAGTATTAGAATTATTAAAGAATTATTTTTAATTGTGTTAGGTGTGATAATGGTATTTTTAACAGTCCTTATCTGCTAGAGATACACTGAGATATTTATAGGTGAAATTATATGATGTCCAGGGAGTCTTTAACACACTTCAGGAAAAAAAAAATGCAGAGAGGGATAAGAAAGGCAAAATCTTGATTGTTGTTGAAACTGGTTGATGAGTATATGAAAGTTCATTGTAACTATTCTACTTTTTACGTTTGGAAATTCTCTTAATAAAAACTTTAAAACAAAACAAAAAAGAAACTACCTGATTTTAGTTTAAGTTTCAGCTTTACTGTTTAACTAGTTATGAAACCTTGCAAGTTTCCTTAACTTCTATGTTTCCTCATCTGTAAAATGTAGAAAATAATAGTATTGACCTCAAGGAATTATGAAGATTAAATGAATTAATACTTCTAAAACACTTAGAACAGTGCTTTTTTCATGGTGAGCACTCAGGAAATGTTGTCTTACGAATACACTATTGCCTATTGTTTAGGAAGGCAGGGAGAGGCTTTTTTGTTGTTGGTGCTGATGTTAAGAAAAATATATCTCAACAATTCATGGAATTCAGAGCAAAGGACATACATTAGTGGGAAAACTCTTCCTTATTTCTTTTGAAATCAATCACTTTCTATGGTATTGTATCAGTTGTATCAGTTCAGACTGAATTTGGCTATAAGAAATACAAAGTGTAACTTGTATGACTTAAATAGGAAGTACTACATCTCTGGAGGCAGGGAGCTACTGGTATTGATTTGGCAGCTCAGCTATGTCAAGGCCCGATATGTCTTAATTCCCTAGGCCTTTTCCTCTTGGTTACAAGATGGCTGCCACAGCTCCAGGCATTGGGCCATAGCCAAGGCAGGAAGAAAGAGGGAAGAGTGGTGGCAGCATTATTTGCCTATTTTATCAAAATCTTTCCTGGAAACCCTTTAAACAAATGTCTCATTGACCAGCATTACGTTACATGGCCACCACTGATGGCAAGGGAAGCTGAAAAAACCAATTTAGTAGTGTTTCCAGTGTGTTAGTGTGAAAGCAACAAGTGATAAGGGAATGATCGTTGGGTCATCCAATTAACGGTATGGGTTTCAGGTAGTGTTTGGACTTTTTCTCTAAAAGTGAGCATTCGGTCTAGCAAACTGCAGATTCTATTGAAAGAATAGTCTGACGGATTCTGTGATTATCCATGAATATCAAAATGTGATTTCTGGAAGGAGCATTTAGTCCAGCTCTCATTTTAATAATGTCTGGCATGTTAGGCAGTAAATATTTGCTGACTGAATAAAAATAACCTGAGAAATGGCAACATAAAATGGCTCCTCCTACTGGGTAATTGTATTAGTTACCTATTGTTACTGTAAGTACCGCCAAAATTTAGTGGCTTAAGAGAATGAATGCTTACAGTTGACCTTTGAATAACACAAGTTTGAACTGCACAGGTCCACTTATATGCAGATTTTTTTCAGTATACTTGGCCCTTCATATCCGGGGGTTCCACATCGGCGGATTCAACCAACTGCAGATAATGTAACGACATTTGTGATGTGTGCTTGGTTGAATCTGCAGATTCAGAACCCATGCATATGGAGGGCCGACTACGGGACTTGAGCATCCAGGGATTTTGGTATCAGCAGTGGGTCCTGAAACCAACGCCCCGTGGATACCAAAGGACGATTGTATTATGTCATAGTTTCTGAGCGTCAGGAACTGAGGAACTGCTTAAGTGGTTCTGGCTCAGGATCTCTCACGAGGTCGCAGTCAAAATGTCAGCCAAGACTTGAGTCATCAGAAGGCTTGACTGGGGCTGGAAGATTTCCTTCCAAGCCCACTGAAGTGACTGTTGGTCATAAATCTCTGTTCCTCACCATGTGGGCTGTAGGGGAGGAAAGTTTCCCTTCTTCTATCCTAGGTTCTTTGGCTGGTGTAATAATTAAATTGACATAAGACACATTAATTGTATGTATGGGAGCCACATAGACATGTGAGGGTCAAAGACAGGCGATTGAAGCTTATATGCCATCCTGAGCTAAGGAGAAGGGGGTAGGGATCTGGGGCTGAAAAGAGGAGGAAGGCAATTCACAGGGAGCTAAGAAAAGCAAATGTTTGGTAAACAAATGTTTGTCATGCCTGCAGAGACGATGGGACACACAGAAGGCTTTGAACAAACAGGCCCTGCTGACATCCCCTCCCACCCCCCAAGCTCACCACACCTAAGCCATACTCTTTGTAGGTATCTTCTAGGACCAGGACTTCTATGTAAATTCTTTTTTGTTGTTGTTGTTGTTGTTTTTTTTTTTGCGGTACGCGGGCCTGTCACCGCTGTGGCCTCTCCCGCTGCGGAGCACAGGCTCCGGACGCAGGCTCAGCGGCCATGGCTCACGGGCCCAGCCGCTCCGCTGCATGTGGAACCGGGACACGACCCCGTGTCCCCTGCATCGGCAGGCGGACTCTCAACCACTGCGCCACCAGGGAAGCCCTATGTAAATTCTTATATGGAGTTAAGGGGGAGGTAAAAAAACTCTTCCTGAGTCTGTTGGACCTTGACTGTCTTCAGTTCAAAATAATCCACATGCCAAAGTGGCACGTTCTGGAGTGGCCTTCCCTGAACCCCATCAGGGCCCCTCCACAGGGCTGCTTGAGTGTTCTCATAACACAGCAACTGGCTTCCCTCAGAGTAAGTGATCCAAGAGAGCCAGGTAGACAAGCCACAATGTCTCTTATGCTCTAGCCTCAGCAGTGGTAAACATTACTTCTGCCGTATGCTGTCAATTACATAGACCTACCCTGATGGAATGTGGGTGGGGACTATGTAAGTGCGGAAGGAAGAGGTCATGAACACCATCTTGGAGGCTGACTACCACACTCACAGACCTATTTAGCCGAGAAATGAGAACTGAAAGCCGTGCTTTTCTGATGATCAACCTGTGGCCCACGTGACATTTCGCTTCCTCTTAGTAAAGAGAAATTTTTGTTAAAAACAGTCATCATTTAAATTAGCTATTGCTTCCTCTGTGTTTTGTATATGCCCACACAGACACATTGACACAAACACACAAACACTCAAATGGGTGTTTGGCTATGGCTCAATTTCTGTCGGTATTCTTTAGAGAGGACAAAAACCAGAGTTCTTGCCTAATGTAGCTAAAACCCACAATTGGAAAATTAAGAGAGCTCTGTCATCAACAGGGTATAGATCTACCAGAAGAATTATGCAGTTGGCTTCCTTTTCCATAAGTGAAATGGAAGACAACCAAGAAAGAAGAGAAGAAATCATCTGTAAGGTAGAACAGAAGAAAGCAAAAGGTAATTGAAACATTTTTAAATGAAAAGAGCAGCTTTTATTTTTTATTGTGGAGCAAACAGAGTTCCCCAACTATTCTTTCATGTACCTGTGTTTGTACAGAAGTACAGATTGCTAGAAAATTTCTCCCTCTAGTTAAATCCTATTGTGAAAGGAGACCACACTGAGTTTCAACTTATTACACTGATTTTATCTTCCAAGTGTAACTTAAAGGAAGTATACATTTGTTTTCAGAATGACCAGTCCTTTAGAGCTTGCAGAAATATGCAGTTTTCAATTTTTATCCATTCTAGTTTTGGAGCTAAAAATAATAGTAAGCATTTGCTTTATTTTAATAGTGTACTTTTGTTCCTATTCCTCTGAAGTCCATGAAAACCACTTTCTGGGTGTATGTCAGTAATTTGACACCCCTTAGAATAATGAAGGGGGAAGGAACAAAGAAGATTCTTTGGGTCTGGCTTCTTCCTTATAGAAATGTATATTTCAGTTACCTTCAGTTAAAATTGAAGTGGGTTCCTTTGTGGCTCATACATTTATGTTTTTAAAATATGTGTTCAAATCGAATTGAATACAGCTACTCACTGGTTTAATCTGAGTATATGAAATGGATCACACTCCGGGGCCATTTTTTTAATTCACTGAAAATACCAGTTTTTGAGACAGGAAGGAAACTTAACATTTCTGAGGCAGCAAATAGGGGGTTAAAGACTGTACCAGGCGATGTTGATGTTTTCAGGTAGGATCCCAATTTATAGCTGGGAGAACTGAGGCTCAGAGAGGTTAACCTCATTCATTCAATACCTGTTCCTTGAGCTCTTGCTGTAAGTGATAATGTACTCTACTGGGTGGTAGAAATACAGTGATAAATAAGACTAGGCCACACAGCCAGTAAATGGAAAAGGTATGAGTAGGAGGTTTCAAAGTCCAGTGTCCCTTGACTCTACCTCTGTGTACTTACACACAAAGAGCCATGACACAGCGATGAATGTATCATTGGTCATAAAGAGGTTCATATTGGGGGCATACTAATACTGAGTGCTGACTTTTTGCCAGGCATTAGGCAAAATGTTTGCCATGTTTTAGTGTATATAACACTCAAAACCACCCTTTGAATTGGGTATTAACATTTCATTAACCCATGAAAAGTGGAGGCACGGAGGGGCTCAGATTGTTGCTAGTAGTTGCTCAGCTATTCAGGAGTGGAATATAATATGAGCCAAAGAGGGAGGGTTTATTTCTAGCAGGAATGGTGAGAGAAAGCTTTTATGGAGGAGGGAGATGTCTGCTATGCAAAAAATGGCAAAGAGCTGGGACATACTTTACTACTTCCTCTTTCTGTGGCGATCGTCAACTCCACTCATCAGTCATGGCACCTTTTCCCATTATGCTTGGACATGGTTTCAGAAACCTTCTCAGCATATACTCCAGGCAGCCACCACCAACCAATTGGAGTTTGTACTTGAGAGAAACCGTATTTTCCACTTAGAGCAAGCATGTGTTACTGTTTTTGATCGCCCAGCGTCCATCTCATCTGTCTGGTATCATTTGGATTTCTTTTGGGGGAGTTAGGTTTTTGCATAGTGTAGTCTTGGTGGGAGAGCAATTCCAAATGCCAACAAATTTTTACAGAAGCCAAGAGGACCTGGCAGGATAAAAGTATATCGCCTAAGGGACTTCCCTGGTGGTGCAGGGGTTAAGAATCCGCCTGCCAATGCAGGGGACACGGGTTCGATCCCTGGTCCAGGAAGATCCCACATGCCACGGAGCAACTAAGCCTGTGCTCCACAACTACTGAACCTGCGCTCTGGAGCCTGCGAGCCACAACTACCGAAGCTCGTGAGCCTAGGGCCCGCGCTCTGCAGCAAGAGAAGCCAGTGCAGTGAGAAGCCTGAGCACCACAACGAAGAGCAGCCCCCGCTCGCCGCAATTAGAGAAAGCCCACACACAGCAACGAAGACGCAACCCAGCCAAAATAAAAAGTACATCACCTGAGCTTGGCCAACTGGAAGTTCTCTTCTGGGACTTTAACTCAAGGGCAGGAAGGAATGGTGTGCTAAACAGACTTTGTCTGATCTAAGACTATGGCTGGGCTTTCTGCTTCCTAATCCTCTGGGATTCTTTTGGTTCTTGTCCATTCCCAAGACCCATCATTTCTGTAAGCATCCATAGTCCTCCAGTAAGTTGCCTTATGTTCAAGTCAGCCAGACTTGGTTTCTGTTCCTTGCAAGTATGGAATCCTGATTGATAATACCATCCTGGATGGTTCATTGTCACTGCTGACCGTGGGTAACTCTGTGGTATCATCACCTGAAATTATCAAAAACAAAACAAAACTCTCTTCTCTGGAAGCACCCTGTCCGCTTAAGTTGAATTCACACTGTCAATTTGAGTCTTATACCCTTAAGATAATTGCTGGGACAATCTCAGCTTGGAGAGTTAACCTCTACTTTCCAGCTTTTTCCATTTTCATGCTTTTATTTTTATGCCTCTACTTACAGACCCAGGCTTTGAAACTCACTGTGCTTATTAATTCACTCAGGTAGGCTGAGCTATCTTTTTCCAAACCATCAACGTTATCAGTATAACTGAGTCTTTCCTAAATGTCCCATTATTGGTTTCAGGATGCAGGTACCCTACAGCAGCAAGTTGTCCCTTTGATTGGGAAGTTCACCTGGGCATTCTCGTCAGGAGGCTTCCGTACTGCTCTGCCTCAGTCATGGAGAACTGAGTTTCCTTTTTCCTATGAGTGCATATCGATGCCTATTCCTCTACTTCAGGTTTATTCCTTTTTATCTCATTTTTCTTCTCCTGGCCCTCAGTATCCTAGGGACTCAATGCTCAAAGTGTGGTGCACGGGTCAGAAGCATTGGCATCACTTGGGAAAGGCAGAATCTCGGGCCTCACCCCAGACCTGCTCATTCAGAATCTACAGTTGAACAGAGTTCCCAGGTAACTTATAGGCACGTTGAATTTGAGGAGCACTGCTCTAAAGGAGCACCTAAGCGGCTTGGCAGATACTGTGTTCCAGCCGACTTACATTCCAACCTGTGTATTCTAAGCTCTGCATCAACTATTCCAGCCTTATGGTCTAACTCTGGAGACTGGAAAGCTAAGAACTCATATCTCCAGCCTCCTTTCCAGCTAATATTGGACCCATGCGTTAGTCTTGACCAAATGAGAGATATGCAGAATCTGCTGTGCTGTTTCGCCTCCTCCTTCCCGCTTGGAACACCTCTGATGCTAAGAGGTGTCAGCCCTGTTGCTAAGAATGGGAGCCTGAAATAAACACATCCCTATTTGGGTGAACTGTAATCAACGGCTTCCCAGACATGGCTAACTAAAACACTGGCTTCCCCAGCTTGTCTGCTTAAGCACCAAACATGTTTAAATTTTGATTTCTTAACTCAGATACACAGGGCTGGCTTTCAACCTTGAGGCTCCAAGCCATTTCCAAGGAAACAGTGGAATTTAGTGGTGAGAAGCAAACCTGTGTAGTTGTACAGGCTCCCGTGCTCAGGAGCGCTTTATGTTTGGTTTAATGCTCTGCTGCTGGGATCTTGAAATTCTTAATTTTTGAACAAGGGGCCCATTTTCATTTTCACTGGGCCCTACAAATGATATAGCTGATCTGGGTAACAAACTTATACCAATCAGGTTCCAATTTCTCTTATGAACTGAGCTGGGAGAGAATTAATTTAGTAGCAGAACTTAGATTTCTTAGTCTTTGGCTCAACATTACCCAAGTTATAGTTGGATTGTAGAAACCTTTTCTTTTTTTTTTTAAACTATTTAACAATGTTTCAAAAGTTACCTCACTCTCAAACCTTAGATAAGAGCATAGAAAGGGTATGAATTTACCAGAAATTTGAGATTCAAGGAAAAACTTTATTCTGAGATTGTTGCTGCTGAGGCCAAATATGCTTAATATAAAATATAAATATATTACATATGTAAATACGTAAGTATTTTGGTAAATATATATAAAAATAAATATAAAATATTCATAACAGCTCCAAGGACTTGGAGTCAAAGTTCCTCATCTGCGACAAAGGAAGCAGAACTCTTTGAAGCCCCGATGACAGTGCTGAGGAACATCACGCAGGTGCTGGGAGAGGAGGGTGTTACAGAGAGGACCAACGCTATCCCAGCCAGAGAGCATCTTGACACCTGACGACAGCAGGAAGGCCTGATGCCAGAAAAAACATCAGCGTCACATGAATTCCCGTAGGTATTTGTGGCTCTGCTGCCGAATTGATTTTACAGTACTGATAGCAGAAATTGAACAAGGGGCTCATTTATAGACTAATTGTGCTTTATAGACCAATTTCCAGTGTCCGCACCTCTGAAATCCTCCATCCTGCACCCAGTTTCTAGATGGATACTATAGCAATTTGTTGGACTAATCAGGACCTTGGGTCTTGATGGACATGTTCACATCCACTGAAATACAGTATGCACCATGTTGTGTTGGTTTATCAGAGCCTAGGCAATGGCAGGCTTTGCCAAAGTAACTCTTTCAAAAAATTTTTGAGTTAAGGGGTTACCCTAAAGAGGGAGGAGAGAACAATGAGATTAAAAGTAAAATGAGGGGGGCTTCCCTGGTGGCGCAGTGGTTGAGAGTCCGCCTGCCGATGCAGGGGACGCGGGTGCATGCCCGGGTCCGGGAAGATCCCACATGCCGCGGAGCGGCTGGGCCCGTGAGCCATGGCCGCTGAGCCTGCGCGTCCGGAGCCTGTGCTCCGCAACGGGAGAGACCACAACAGTGAGAGGCCCACGTACCGCAAAAAAAAAAAAAAAAAAAAAAAAGTAAAATGAGGGGATTACATGCTTTAATATTTGAAAGGAAGGATATGATTTTTGTCAATTAGTCAAGCACTCTTGCTCTCAGCCAGGTTCTGTATGCTGAGTGGTGGAGGGAAGCACATCACCCAAAGTCCCCCGGGTACCTTGGCTTCAGGCTGGTGGGTGTGGGTGCCTGATGTGCAGGGGAGATGGATGATTCCCATGGATGGGTCAAGGATGATTCTAGTTGAAGTGCTAAAGCAGATCCCTAAGAAAAGGGAAAAAAAGATTCCTGCATGGAGGAAAGGCCCTCCAGACTGGCTAGGGGAGTTGATGTGTGTGTGAGAGGAGATAAGAGGATACAAAATAGGAATCCCCTTCTCTCCTCACCAGAGAAGGTAAGACAGCTGCAGCAGTGATGGATACAGATGCAGGGGTGGTGGGAAAGCTCACTGACCAGGGTTAGCAGAGGGGACTGAGGCTGGTGGGCAGACTTGGGGATTCCTCTGAGTGTGTGGCAGGTGGGCTTTGATGCTGATGTGATCCAGTTAGGAGGAATTGGGGATTAAACAGAAAAGGATGTTGCTTCAGAAGCCAAGTAGCAGAGGATGGACAAGAGCCACACAGAAATCACTTAGCCTTGGATGTGCAGGGGAAAGGTAGGCTGTACGGGGAACTGTCATCTGGTGACGAGGAGTGGACTTGAAAGGTTTAGACCTCTGAGCAAAGGGACGTAGTGGTTGGTACTTATCCACTTGTGTCCAGACTTTGGCCCAAATGTTTTTAAAAATTAATTTACTTCTGTATATGTTTTATTATAATGTAGTTTGACTCACAAGAAATTGCAAAAATAGTACAGAGTTTCCATGTACCATTCGCCCAGTTCCCCCTTATGACAGCATCTTTTAAAAAAACTTTTCTTCCTGTGATAACATCTTTTTTTTAATTGAAGTCTAGTTGATTTACAGTGTTGTGTTAGTTTCATGTTCGGTTTTAAGTAAAAATAAAAGACACGTTAAACAAAAAGTTTTTTTTGTTTATTTTTTGGCTGCGTTGAGTCTTCGTTACTGCGTGCGGGCTTTCTCTAGTTGCGGTGAGCGGGGGCTGCTCTTCCTTGCGGTGCGCGGGCTTCTCATTGCGGTGGCTTCTCTTGTTGCGGAGCAAGGGCTCTAGGTGCACGGGCTTCAGTAGATGCAGCATGTGGGCTCAGTAGTTGTGTGTGGGCTTAGTCGTGGCTCACAGACTATAGAGCGCAGGCTCAGTAGTTGTGGCGCACGGGCTTAGTTGCTCCGCAGCATGTGGGATCTTCCCGGACCATGGCTCGAACCCGTGTCCCCTGCATTGGCAGGCGGATTCTTAACCACTGTGCCACCAGGGAAGTCCCAAAAGACACAGTTTTCATTTTCACCAAGAACTTTTTTGGGTAGCATATTCATTAACACACATAGGTATTCTTTTTCAGATTCTTTTCCCATATAGGTTATTACAAAATTTTGCGTATAGTTCCCTGTGCTATACAGTAGGTCCTTGTTGTTTATGTATTTTATATATAATAGGGTGTATATGTTAATCTTAAACTCCTAATTTATCCCCCTTCCCCGCTCTCCCCTTTGGTAACCATAAGTTTGTTTTCTATGTCTGTGAGTCTGTTTCTGTTTTGTAAAGAAGTTCATTTGTATCATATTTTAGATTCCACATATAAGTGGTATCATATGGTATTTGTCTTTCTCTGTCTGACTTCATTTAGTATGATAATCTCACAAGAAACTGCAAAAATAGTACAGAGTTTCCATGTACCATTCAGCCAGTTTTCCCTTACGATGTCATCATGGGAAGAAAAGTCTTTTTAAAAGATGTTATCTTGCATAACCACAGTACATGTCTTAGTCCTTTCAGCCTGCTATAACAAAGGACCATAGACTGCGTGGCCTAGAAACAACAGAAATTTATTTCTCATAGTTCTGGAGGATGGAAGTCTGAGATCAGGGTGCCAGCCTGGTCAGGTGTGGGGGAAGGCCCTCTTGCAGGTTTCAGCTGCTTTGTTAGCTTCCTTGATGTCTTCTTGCTTATCCATCCATCTATCCATCCATCTAGTGCTGCCAGATTAAGTGTCCTAAAACACCGCATATGTTCTGCTCTTCCTCTGCTCAAAAAGCTATAACAGCTTTCTGTTTTTTCAACGAATAAGTCAAGACTACCAGTGTTAGGGTAGGTGATCTCTGCAAGGGTACATTTGATCTAAAGGGCAAATTCAAGCAAGCAGTCTCTAAAAGGACACGCTCACCTTAACTGATAGCCTCTTGAAACTCTGTGCCACGTTCAACTCAGTATTTCGTTTTCTTAATTTGGGTTCCCCAGCAAGTAGACCTGCAGACAAGGATTGAGTGCTAGGAGTTAATGTGCAAGGCGGTCCCATGAAACACCAGTAGGAGCATGGGGAAGGTAAGGAATTCATTGCAGGGTATGGTATCAAGACATTAAATTAAGGGCAATTTGAGCTTAATCCCAGTCTGGGGAATTCTGGTGGACAGTGTAGATTATGGAAGTTGGAGTCATCCCACCCAAGGGGTGAGAGGGCTGGAGTCTTGCCCACCAACTCATGTCAGCCAGTGGTTGAAGGCTGCTCCTGTATCTGTACTTTGAGCCTGCTCTGTACTTTGAGCCTAAGCATGGGCAGCACAAGCTTTGGCAGCCAGAGAAAGTCCCCTGACAAAATATTGCAGGCATTCACAGTTGGAAGTTGAGCCTATGTGCCCTGAAAAGTAAGAGCCCAGGGGCTGTGGGCACGGCACCAACGGCACTTATTACGTGTAAGTTCCTTTATCCCACATGCACTGGGCAGTGACTATGGGGAAGACTCTAGGAATTCAAAGATGTTTGTGATCATTTCTTTGTCCTACCTCATACCCTGGACAGGAAGATGGCAATAGAGTGTGGCCATGGCTGGAGTTGGTGTATACACTGTTAAGAGAACAAAGGAAAGTAGAATCAACTCTGCTTGGGATCATTAAGGACCATCTCAATAAAGGAAGAGACATACGCACTGGTTCTTAATGAGATCCAGGTAAGTAAGATTTTGCCAGGATGCCAGGGGAATAGTGGGGAAGGTAGGGGAGGCATTCTAGGTGGAGGGAATAAAACATGACAAAATTAGATGGAGAGTAATGACCTGTTCCAGAAAGAATGGCTATTCGTTAATAATTAGAGCCTAGAAAGCATGGCAGCAGCAGGGTGGGATGGAAATTAATGTTGAAAGATATGTTGGAACCAGGTTATAAAAGCCTTCTTTGCCATGCCTTTGGTATTGCAACTTCAGAATCACATTGTTTTTGCAAACAGATTTCCAAGAAAAAGTTTAAGGAATTCCAATTTCCAGTGACAGGCAAGAGTGATTTCCTTTTATAAAAAAAGAAATGACTATACAATAAACTTTATTTATATTTTATTTATTATTTATTTATTTATTTATGGCTGCGTTGGGTCCTCGTTGCTGCGTGTGGTCTTTCTTTAGTTGTGATGAGCGGGGGCTACTCTTTGTTGCAGTGCGCGGGCTTCTCATTGCAGTGGCTTCTCTTGTTGCAGAGCACGGACTCTAGGCGCGCGGGCTGCAGTAGTTGTGGCACGCAGGCTCAGTAGCTGTGACTTGTGGGCTCTAGAGCACAGGCTCAGTAGTTGTGGCTCACGGGCTTAGTTGCTCCACGGCACGTGGGATCTTCCCGGACCAGGGCTCGAATCCATGTCCCCTGCATTGGCAGGTGGATTCTTAACCACTGCGCCACCACGGAAGGCCCCACATTAAACTTTAAAATATTATTAGACTTAGATTCTATGTTTAGGCTTATATAGGGAAACACACATTTTTTTCCATAAAAGAATTTTCTTGTTTAGAACAGAATTTTTACCTGATAGCTTATCTTACCTAAGCAAATAGCAGGAATTTCTTTCTGTCCTAGTTAGTATGACATATTTGGTACCATTGCCTTTAAAATATTGCATCTCAAACTCCAGCTAGGATAATTTCCATGTACGGATGTTAACACTGATTTTTAAATTCCTTAATCTTATTTATTAGTGTACTATACCAAAGGTCGTCAACTGTCTTTCTGAGATCCAGATGAATTGCCTTTGGTGGCACTGCTAGCATCTGTTATCCTTTTCTACCACTATAAAAAGCAATGTGATTTTTTTTTTAAAGATTTATCCCTTAAACATATCTGTTGACAGCCACTTCATTTGCTACACTCTTCAACTTACATTCATCTCATTCTTTAGTAAAAGTAAACAGAAGTGGTGTGTGGTTTATAGAAAGGCAGCCACAAAGAAACCTCTTTATTCATGACGGTTCATCCATTTTAAGGTGTTATTCAACATGGATAAGTCATCAGCAGCGGAGACTCAGCTACCTAAGGAAGGACCACTTTGTTTTTCTAACCACTTGCCCATTTTAGAATTGATGGCAGGATCCATTTAGACCATTCTTCAATCTTCATGGGAAATGCAGTGGTTTAGGTTATTCTGATCAATGTCAGTAACGAGACGATTATATTTTTAGTCAAAAGATGGTATTTTTGAACAACGTCTCCTTTGCTGCTGCTGCAGTACCTCTTAGTTGTGCTTATCTGGATGAATATATTATGGCCTCAGGAAAGAGCTGCCAAAAACTGAGGAGGGATATTGCATTTCTTGGCTCTATACTTAAGGAAACCAACTACTTTCTTCTCTCCCTTCCCCCAAGGGTGTCTTAGTTAGAAATAAATGTGATACATTTTCGGTAAAAGTGGGACTGGAAGATGGCCTTGGGTGTAACAACGTCAAAGCACGTGATAAATGAAGAACACAAAGCCAGAGAAAAATACATTTAGGAAGCCATTTTGGACTTGATTGGTTAAAAACTGACAAGTCCTTCCCCTAGTGATTTGTTTTGAACCATGAGGGAAATATAAAAAGCAAGAGGGAGAAAGTTACTTAGCCAAACCTAGAAGGGAATTCGCTAAATTTGTGTGTTGGGTAAAGGTCCTTCCCCAAATGCCTGAGATTTTGTTAGCACATTCTATCATGTAGCTTGAGGCCTTGCTCAGTAGTGCATCTGGGAAAGCATGACACTGTGACAGGCCAATACTTTCAAAGGGGAAGTCCTTTTTTTTTTTTTGGGGGGGGGCTGCGTTGAGTCTTCGTTGCTGTGCGCAGGCTTTCTCTAGTTGTGGCGAGCAGGGGCTACTTTTCGCTGCGATGCGCGGGCTTCTCATTGTGGTGGCTTGTCTTGTTGCGGAGCATGGGTTCCAGGCATGCGGGCTTCAGTAGTTGTGACACACGGGCTCAGTAGTTGTGGCGAGCGGGCTGTAGAGTGCAGGCCCATTAGTTTTGGTGCACGGGCTTAGTTGCTCCACCCATGTGGGATCTACCCCCCCCCCCCAACCGTGCCCCGTGCATTGGCAGGCAGATTCTTAACCACTGTGCCACCAGGGAAGTCCCTGGGGAGGTGCTTTTAAAATGCAGGCACCCAGTGTGCAAATGATGGGGCAGGAGCTCTGCCCCTTGTTTGGAAATGTTTAAGCCTGTGCCCCTTTGCTGCTCTGATCCATGCAGAGGTTAACAGAGGGGTTTCGAAAGGCAGCTTGTTGCCGCCTGAACCCATTCTCCTCTTCTCCCAGGTGGTAGAATCTACACTCCGAGATCCCCTTGGAATTAGGTGTGTCCATGGGACCAAGTTCTCCTCAGTGCCATTTGAAAATGTGCAGCTTCCAGTTCCTTTGCTCGGTCCCTCTTCATGCTAGCCACAGTGCCAGACTTACCCGCAGCCTGGCTTTGACCATGGAGATAAGAACTATGCCCTGGGGGTCTTGGAGTCACATATTGAGGGACCCACGGGTCCTGAATGACTTCATTCCCAGGAACATTGGAGTCCTGGGATAATGAAAGGAGGACAAGGACCAATTCCATGGGAGGATTAGGACCCTCACGCAACCAGTGGGCTGCATAGGACCCACATAATAATTGAATCCTGTCTCCAGGGTGTGAGTCCTTTATGGAGGCTTAGTGAGTGCTCAAGAATCTTCTAAAGCAGCCTACCATTAAGCTTCTTCCACAGTGCATAACAGTGGGGCTGGAGGAACCCTGTAGGGGTGGTGATAATCCACCTGATGCTGCAAATGGTGATTCAACTCATCTCCCATCTTCTCTTTGGGCGCTCTTGGCATCTCATGATCTTCAGCATATGAAGAATCTGGACTATTTTAGATATATTGGGCCTTGGGGTCATCCACCATGTCCATAATCAGTAGATAAGCAGGCAAATATTCAGATGTACATAAATATCAAATTTCAACTAGTTGAGAAGGGAAAAAAGTTGATGGAAGTAATCACCAGGTAACTCTATTCTAGAAGAAGTACAGACTGAAGAGCAGTAGCCTTGCTTGAGACAGGATGGGACACATGAACATGCGTCCTGATTCTGGAACACCGGTGTTCTTCCAAAGTGCAGGATATTCCTCTAATCCCATTGATGCTGTCATAGGCCAAACCTTTCTCTTTTTCACCTTACTTGAAATTACAAGGATGGTTAGAGTAAAAGATCGGATCATAACACACATTTTTGAGATAATTCCATTTTTTAATTTTAAAATATTTTTGATTGGAATTGCATTATATGTAAATCATTTTAGGAAGAATTGACAATGACATTCTGTCAGTGGTAGCCAGGAGTATGGCACAATTCTATACATTTAACTCCGTCTTTATATGTCTTAATAAAATTTTATATTTTTTATAACTTTTATTTATTTTTAATATATTTATTTATTTTTGGCTGTGTTGGGTCTTTGTTGCTGCGCACAGGCTTTCTCTAGTTGCAGCAAGCGGGGGGCTATTCTTCGTTGCTGTACGTGGGCTTCTCATTGTGGTGGCTTTTCGTGTTGCGGAGCATGGGCTCTAGGTGCGTGGGCTTCAGTAGTTGTGTCTCGCAGGCTCTAGAGCACAGGCTTAGTAGTTGTGGTGCACGGGCTTAGTTGCTCTGCGGCATGTGGTATCTTCCTGGACCAGGGTTTGAATCCGTGTCCCCTGCATTGGCAGGTGGATTCTTAACCACTGTGCCACCAGGGAAGTCCCAGATTTCATAGTTTTTAATCACTGGGGTTCTGCATATTAAATAAATGGGTAGTTCATGTTTTTGTTGCTCTTGTGGGTATGATCTGTTTTTCAAGTATTTATTCTATTTGGCTACTTTGGGGAAGGAAAACTATTAATTTCTGTATATTTACCTTGTGTGTAGCTACTTTACTGAATTTTCTTATCAATGTAAATAATTCTAAGTGGGCTTTATTTTTTATATTTTTTATTGAAGTATAGTTGATTTACAATGTGTTAATTTCTGCTATATATCAAAGTGATTCAGTTATATATACATTCTTTTTTTAATACTCTTTTCCATTATGGTTTATCATAGGATATGAATACAGTTCTCTGTACTCTACAGTAGGACCCTGTTGTTTATCCATTCCATATACAATAGCTTACATCTCCTAACCCCAACCTCCCACTCCACCCCACCCTCCCTTGGCAACCAGAAGTCTGTCCTCTATGTCGTTGAGTCTGTTTCTGTTTCATAGATAGGTTCATTTGTGTCATATTTTAGATTCTACATATAAGTGATATCATATGGTATTTGTCTTTCTCTTTCTGACTTACTTCCCTTAGTATGATAATCTCTAGTTGCATCCATGTTGCTGCAAATGGTATTATTTCTTTCTTTTTTATGTCTGAGTAGTATTCCATTGTACATAGGTACCATATCTTCTTTATCCATTCCTCTGTCGATGGACATTTAGGTTGCTTCCATGTCTTGGCTAGTATAAATAGTGCTGCTACGAACATAGGGGTGCATGTGTCTTTCTGGATTAGAGTTTTGTGTGGATGTATGCCCAGGAGTGGGATTGCTGGATCATATGGTAGCTCTAGTTTTAGTTTTCTGAGGAACCTCCATACTATTTTCCATAGTGGCTGTACCAATTTACATTCCCTTCAACAGTATAGGAGGGTTCCCTTTTCTCCACATCCTCTACAGCATTTGTTATTTGTAGCGTTTTTAATGATGGCCATTCTGACCAGTGTGAGGTGGTACCTCACTGTAGTTTTGATTTGCATTTCCCTATAATTAGCAATGTTGAGCATCTTTTCATGTGCCTATTGGCCACTTGTATTTCTTCTTTGGAGAAATGTCTTTTACGGTCTTCTGACCATTTTTCTATTGGGTTGTTTGTTTTTTTGTTGTTAAGTTGCATGAACTGTCCATATGTTTTGAAAATTAAGCCCTTGTCGGGCACATTGTTTGCGAATATTTTCTCCCATTCTGTAGGTTGTCTTTTTTTTTTTTTTTTTATGGTTTACTTTGCTGTGCAAAAGCTTGTAAGTTTGATTAGGTCCCATTTGTTTTTGTTTTTATTTCTATTGCGTTGGGAGACTGACCTAAGAAAACATTGCTATGATTTATGTCAGAGAATGTTTTGCCTATGATCTCTTCTAGGAATTTTATAGTGTCATGTTGTATGTTTAAGTCTTTAAGCCATTTTGAGTTTACTTTTGTGTATGGTGAGAGGGTGTGTTCTAACTTCATTGATTTACATGTGGCTGTCCAGCTTTCCCAGCAACACTTGCTGAAGAAACTGTCATCTCTCCATTGTATATTCTTGCCTCCTCTGTTGAAGATTAATTGACTGTAGGTGTGTGGGTTTACTTCTGGGCTCTCTATTCTGTTCCATTGATCCATATATCTGTTTTTGTGCCAATACCATGCTGTTTTGATTACTGTAGCTTTGTAGTATTGTCTCAAGTCTGGGAGGGTTATGTCTCCTGCTTTGTTCTTTTTTTCAGGATTCCTTTGGCAAATCTGGGTCTCTTATTGTTCCATATAAATTTTAGGATTATGTGTTCTAGTTCTGTGAAAAATGTCATGGCTAATTTGATAGGGATTGCATTAAATCTGTAGATTGCTTTGGGTAGTATGGACATTTTAACAATATTAATTCTTCCAATCCAAGAGCATGGGATATCTTTCCATTTCTTTGAATCATCTTCAATTTCCTTTATTAATGTTTTATAGTTCTCAGAGTATAAGTCTTTCACCTCCTTGGTCAGGTTTATTCCTAAGTATTTTATTTTGGGGGGTGTGATTTTGAAAGGTATTGTTTTTTTTTACAGTCCCTTTCTGATATTTCATTTTTAGTGTAAAGAAATGCAACAGATTTCTGTACGTTAGTCTTGTATCCTGCTACGTTGCTGAATTCGTTGATCAGTTCTAGTAGTTCTTGTGTGGAGTCCTTAGGGTTTTCTAAATATAGAATCATGTCATCTGCATATAATGACAATTTTACCTCTTCCCTTCCAATTTGGATACCTTTTATTTGTTTTTCTTGTCTGATTACTGTGGCTAGGACTTCCAATCCTATGTTGAACAGAAGAGGTGAGAGTGGGCATCCTTGTCTTGTTCCAGCTTTTAGTGGGAAGGCTTTCAGCTTTTCACCATTGAGTATTACATTGGCTGTGGATTTGTCATATATAGCTTTTATTATGTTGGGATATGTTCCCTCTATACCCACTTTGGTGAGAGTTTTTATCATGAATGGATGTTGAATTTTGTCAAATGCTTTTTCTGCATCTATTGTGATGATCATGTGGTTTTTGTCTTTTGTTTATGTGGTGTATCACATTGATTTGTGTATGTAGAACTATCCTCGTTAATTGGGGATGAATTCCACTTGGTGGTGGTATATGATCTTTTTTATGTGTTGTTGGATTTGGTTTGCTACTATTTTGTTGAGAATTTATGAAAATTCTATATTCATCAAAGATATTGGTCTGTAATTTGTTTTGGTGGTATCTTTGTCTGGCTTTGAAGCCATCATCACCCTAATACCATAGAATGTCTTTGGGAGTGTTCCCTCCTCAAGTTTTTGGAAGAGTTTGAGAAGGATCAGTATAAGTATTTCTTTATATGTTTGGTAGAATTCACCTGTGAAGCCATCTGGTCCTGGACTTTTGTTTGTAGGGAGTTTTTGTTTTTTCTTTTTTTTTTTTTTTAAATTACAGATTCTCTCTCACCTCTAGTGATGAGTCAGTTCAAATTATCTATTTCTTCTTGATTCAGTTTTGGTGGGCTGTATTTGTCTAGAAAGTTGTCCATTTCTTCTAGGTTGTTGAATTTGTTGGCATATAATTGTTCATAGTAATCCCTTATGGTTCTTTGTATTTCTGTGGTATCAGTTGTTGTGTCTCCTTTTTCATTTCATATTTTGTTTATTTGGGTTCTCTCTCTTTTCTTGGTGAGCCTTGCTAGAGGTTTGTCAGTCTTGTTTATCCTTTCAAAGAACCAACTCTTGGTTTTATTGATTTTTTTTTCTATTTTTTCAGTCTCTGTTTTATTTATTTCCTCCCTGATCTTTATTATTTCCTTCCTTCTGCTGACTTTAGGTTTTGTTTGTTCTTCTTTCTCTAATTCTTTTAAGTTGTAAGTTATGTTGCTTTATTTGAGATTTTTCTTGTTTTTTGAAGAGGGCCTGTATCGCTATGAACTTCCTTCTAAGAACTGCTTTTACTGCATCCCATAGATTTTGTTATGGTTGTGTTTTCATTGTCATTTGTCTCAAGGTATTTTTAAATTTCCTCTTTGATTTCATCATTGACCCATTGGTTATTTAATAGCATATTATTTAGTCTCCATGTAATCTCTTTTTTTGTTCCCTCATTTCTTTTTCTGTGGTTGATGTCTAGTGTCATGCTGTTGTGGTCAGAAAAGACGCCTGAGATAATTCTATACTCTTAAATTTGTTGAGGCTTGTTTTGTGCCCTAGTACGTGGTCAATCCTAGAGAATGTTCCATGTACACTTGAAAAGAATGTGTATTCTGGTTTTTAACTTTTTTTGGATGTGATGTCCTGGAAATATCAATTAAGTCTTACTGTTTGATTGTATCATTTAGGATCTCTGTTTCCTTATTGATTTTCTGTCTAGAAGATCTGTCCATTGATGTGAGTGGGGTGTTAAATTCTCCTACTATTATTGTATTCTTATCAGTTTCTCCCTTTATGTCTGTTAGTATTTGTTTTATGTATTTGGATGCTCCTATATTAGGTGCATATATGTTGATGAGTGTAAAATCCTCTTCTTGTGTTGATCCTTTTATCATCATATGGTGTCCTTTTTTATCTTTGTTTATGACCTTTGTTTCAAAGTCTATTTTGTCTCATAGGAGTATTGCGACCCCCGCTTTCTTCTCATTTCCGTTTCCATGAAATATCTTCTTCTGTCCCCTCACTTTCAATCTATGTGTGTCCTTTGCCCTAAAGTGGGTCTCTTGTAGGCAGCATATTATAGGCTCTTGTTTTTTATCCAATCCACCACTCTGTGTCTTTTTTGTTTTTGTTTTTGTTTTTTTGTGGCGGTATGCGGGCCTCTCACTGCTGTGGCCTCTCCCGTTGCGGAGCACAGGCTCCGGACGCGCGGGCTCAGCGGCCATGGCTCACGGACCCAGCCGCTCCGAGGCACGTGGGATCTTCCCGGACCGGGGCACGAACCCGCGTCCCCTGCACCGGCAGGCGGACTCTCAACCACTGCGCCACCGGGGAAGCCCCACTCTGTGTCTTTTGATTGGAGCATTTAGTCCATTGACATTTAAGGTAATTATTGATAGATATGTATTTATTGCCATTTTAACCTTGTTTCCCCCTTGATTTTATATTTCTTCTTTGTCCCTTTTTCTTTTTCCTTTTGTGGTGTGATGATTTTATTTTGTATTATATTTATGTTCTCTTCTTGTTGGTTTTTGTGAATCTATTCTATGTTTTTGATTTGTGGTTACCCTGTTTTTCAAGTATGTTAACCCCATCCTATATCTACTTCCGTTCGACTGGTAGTCATTTATGCGCAAACCCATTCTAGGAAATGAAAAAACAAACAACAACAACTACGTTTTCTTACACTTCTCCCCCGCATTTTATGATTTTGATGTTCTCTTTTACATCTTCACGTTCATCCTTTTGCTGTTCATGGTGGTTACCATCACTTTCACAGAAATTTTTTGATTTTTTAAAATCTGGGTACTGGCTTATTTAGGTGATGTGCTTTCCAATTGTGATTCTCTCTTTCCTATATATTCTTTCTTCTTTTCTATTTAGAGAAGACCTTTCAACATTTCCTTTAGGATAGGCTTAGTATTGCTGTATTCTTTTAGTTTTTCACTTGTCTGAGAAATTCTTTCTCTCTCCTTCTATTCTAAATGATAATCTTGCTGGGTAGAGTATCCTAGGTTGCAGATTTTTCCCTTTCAGGACTTTGAATGTCTCTTGCCACTCCCTTCTGGCCTGCAACGTTTCTGTAGAGAAATCAACTGATAGCTTTATATGGGGGTTCCCTTGTAATTAGCTCTTTTTTTTCTTGCTGCTTTTAGCATCCTCTCTTTAACTTTTGCCATTTTTATTGTAATATGTCTTTGTGTAGGTCTGTTTGGGTTTACCTTGTTTGGGATGCTCTGTGCTCCCTGCCCCTGGATGTCTGTTTCCTTCTTTAGGTTTGGAAAGTTTTCAGCTGTAATTTCTTCAAATACATTTTCGATCCCCTTTTCTCTTTCTTCCCCTTCTGGAATCCCTATTATGCATAGATTGACATGCTTTATATTATCCCATACGTCTCTTATGTTTTATTTCTTTTTCATTTGGCTTTCTATCTGCTGTCCTGATTGGCTGATTTCCATTATTCTATCTTCCAGGTCACTTATTCGTTCTTCTGCATTATTTATTTTGTTTTGGTTTTTTTTGGCCACGCCACACAGCTGTGGGGGTCTTAGTTCCCTGACCAGGGATTGAACCCATGCCCTTGGCGGTGAAATTGCGGGGTCCTCACCACTGGACCACCAGGGAATTCTCCCTTCTTCTGCATTATTTATTCTGCTATTCATTGCCTTTAGTTCACTTTTTGTCTCAGCAGATGAGTTTTCTGATTTTTCTTGGTTCCTCTTCATAGTTTCTAGTTCCTTTTTATGGTACTCTGAATTACTGTCAATAGCCTTTCTTAATTCCTTCAATATTTTCATTATCTCCTTTTAATTTTTTATTTTATTTTTGCGGTACACAGGGCTCTCACTGTCGTGGCCTCTCCGTTGCGGAGCACAGGCTCCGGACGCGCAGACTCAGCGGCCATGGCTCACAGGCCCAACTGCTCCGCGGCATGTGGGATCTTCCCAGACCGGGGCACGAACCCGTGTCCCCTGCATCGGCAGGTGGACTCTCAACTACTGCGCCACCAGGGAAGCCCTCATTATCTCCTTTTTGAAACTGGTGTCTATTAGACTGAAGAGGTGTGTTTCATTGTTTGTTCTTTCAGGGGAATTCTCTTGGTCTTTTAACTGGGAGTGATTCCTCTGCTTCTTCATTTTACTTATATTTCTCTTATTCTGTGAGTTTAGGAGACACAGTTATCTACTGGGGTCTTGGAGGACTATTTATATGTGGGAGTGTCCCTGTGTAGCTTGTGTGAGTTTAAGATTTTTGGTGCGTGGGCTCTTTTTAGTATGGATGCCTGTTGCCTCTTTCCTCAGCGTGTGCTGGCTGTTATCCCCTTGATATGGGGTGTGCAGATGCAGCGACTGGTGCCCGGTCATGAGGTTCTTGGTGGTGTGTTGGCTCACGTGTACCCCTGAAGCACATGATGGGAATAGAGGCAGCTTGAGACTGCTCCTGAAGATGAGGGGGTGGTGGTGGTGGTGGCTTACCACCACTCCTGGAGCTCGTGTAAGTGGTGTCCTGTTGCCTGAGAGCTCGCACAGGGAAAAAGGGTGTAATGGCAGGTCCCACCCCTCTCTGCATGCGTTGCCCCCACAATGGCACCTGGCCTCTAAGGCGGCCCAGGCTTCCCCCACGTAAACCCTCAGGTTCAGCTGCACCAGACTCCAGCCCCTTCAGTCTGTCTCTGCGCAGCCCACCCCATTCCTCTCCCCAGGTCTGATCTCCGAAGCCCGAGCTTCCACACCCAGCCCCTGCTTGCAATGGTGGATGCATGTCTCAGGCTGGGGAGTGCAGAGCGGTGGCACTCACAGTCTGTGCAGGTCTCTCTCCATTCTAGCTGCTGCAAACCGGTTGCTGCACTCTTCTCTGAGGCTCCAAAGCTCCCCCTCTGTCCCGGCTGATCTCTCCTCCGGTGATGGGACTTCCTGGGGTGCAGGAAAATTTCCTCTTTCACAGCTCCCTCCCAGGGGTGTATGTCCTGTCCCGATTCCTTTCTCACTTTTTTTCTCTCTTTTTTCTTCTGTCCTACCTGGTTACGTGGAGATTTTCTTGCCCTTTCAGAGGTCTGAGGTCTTCTTCCAGCATTCAGTAGATATTCTGTGAGAATCGTCCCACATATAGATGTATTTTGATGTATTTGTGGGAGAAGGTGAGCTTCATGTCCTACGACTGCCATCTTGATTGCTCCTCTAAGTGGATTTTATTTTGTTTTGTATGTTTTCTTGATATTGTTTGATTTCTCATTGTTAGTGTATAGAAATGCAATTTATTTTTGAGTGTTGATTTTGCCTCCTGCAACTTTGTTTATTAGTTCTAACAGTTCTTTTGGTAGAGTCTGTACAATTTTATATATTTCAGGTCATGTCATCTGCAGACAGAGACAGTTTTACTTCTTCCTTCCCTGTTTGGATGCCTTCCATTTCTTTTTCTTGTCTAATGGCTCTGGCTAGGACTTTAAGTACTATGTTGCATAAAAGTGGAGAGAGTGGGCATCCTAGTCTTGTTCCTGATCTTAGAAGAAAAGCTTTCAGCTTTTCACCATTCAGTATGATGTTAACTGTGGGCTTGTCATATATGACCTTTATTATGTCGAGGTACATTCATTCTGTACCTAATTTATTGAGAATTTTTATTACGAAAGGATGTTGAATTTTGCCAAATGATTTTTCTGCATCTACTGAGATAATAATGAGAATTTTCCCCTTCATTTTGTTAATGTGGTGTATCACATTTATTGATTTGTGTATGTTGAACCATTCTTGCATCCCACGGATAAATCCCACTTGATCATGGTACATGATCCTTTGAATGTACTGTTGAGTTTGGATTGCTAATATTTTGTTGAGGATCTTTTCATCTGTGTTCATCAGAGATATTGGTCTGTAATTTTCTCTTCTTGTAATGTCACATGAGTCCTTATTAAGAGGGATTCTGGAGGAGTCAGAGTGAGAGCAGGAGGCAGTGTGATAATGGAAGCAGAGATTGGGTGATGCATTTTGAAGATTCAGGAAGAGGCCAGAAGCCAAGGAATACTGACGTCCACTAGCAGGCTGGATGAAGAAAAGGAATGGATTCTCCCTGGAGCCTCCAGAAGGAATCGGCCCTGTGGCACCTTGACATTAGCCCAGTGAAACTGATTTTGAACTTCTTGCCTCCAGAACTGTAAGAGAATAAGTTTGTGTGTGTGTTTTTTAACTTTATTTATTTATTTATTTATATTTTTATATATTTATTTATTTATTTTTGGCTGTGTTGGGTCCTTGTTGCTGCGCACGGGCTTCCTCCAGTTGTGGCGAGTGGGGGCTACTCCTCGTTGTGGCTCATGGGCCTCATTGAGGTGTCCTCTCTCTGTCGGGGAGCCATGGGTTCTAGGCAGGCGGGCCTCAGTAGCCATGGCACACGGACTCAGTAGTTGTGGCTCGTGGGCTCTAGAGCGCAGGCGCAGTTGTGGTGCACGGGCCCAGCTGCTCCATGGCATGTGTGATCCTCCTGGACCAGGGCTCAATCCCACGTCCCCTGCACTGGCAGGTGGATTCCCAACCACTGCGCCACCAGGGAAGTCCAAGTTTGTGTTTTTTTAAGCCATCACATTTGTTACAACAGCAACAGAAAACTAATACACTTCCTTGCTCCCCTACAGATTTTTACCTTTTACAAAACTACTTGCATTCAAACTGTCCTCTCAAGGTGTGCTTCTGGGGGAACCCAAACTATAACACTCACCATCTTTGCTCTACTCACCATCCCCTTCTTACCACCCCAGGCCAAGTCCACATTGTCTTTTCCTGGAAAGTTGTTGGAGTCTCTACCAGCAACTATTGAAATATTAAAGCCACTACCAAATATTAAACCCACTACCAATATTAAACCCATGCAGCCATATTTATTGATTTAATTAGAGGTTATGCTTTCAGTATTCTCTTCATTTGCTTATTTCTCTATACCTATACTATTTTACTTGCTATGACAGTGTGACAGGAGATATTTGTTGACATGAAATTGTCACTCCTGGAAGTTCAAAGTGATTTGGCATTCATTGATTTCATTTGAATAACACTTTTATTTTCTTCACAATGATTTTGAAGATTTTTTTGTGGCTTTTTAAAGTTTTTATTTATAAGTTGGAGTATAATTGCTTTACAATGTTGTGTTAGTTTCTGCTGTACAATGAAGTGAATCAGCTATATGTATACATAGATCCCCTCCCTCTTGGACCTCCCTCCCATCCCCACCCCCCATCCCGCCCATCTAGGCCATCACAGAGCACCGAGCTGAGCTCCCTGTGCTATACAGCAGGTTCCCACTTGTTAGCTATTTTACACATGGTAGTGTGTTTATGTCAAACCCAATCTCCCAATTCATCCCACCCTCCCCTTCCCTCGCTGTGTCCACACATCCATTGATTTTGAAGATTTTTAAGGCACTTACTCATCAAGCATATATATTATTACTGTATTAAGGCAGGGAAGTAAATATCTATTATATTTGGAAATTAGTTACAGAGATAGAATCAATTATAGCTGGGTTGAGTGGAAAGGGAATAATAAGGGGTATAAAGTAGCTATATAGTTGGAAGGGCTGAAGAGAGGTAGACTGCCAGAACCCACTTTGAAAGCAAACCACAGAACTGAGTCTCCAGGGGCACTGCTCCTCCTGCCATAAACCGAAAGGTGTTTTTTGAGTGGACCACTACCACTAAAGTGCTGATGTGGGAGCCACTGCCTCTGCTGTGATAGGGAAGCCACTTCTGCTAAGTCAGGAAACTACAGCCTCAGCTGCTGGCATTGGAACCAGGCCACCTCAGTTATGATCTGCATCCACAAGAATGAATTTCTTGCACCTGGTCTCTGTTGCTACATCACTTGGTTCCAAATCCAAGCATTGGATGCATGCATCTGTTACGCAGAATCTAAATCTCATCCACAATTTTAGTTGTAAGGGATCTGGAAAATAGACCTTGTGGCTTTCAAGTCTCTGTGAGCCAGGAAGGCCCAGAATGGAATTGGAGCAGAATGGAGCAAGCCAGTACACAAAACCCAGTACCACCATGCGCTAGCAACAATATTGGAACCATAAAAAGGAAAAAATGTTTTGGTTAATGTTCCCTGGAATAGAAAACTGCATTAGGTACAGCAGCCTATTCCTGTTAATTGTGATTAGTAGTCTATTATTACTATACTTGTTCTGTAGCAATACTGGTTCTCCTTTGCTTATGCCAATATTTTGGTAAGCTTTAGTGAGGCCATTTTTAAAATAAGCTGCGTCAGGTCACAGATTGCAAGTTCTCTCTTTTATTTTTCCATGTGTCGGCCGCAGTGTTTGAGAGCCTAGGGGCATTGGATAATAGTTATTGGCTGATGATCTTGAGCCTTCATTCCATAACCAAAGGGGAAAGTTCTTGAATTAATGTAGAAATTATTTTGTTGAATTAGATCCTGGGGCTAAAAACTTTTGAATTCTGCCCTAACCACACAACCACAGTAATTTTACTGGGCTGTTGCTATGCTGCGATGTTTTGAACATCCAGCATCCACGTTCAGAGGAAAGGAGAAGGAAGTGGTGTGCTGTGCGAAGACTTACGCGTGAAGCCCTGTTTGAACGAAGCTGAGGAACTTTGATGGGGGCGGTCACAATTCTTCCTTCTTTCTTGTTTCATAGTGTTTAATTTGCTAAGACTTCTAGTTCCATCGGACGCTATAATAGGGGAAAAGCCACACCAACTGCTCTTCAATTGACAGTTGTTTTGCTCCCCACGGAAAACATTGGAAGCCATCTGATAAATTTAGCTTTGTGAAAATAGCATTTTAAAGGCAGATGATCGTTGGCTGTTATAATTTTACTCCTGGATTTTCATGCATGCCTCTTCAAAGATTTTTGGATTGTAAAGAGAAACCAAAACATAACTTTAGAAAGATGGTTTATCCATCAAAGGTTGTGAAAATAAATGCTCAAATATGAATTGTGATACTGGGCTCTTTGAAAGAGCTCTAAGAGCAAGATGCTTCTTTTCAGAGAGCATCATCAAAGTTTGTGTATTGCAGTAATTTGAATAATGATAGGGGATCTTGGCAAACCAGCAGCAAAATATAAAACGACAAACATCTGGGAAGTTGGCAGCTGTGAGCTGGAAGGCTATCTCGCGGTGTCACAGGTGTGCAAAGTAAATGCTCGGGGATCAGGTGGAAGCAGTTATTGTAGGTAGTAGGACTAGAGGCTGCAACATGAGAGATTGAGGTTTTCTGTCTTTATTTGTTCCCCAAACAGATGACCAGGAAACTAGCCATTAATTTATGCACGTATTGCATATTGTACACATCTTTCTAGAAATATTTTGCATTTTTATCAAACAAATCCAACACTGAGCGTTCTTTTAAAATAAATTTTTTTTACTGTAGTTGATTTACAATGTTGGGTTAGTTTCTGGTGTACAGCAAAGTGATTTGGCTATATACTTTTCTTTTCCAATATGGTTTATTACAGGATATTGAATATAGTTCCCTGTGCTATACAATAGGACGTTGTTTATTTTATATATAGTAGTGTATATCTGCTAATCCAAAACTCCTAATTTATCTCTTCCTCACCCCTTTCCCCTGTGGTAACCATAACTGTTTTCTATGTCTGTGAGTCTGTTTCTGTTTCGTAGATAAGTTCATTTGTGTCTTTTTTTAAATTTTTTTTTTGGCTGCGCTGCACGGCATGCAGGATCTTAGTTCCCCAACCAGAGGTCAAACCTGTGCCCCCTGCCGTGGAATTGCAGAGCCCTAACCACTGCACTGCCAGGGAAGTCCCTCTTCTTTTTTTAAATATTGGCTATATTCCTTACAGCTTATTTTATTATTATTACTGTTATCATTATTTTACTTTTTGGCCGCACCACACGGCATGTGGGAGGCATGCAGGATCTCAGTTCCCTGACAAGGGATCTAAACCCATGCCCCGTGCGGTGGAACTGCGGAGTCTTAACCACTGGACTGCCAGGGAAATCCCTGTGTCATATTTTAGATTCCACATATAAGTGATATCATATAACATTTGTCTTTGTCTGACTTCACTTAGTATGATAATCTGTAGGTCCATCCATGTTGCTGCAAATGGCATTTTTTCATTCTTATTTATGGCTGAGTAGTATTCCATTGTATGTGTGTACCACATCTTCTTTATCCATTCATCTGTCAACGGACATTTAGGTTGCTTCCACATCTTGGCTCTTGTAAATAGTGCCGCTATGAACACTGAGGTGCACGTATCTTTTTTTTTTTTTTTTTGCGGTACGCGGGCCTCTCACCGTTGTGGCCTCTCCCGTTGCGGAGCACAGGCTCCGGACGCGCAGGCTCAGCGGCCACGGCTCACGGGCCCAGCCGCTCCGCGGCATGTGGGATCCTCCTGGACCGGGGCACCAACCCGCATCCCCTGCATCGGCAGGCGGACTCTCAACCACTGCGCCACCAGGGAAGCCCGCACGTATCTTTTAAAATTAGTTTTCTCTGGATATATGCCCAGGAGCGGGATTGCTGGATCATATGGCAACTCTATTTTTAGCTTTGTAAGGAACCTCCATACTGTTTTCCATAGGGGCTGCACCAGTTTATTTTCCCACCAACAGTATGGGGGGGGGGTTCCCTTTTCCCCACACCCTTTACAGTATTTGTTATTTGTAGACTTTTTAATGATGGCCGTTGTGAGTGGTGTGTGGTGATACCTCATTGTAGTTTTGATTTGCATTTCTCTAATAATTAGCAATGCTGAGCATCTTTTCGTGTGCTATTGGCTATTCACATGTCTTCTTTGGAGAAATATCTTTAGGTCTTCTGCCCATTTTTTGATTGGGTTGCCTGTTATTGAGTTGTATGAGCTGTTTGTATATTTTTGAAATTAAGCCCTTATCGGTTGCATCGTGTGCAAATATTTTCTCCCATTCTGTAGGTTGTCATTTCGTCTTGTTTATGGTTTCCTTTGCTTTCCAAAAGCTTATGTTTGATTAGGCCCCATTTCTTTATTTTGCTTTTATTTCTTTTGCCTTGGGAGACTGACCTAAGAAAACATTGCTACAATTTATGTCAGACAATGTTTTGCCCATGCTCTCTTATAGGAGTTTTATGGTGTCATGTCTTTAAGCCATTTTGAGTTTATTTTTGTGTATGGTGTGAGGGAGTGTTTTAACTTACATTGATTTACATGAGGCTGTCCAGCTTTCCCAACATCACTTGCTGAAGAGACTCTGTTCTCCACTGTATATTCTTGCCTCCTTTGTCAAAGATTGACTGTAGGCATATAGGTTTATTTCTGGGCTGTCTATTCTGTTCCATTTATCCATATGTCTGTTTTTGTGCCAGTACCGTGCTGTTTTGATTACTGTAGCTTTGTAGTATTGTTTGAAGTCTGGGCAGGTTATGCCTCCTGCTTTGTTCTTTTTCTTCAGGATTCCTTTGGCAATTCTGGGTCTTTTATGGTTCCACATGAATTTTAGGATTCTTTGTTCTAGTTCTGTGAAAAATGTCATGGGTAATTTGATAGGGATCGGATTAAACCTGTACAGTAAGTCCCCTATATACGAACCTTCAAGTTGGGAACTTTCAAAGATGCGAATGTATGTTCACATGTCCAACCTCATGAGTTAGTTCATGTGTCTGGAGTACATTGTCACGTGTGTGCATCCTCTACAAGTGGTTGTGCTTTTGTGTACTTTACAGCACTGTATAGGGTACAGTAGTACAGTATCTTTATTTCAAGCCCAGGATGTCCGGAAGAAATCATGAAAGCAGTGATGATGTAGCTGGTACTGCTAAGAAGCGCCAGCTGTTGTACTGTACTACTGTACTTTTCAAGGTATTGTACTGTAAGATTAAAAATGTTTTATTTTGTGTGTTTGTTTTTTATGTATCATTTGTGTGAAAAGTATTATAAACCTATTACAGTACAGTACTATATAGTCAATTGTGTTAGTTGGGTACCTAGGCTTTGTTGGACTTATGAACAAATTAGACTTATGAATGTGCTCTTGGAATGGAACTTGTTCATATGTAGGGGACCAACTGTAGATTGCTTTGGGCAGTATGGCCATTTTAACAACTTTCTTCCAATCTAAGAGTGTGGGATATCTTTCCATTTCTTTATATCATCTTCAATTTCCTTTATCAGTGTTTTATAGTTCTCAATATATAAGTCTTTTACCTCCTTGGTCAGGTTTATCCCTAAGTATTTTATTTTTCTGATGTGATTTTAAAAGGGGTTTTTTTTCTTTTTTTTTTACTTTCCCTTTCAATGTTAGTGTAAAGAAATGCCACTGGGGCTTCCCTGGTGGTGCAGTGGTTGAGAGTCCGCCTGCCAACGCAGGGGACACGGGTTCGTGCCCCGGTCTGGGAAGATCCCACATGCCACGGAGCAGCTGGGCCCGTGAGCTGTGGCCGCTGAGCCTGCGCGTCCGGAGCCTGTGCTCCATAATGGGAGAGGCCTATGTACCACAAAAAAAAAAAAAAAAAAAAATGCAAGTGAGTTTTGTATGTTAATCTTGTATCCTGCTACCTTGCTGAATTTGTTGAGCAGTTCTAGTAGCTTTTGTGTGGAGTCCTCAGAGCTTTCTGTATATAGTATCATGTCATCGGTGTATAATGACAATTTTACCTCTTGCTTTCCAATTTGGATACCTTTTATTTCTTGTCTGATTGCTGTGGCTAGAACTACCATTACTATGTTGAATAGAAGTGGTGAAAGTGGGGATCCTTGTCTTGTTTCAGATTTTATCAGGAAGGTTTTCAGCTTTTCACTATCGAGTTTTATGTTGGCTGTGGGTCTCATAAATAGCTTTTATTATGTTGAGATATGTTCCCTCTATACCCACTTTGGTGAGAGTTTTTATCATGAATGGATGTTGAATTTTGTCAGATGCTTTTTCTGCATCTATTGAGATGATCGTGTGGTTCTTGTCTTTTCTTTAGTTGATGTGGTATATCACATTGATTTGTGTATGTTGAACCATCCTTGTGACCCTGGGAGGAATCCAACTTGGTCATGGTGTATGATCTTTTTTATGTGTTGTTGGATTCGGTTTGCTAATATTTTGTTGAGAATTTTTGTATTTATATTCATCAAAGATATTGGCCTGTAATTTTCTTTTTTGGTAGCCACACTTGGCATTCTTAATCCTGTGTTGGATTCTTCCTTTCCCTTGGATTTATTGGGCCTCAAGTAAATTAATGAATATTTTAATAAAACCAATATTATTTGTCATCTAAAATGATCATGTTAAAAAGCCTCTACCATGGATTTAAAACTTTGCTGTAATTATAAATTCTCCACGTTTAAATCAGCCTTCATTTCAATTAAGTTTTCTTTTTTCCTTAGATCAGTGTTTCTCAAAAGTATGGTCACCAGACTAACAGCATCAGATTCACATGGGAACTTGTTAGAAATGCAGATTCTCAGGCCTGGCCAAGACCCGTGGAATCAGAACTCTGGTGGTGGAGTCCAGCAGTCTGTGTTTAAACAAGCCATTCAGGAGACCCAGATGTGAGAACCAAGTGTGAGAACCACTGCTAGTCTAGGGTCAGCGACATTAGACAGTAGGCTCTGGTCATCTCAACTCAAACCTCTAATGAAATTGTGTTTCTTTCCATTTCAGAGGTTAACCTTCTGTGCAGGTAATTTAGACTGGAAGACAGTACTACTGGAACTATATGTTGCTGAGGCCATCCTCATCAGAGCTGGGAAAATTCCCTTCAGGTGATTAACCACAATGTAGGACTAGGAGGAAATGATCTCTTGCTCATTTATACCTAGTTCTTTATCACTTGACAATAATTATATTATTTTTTAATTTATGTATTTTTGAAAAATTTTTAAAGATTCAGAAATGATTACAGATTATGTGACAGATACTAGCCACTTTGAACCAATAAACATTAACATTTATTAATTAAATATTAACATATTTTCTTCTAGTGTTACTTTTTACCACTTGAAATTGAAATGTTCTGTTATCTCTGTCCCAAACCTATTCTCCTTCCTGTCTTTACCTCCCTTCCTTCCCAGAAGCAACCTCCACCATGGATTTGGCACTATCTACTGTATGCGTTTTCATCACATATGTATTCACAAGTGATATTAGTACTGTTTTTGGTAGTTTTTCCTACATTGACATCAACGGTGTTACATGAGGCACATAATATAAACTTGCACATCACATTCTTCTGCCCTGAACCAAGTGACCATGAAATGAAAAATTGTTTTTTCCTTCAGTTTATGGATGGATAGGTGTTCATTGGGACTAAATTATAGTATCTGCTTATGGGAAGGTATTACAGGTTGACTTGTGCCCGGCCCCCCCTCCCCCCACACACAAGATATGTTGAAGTTCTAACCCCTCATTACCTCAGAATGTGACCTTATTTGGAAATAGGGTAATTGCAGATAAAGCAGTTAGGTAAAGATGAGGTCATACTGGACTAGGGTGGGTACTTAATCCAGTATGGCTGGTGTCTTTACAAGAAGAAGAGACACACTGCATGAGACAAGAGGCGGAGACTAGAGTGAGGGGTCTATAAGCCCAGGAATGTGGAGGGTTGCTGGCAACCACCAGAGGCTAGAAGAGGCAAGGAAGGACCGTTTCCTAGAGCCCTCAGAAGGAGCATGACCCTGCTGACATCTTGATTTTGGAATTCTAGACTCCAGAATTGTGAGAGAATAAACGTCTGTTGTTTGAAGCCACCCAATTTGTGGTACTATGTTGCAGCAGCCCTAGGAAACTAATACAAATGGAAATGAAGAGTCAGTTTAGCTCAACTCAATATGCCGTAGAGAGCGCCCATAACATGTGAGTAAACTGATTATTTCAGAAATGTTGGGGAATTAGTCTAGTTAACTGAATTTTCTGGTTTGGGCATTAACCAGCTTACTCTGTATTTAATTTCTATCAACAGTATTACATGTTTAAATATCTGGGTTGTTCAGTTATCAAGAAACTAAAAAAGCCACATGGCCACCAAATTCACTGTAGATCCTATAATATTACCATGTTCTAATAAAGAAATTAAAGTACTGGGAAAAACTTGCAGATGAAACACTTACATTTAACTGAACCAAATTCCAAGATTAAGAAGACAATGTGATATAATTAAAACTAAAGCTATATTGCCCTTAATTTACTCCTTCTTTGATAATGCATAAAGCACTTTGAATGTTGCAAATATATGCTCATTATCAAACTAGTTATGGTTGTTACTCCAGTATTGTAGAACAACTCAGTTTATTCATTTCTTCTTCCTCTCTTACCACCTCTGCTGCTGCCGCCACCACCATCAGCTCCACTGCCTCCAGCACCTCCTCCTCCTCCACCAGCGCCTCCTCCACAATTGCTCCAGCACCACCACCACCACTTCATGCTTCAGGCAGCCTTTGTGTTGCTGGGTTGACCGAGAGCTACTCATCAAACGTCTCCTGGAAACAAGACTTGAGGAAAAAAGACAGATGACTCAGTCTATGTATGTAGCAAGGTGGGGGACATAAAAACTTATATGGACATCCTTAACATAAGGCAAAACAGGAAAACAGAGATTCTAAAGATGCAAAAATAAACTGTTACATTAGTCCAGATCTGGATGACTACTTTTAGCCATGGATGTCTTCAGCCACGATGATAATGAATTTGGGGTAGATCTTCTTCTATTAGGTAAGTCATTAACTAGCCAATCATTAAAAAACACTCCAGTCATAAAATCATTTTGAGTGATTTCTACCGACCAGGTTTTAGAACTTTTACATGAAGAGACAGTGTCTTATTCTTTTGGTTTTCCCATGTGTAGGATAGGCATGGATGATATTTAGATACTCAGTAAGTATTTGATGATTTAATTCCTATTGTGATTCTGACACTAGAAGCTACAAATGTTAATTATTTTTTTTGGAAAAGGTAATACAAATTTGGCCATACCTACCAAGTTTGCAGATTGATTGCTTTATCTATATGTATTTATGTTGAAGTGTAGTTGCTGTACCACATTTTATAAGTTACAGGTGTATAACAGTGATTCATAATTTTTAAAGGTTATACTCCATTTAGTTAATATAAAATATTGGCTGTATTCCCTGTGCTGTACCATACATCCTTATAGCTTATTTTATACATAATAATTCGTACCAGATGTATTTCTTCTTTGCCCCAGTAATTCCACCTCTTAACATTGCTCCTGCAGATACATATGTACATAAAAGAAAGGCCATGTGTAGAAGGTTACTCATGGCAGCGTTGCTCACAACCTAGAATCCAGCACTAGGACACTAGGTTGTGAGGAACGCCTGTTATATTGGAACACAGCCACGCCCAATCATTTACATATGGTCAAAGGCTGTTTCTGTGCCACAGGGAGGAGTTCAGTGGGTCTCACAGAGACTATATGGCCCACAAAAACCTAAAATAGTTACTATGTGACGCTTAAAAAAGAAAAAGCTTATGGACCTCAGCTCTAAGTGCTTCAGTTTAACAAAATTTTACCTATGCTTTTATAGTACATGCAAATACAAGTACAAAACAGTTAGAGTACAAAATAGTTAAAAAGGAAACCCAAACGATGAGCTTCACGCTTGAGAATGCACAGGAGGGATGGTGTTCTTTTTCAGTTTGACAATCCTTACCCTCAAGAGAAAAAAAGTGGAAGGGAAGATTGCTTCATCTTTAATTTATGTGACAAAGATTCGTTGGGTGTATACTCGGGGAAGGTACTCCAGGGATTGCAGGATGCAGAGACAAAGAAAGCACAATCCTTCTTCTTCGGGGCTCACAGTCTAGCAAGGGACTCAGACATGTTAAGCAATTAGATGCAAAATGATGAGTGCTGTAAGAAAGAGAAGAAAAAAGTGCCGTGAGAGCAGGAACAGCCACAGAAGATGTGTGAAGCTGCCCAAGGCCTTTTAAAAAAATCATGAGAGAGGCTTTTTACAAAAGGGTGTCAAGGTGAAATAAAAATTGCCAATGAGACAGGTTTTACTCTTTCTGAGCAAAAGAGGGTAGTGAGAGAGTATCTGTCTAAAACCTAAACAAAATGTTTAAGCCCAAGAGTATTACTGTATCCTTTTTGTTTTTCAGGGCCCTAACTTTATGCAGCTAGATTTGTTGTTTGAATTCTGACCTATTCAAACTTTTACAGTGGATCATTTGATGCTTCACGAAAGTAAAATCTGCATCTTATTGTTGTAGGCATTTTTCACAAGAGCAAAATTTATTTTCCTCGTTTGGTTTCCCATAGGTTTAGCATGTAAGAGAAGCGTATCAGTCTGTCAGTGTGTTTCAAAAAGAAGAGAGATGAGAAACCACGGGCTTCACTTCCCATGGGCTGAATTTTCTTTTTCACTTTAGATTAGGCCACACAGCTTGTTTTGGACACTGTTCTACCCAAGGTGACCTTAGTATTGCTCAGATATGGAACAAAAGGCAAAGTTGTATGACAGAAGTTGATCCATAAACTTCAGGTTCACATTGTTTCCTTGATCACCTCCTTTTGCTTCTGCAGACCAACTCTCCACCCTTTCTACTCTCCTTTCTGGACCCAAAGGCTGACCTGCATGGATTCCATCAGTATGCTTCCTGGCCTCTGGCTTCTGGCTGGGTTCAGCCAACGAGAAGACATGGCTGACAGCAGGAAGGGAAGAGAGTGAAGTTCCAGGTATTTGTTTCCCCACTTTGTCCTACAGGACCATCATAAGCTGCATCCCTCTGCTGAAGGAAGGACTGGGGCCAATTTCACTCAACTCTCGCTGTGTACAGGTTCCAGTAACTGCTTCCTGTTGGCTCTTCTGTGCCCTGTTGCTACCGGCCTTGGGGTACTTCACTGTGCCTGGTGATTTTCCCCATCGCCTCCCACATGTTTGTCAGCAATTTCTTTATGAAACTCTCCTCACATTAGCCCAGCTGGCTGTGCTGTGCCAGGGATTTGAGGGATGCAGTATATATTCCTGTAAGGTTTCACAAATCAAAACTTTTATTCTGTTCCACGGTACTGATTTCTACCACTCTGTCTTCCAGCTCACTGATCCGTCCTTCTGCCTCAGTTATTCTGCCATTGATTCCTTCTAGTGTATTTTTCATTTCAGTTATTGTATTCTTTAATTCTGTTTGGTTGTTCTTTACATTTCCTACTCTTTGTTAAAAACTTAACTTCTCAGTCTCTGCATCCATTCTTTTCCCGAGTTCTTGGATCATCTTTATGATCATTATTCTGAATTCTTTCTTTCTTCAAGTGGAGATTTCCTATCTCTACTTCACTTAGTTCTTCTGGGGTTTTATCTTGTTCCTTTACCTGGAACATATTCCATTGCCATCTCATTTTGTTTAAATTTCTATCTGTATTTTTATGAATGTGGTAGGTTAGTTATGTTTTTTGACCTTGCAGATGTAGCGCTCTGTGTCCCAGCAGTACATGCCCCTCTTGTCACCCAAGGGCCAGCTGGTCCAGGGTACGTTCTGACATGTGTTGGCAGACTAAGTTCCACAGGCTCTAGGACTGTTCTGTTCTTGTGTCTGCCCCCTGGTGGGTGAGGCTGGGTCTTTGCCCTCTGGTGGGCAGGTCCATGTCAAGAGGTGGCTGTGGGCAGCTTCTCTGCTGATGGGTGGGGCTGTGTTCCTCACCTGTTGGGTTTGTGGCCTGAGGTGTCCCAGCACTGCAGCCTACATGCTGTTGGGTAGGGCCAGGTTTTGACCCAGGCAAGATGTCCACCTCCAGCAAGAGTTCGTATAGATGAACACTCACTGGGTATCTCTGCCACCAGCATCCATGTCTCCAGGGCGAGCCACAGCCACCCCTTGCTTCCCCAGGAAACCCTATGAGACCAGCAGGTAGGTCTGGCCCAGGCTCCTCTGAAGTCACTGCTTTTGCCCTGGGTCCCAGTGTGCGTGAGACCTTGTGTACGCCCTCCAAGAGTAGAGTCTGTTTCCCCAGTCCTGTGCAGCTCCTGCACTCAAGCCTTGCTGGCCTTCAAAGCCAAGTGCTCTGGGGGTTCCTACTCCCAAGGCCAGACCCCTGTGCCGGGGAGCCTGATGTGGGGCGCAGAGCTTTTACTCCTCTGGGAGAACATATAAAACATAATTATTCTCCAGTTTGTGGGTCACTGACGCGGCTAGTATGGGATTTAATTATATTGCAAGTGTGCCCCTCTTACCATCTCATTGTAGTTTCTTCTTTAGGTCTTTGGATATAGAATATCTTTCTTTGGTAGGTTCCAGTCTTTTTTTTTTAATCAGTGGCTCTTCAACAGTTCCTTGTGACTTTGGTGTGCTCATGAGAGGAGGTTACTTCAAGGTCCTTCTAGTCCACATCTTGTCTCCAATCCAGTTCAGTTTTTCTGAGTCAGAAATCCAGATATGGCTTAGATGAATGCCTCTGATTCAGATTCTTTCATGAATGAGGTTGCAGCGGAGCTGTCTGTCTGCTGAGGCTGCATTCACCTTGAAACTCAAATGGGAAAGACAGAGCAGTGGAAATCACTGTCAGTCACAGAACAGAATAAAGAAGAATGAATGAAAAGAAATGAGGACAGTCTCAGAGACCTCTGGGACAACATTAAACTCACCAACATTTTGCATTATAGGGGTCCCACAAGGAGAAGAGAGAGAGAAAGGGCCTGAGAAAAAATTTGAAGAGATAATATTGAAAACTTCCCTAGCATGGGAAAGGAAACAGCCACCCAAGTCCAGGGAGCTCAGAGAGTCCCATACAGGACTGACCCAAGGAGGAACACACGGATTCACACAGTAATGAAACTGACAAAAATTAATTGCAGGTAAAGAAAATATTAAAAGCAACAAGGGAAAAGCACCAAATAGCATACAAGGGAATCCACATAAGGCCATCAACTGATTTTTCAGCAGAAACTCTGCAGGCAAGAAGGAAGTAGCACGATATATTTAAAGTAATGAAAGGGAAAAACCTACAACCAAGAATACTCTACCCAGAAAGGCTCTTGTTCAGATGCTATGGCGGAATCAAAAGCTTTACAGACAAGCAAAAGCTAAAAGAATTCAGCACCAACAAAGCAGCTTCACAACAGATGGAAGTTTTACAACACGTTCCTAGGAACTTCTCTAGGAAGAAAAAGGCCACAACTAGAAACAAAATTATGAAATGGGAAAGCTCACCAGAAAAGGCAAACATACAGTAAAGGTAGGAAATCACCCCCATAAATATGCTGTCAAAACCAGCAACTGTGAGAAGAGGAGAGTACAGATGCAGGATATTGGAAATGCATTTGAAATTAAGAGACCAGCAATTTAAAACAATCTTGGTAATATATATAGACTGCTATATCAAAACATCATGACAACTTCAAATGAAAAATCTACAATAGATAAACACACACATACACAAAATCAATCCAGACACAGTACTAAAGATAGTCATCAAAGCACGAGAGGACAAAAGAGGAAGGGAAAAACAAAAACCTACAAAAACAAATCCAAAACAATTCACAAGATGGCAATAAGAACATACATCTCAGTAATTACCTTAAATGTAAATGGACTCAATGCTCCAACCAAAAGACACAAACTGGCTGAATGGATACAAACACAAGACCCATATATAAGCTGTCTACAAGAGACCCACTTCTGATCTACGGACACATACAGACTGAAAGTGAGGGGGTGGAAAAATGTATTCCATGTAAATGGAAATCAAAAGAAAGCTGGAGGAGCAAAACTCATCTCAGACAAAATAGACTTTAAAATAAAGACTGTTACAAGAGACAAAGAAAGAAGATATAACGATTGTAAATATATATGCACCCAACATAGGAGCACCTCAATACATAAGGCAAATGTTAACAGATATAAAAGGAGAAATGGACAGTAACACAATGATAGTGGAGGATTTTAACACCTCACTTACATCAATGGACAGATTATCCAGACAGAATATCAACAAGGAAACACAGGCCTTAAATGACACACTAGACCAGATGGACTGTATTGATATTTATCGAACATTCCATCTGAAAGCAGCAGAATACACATTCTTCTCAAGTGCACATGGAAAATTCTCCAGGATAGTTCACATGCTGGGCCACAAAGCAACCCTCAGTAAATTTAAGAAAACTGAAATCATATCAAGCATCTTCTCCGACCACAGCACTATGAGATTAGAAATCAACTATAAGAAAAAAAACTGTAAAAAACACAAACACGTGGAGGCTAAACAATATGTTTACTAAACAACCACTGGATCACTGTGGAAACCAAAAAGGAAATCAAAAAATACCTAAAGACAAATGAAAACAAAAGCATGATGATTCAAAACCTATGGGGTGCATCAAAAGCAGTTCTAAGAGCGAAGTTTACTGCAATACAAGCTCTCCTCAGGAAACAAGAAAAATACCAACCTCATGTTACACTTAAAGTAGCTATAAAAAGAACAACAAAGCAAACCCCAAATTAGAAGTAATCATAAAGATCAGAGCAGAAATAAATGAACTAGAGACTAAAATAACAATAGAAAAGATAAATGAAACTAAAAGCTGGTTCAGATAGACAAAATTGATAAAGTTTTAGCCCGACCCATCAAGAAAAAAAGGGAGAGGGCCCAAATCAAAATTAGAAATGAAAAAGGAGAAGTTACAGCCAACTTAAGAGACTACCACAAGCAACTACATGCAATTAAACAGACAACATAGAAGAAATTGTACCTTCCTGAGAATCTGTCCACCTTCTAAGACTGAACCAGGAAGAAATAGAAAATATGAACAGACCAATTACAAGTACTGAAAATGAACCTGTAATTAAAAAACTCCCAACAAGCCGGATGGCTTCACAGGCGAATCCTACCAAACATTTAGAGAGGAGTTAACACCTATCCTTCTGAGACTATTTCAAAAAATTGCAGAGAGAGGAAGGAACACCCCTGAACTCATTCTATGAGGCCATTATCACCCAGATACCACCAAAAAAAATTTATAAGGCAATATCATTGATAAACATAGACACAAAAATCCTCAACAAAATACTAGCAATCTGTGGGCTTCCCTGGTGGCCCAGTGGTTGGGGGTCCGCCTGCCGATGCAGAAGACACGGGTTCTTGCCCCAGTCCAGGAAGATCTCACATGCCACGCAGCGGCCGGGCCCGTGAGCCATGGCCGCTGAACCTGTGCGTCTGGAGCCTGTGCTCCGCAACGGGAGAGGCCACAACAGTGAGAGGCCCGTGTACCACAAAAAAAAAAAAAAAAAAAAAAAACAATCTAAATCCAACAATACAGTAAAAGCATCATACACCATGATCAAGTGGGAATTATCCCAGGGATGCAAGGATTTTTCAATATCCATAAATCAATGTGATACACAAATTAACAAGCTGAAGAACAAAAACCTTATGATCATCTCAATAGATGCAGAACAAATTCTTGATAAAATTCAACATCCACTTATGAGAACTCTCCAGAAAGTGGGCATAGAGGAAACATACCTCAACATAATAAAGGCTGTAATTGACAAACCTACAGCTAATGTCATACTCAATGGTGAAAAGCTGAAAGCATTTCCTCTAAGATCAGGAACAAGACAAGGAATGCCCACTGTCACCACTTTTATTCAACATAGTTTTGGAACTTCTAGCCACGGGAATCAGAGCAGCAAAAGAAATAAAAGGAAGACAAACTGGAAAAGAAGAAGTAACAATGTCACTCTTTGCAGATGACTTGATTCTATACTTAGAGAATCCTAAAGATGCCACCATAGTAGAGCTAATCCATGGATTTGGAAACACTGCAGGACAAAAAATGAATGCATAGACATCCCTTGCATTCCTATACATTAATGAAGAAAAAAAGAAAGAGAAATTAAGGAAGGACTCCCATTTACCCCTGCAAGTAAAGGAATAAAATACCTAGGAATAAACCTATCTAGGGAGATAGAAAACCTGTATACAGAAAAGTATAAGATACTGATGAATGAAACTGAGGATGATACAAACAGATGAAGAGATATACCATGTTCTTGGATTGGAAGAATCAATATTATGGAAATGACTATACTACCCAAAGCAATCGACATATTCAGTGCAATCCCTCTCAAATTACCAATGGCATTTTTTTACAGAACTAGAACAAAAAATCTGAAAATTTGTATGGAGACACAAAAGTCCCCGAGTAGCCAAAGCAGTTTGATGGAAAAAAAAGGAGCTGGAGGAATCAGGCTCCGTGACTTCACACTGTACTACAAAGCTACAGTAATCAAGACAGCATGGGACTGGCACAAAAACAGAAATATAGATCAATGCAATAGGATAGAAAGCCCAGCGATAAAGCCACACACCTATGGTCAACTGATCTATGACAAAGGAGGCAAGGATACACAATGGAGAAAAAACAGTCTCTTCAATACGTGGTGCTGGGGAAACTGGACAGAGACATGTAAAACAATAAAATTAGAACACTCCCAAACACCATACACAAAAATAAAGTCAAAATGGAACAGAGACCTAAACTTAAGGCTGGACACTATAGAACTCGTAGAGGAAAACATACGAAGAACATCGTTGGACATAAAACACAAGATCTTTTGTAATCCTCCTGCTAGAGTCATGGAAATAAAAACAAAAATATACAAGTGGGGCCTAAGAAAACTTAAAAGATTTTGCTAAGCACAGGAAACTATGAAAACACAACCCTCAGAATGGGAAAAATATTTACATACAAATCAGTGGTCTGAGGATCAATCTCCAAAATATACAAGCAGCTCATGCAGCTCAATATCAAAAAACCAAACAACCCAATCTAAAAATGGGCAGAAGACCTAAATAGATAATTCTCCACAGAAGACATACAAATGGCCAACAAGCAGATAAAAACCTGCTCAACATCACTAATTATTAGAGAGATGCACATCAAAACTACACTGAGGTATCACCTCACACCATCTAGAACAGCCATCATCAGAAAATCAACAAAGAACAACTGCTGGACACAGTGTGGAGAAAAGAGAACACTCTTGCACTGTTGGTGGGAGTGCAAATTGATAGAGCCACTAGGGAGAAGAGTAAGGAGATTGCTTAAAAAACTAAAAATAGAACTACCATATGACCCAGCAATCCCACTAGAGGGCATAAACCCAGAGAAGAGCATAATTCTAAAAGACACATGCACCCCAATGTTCATTGCAGCACTATTTACAATAGCCAGGTCATGGAAACAACCTAAATGGCCACCCAAAGACAAATGGATAAAGAAGATGTGGTACCTATATACCATGGAATATTATACAGCCATGAAAAGGAACTATGTTGGTTCATTTGTACAGGCGTGGATAGATCTAGACACTGTCATACAGAGTGAAGTCAGTCAGAAAGAGAAAAACGGATATTGTACATAAACGCACATGTATGCAACCTAGAAAAATGGTACAGCGGAACCGGTGTGCAGGATAGAATTGATACACAGATGTGGAGAAGCAATGTATGGCCACCAAGGGGGGAAAGTGGAGGGGTTGGTGGTGGTGGTGTGATGAATTCGGAGATTGGGATTGACATATATACAGTAATATGTATAAGATGGATAATAAGAACCTGCTGTATAAAATAATGAAGTAACATTCAAAAGCTCAAAAAACAGTAAGATAAAAGGAAGAAGTTGTGTTCATTTGAACCGATCATTTACTATATAGACAACAAACTCTGAAGGTAGTTGGGACTGTCAATAAAAAGGTAGAAAAAAAAAGAAAGAAAGAACTGAAATAGCAACAAAGAAAACAATATCAAAGATCAAAAAAACAAAAAGCGGGTTCTTTGAGAAGATAAACCATATCGATAAATCTTTAGCCAGACTCATCAAGATAAAGAGGGAGAGGACTGAAATCAGTAAAATTAGAAAGGAAAAAGAAGTTACAACGGGCAACACAGAAATACAAAACGTTGTAAGAGACTACTGCAATCAACTCTATGCTAATAAAATGGACAATCTGGAAGAAATGGACAAATTCTTAGGAAGGTACGACCTTCCAAGACTGAAGCAGGAAAAAATAGAAAATATGAACAGTCCCAGTACGGGTAATGGACTTGAAACTCCGATTACAAATCGTCCAACAAACAAAAGCCCAGGACCAGATGGCTTCACAGGTTATTTCTATCCAAAATGTGGAAAAGAACTAACACCCACCTTTCTCAAACTCTTCCAAACTATTGGCGTAGAAGGAACACTCTGAAACTCTTTCTATGAGGCCACCGTCACCCTGTTACGAAAAGCAGACAAAGAGAGTAGGAAAAAAAGTTACACCCCGATATCACTGATGAACTTAGATGCAAAGCGGCTCAACAAAATAGTAGCCCACAGAATCCAACACCACATTAAAAGTATCATACCTCATGATCAAGTGGGATTTATCCCAGGGATGCAAGGATTCTTCAATACACGCAAATCAATGTGATTCCCCCTATTGACAAATTGAAGAGGAAAAACCATATGATCAAGTCAATCGATGCAGAAAAGCTTGTGACAAATGTCAACACACATTTGTGATATAAAGCCTCCAGAACGTGGGCTTAGAGGGAACCTCACTCAACTTAACCAAGGACGTATACAACAAACCCACAGCAAACGTTTTCAGTGGTGAAGAACTGAAAGCATGTCCCCTAAGATCAGGAACAAGACAAGGATGACCACTCTCACCACTATTATTCAACATAGTTTTGCAAGTGCTACCCACAGGAATCATACCAGAAAAAGAAATAAAAGGGATCCAAATTGGAAAAGAAGTAAAACTGTCACTGTTTGCAGATGACATGATACTATACATAGAAAATCCTAAAGATGCTACCAGAAAACTACTAGACCTCATCAGTGAATTTGGTAAAGTTGCAGGATACAAAATTAATACACACAAATCCCTTGCATTTCTATACACTAACAATGAAAGATCAGAAAGAGAAAGAAACAATCCCATTTACCATCCCATCAGAAAGAATAAAATACCTAGGAATAAACCTATTTAAGGAGACAAAAGACCTGTACTTCAAAAACCATAAGACGCTGATAAAAGAAATTGAAGATGACACAAACAGATGGAAAGATATACTGTGTTCTTGGACAGGAAGAATCAGTATTGTAAAAAGGCCATACTACCCAAGGCAATCTAGGGATTGCATTGCATCTATATCAAATTACCAATGGCATTTTTCACAGAACTAGAACAAAAAATTTTCAAATTTGTATAGAAACATAAAAGACCCTAAATAGCTAAAGCAATCTTGAGAAAGAAAAATGGAGCTGGAGGGATCAGGCTCCCTGACTTCAGACTGTACTACAAAGAGCTACAGTTATCATAACAGTAACGCATCAATACTTGCACAAAAACAGATATACAACTCAACAAAACAGGATAGAAAGTGCAGAAATAAACCCACATACTTACAGTCAATTAATTTACAACAAAGGAGGCAATAATGTACAGTGGAGAAGACAGTCTCTTCAATAAGTGGTGCTGAGAAAACTGGACAGCTACATGCAAAAGAATGAAATTAGAACATTCTCTAACATCATATTCAAAACTAAAAGACCTAAATGTAAGACCAGTTACTATAAAGTTCCTTCAAGAAAACATAGTTGGAACACTCTTTGATGTAAATCTCAGCAACATCTTTTTGGGTCTGTCTCCTAGAGTAATGGAAATAAAAGCAAAAACAAATGGGATCCAATTAAACTTAAAAGCTTTTGCACAGTAAAGGAAACCATAAACAAAGACAACCTATGGATCAGGAGAAAATATTTGCAAACAATGCAACAGACAAGGGCTTAATTTACAAAATACACAAACAGTGCATATAGCTCAATATAAAAAAAGAATCCAAAAATGGGCATAAGTTCTAAATAGACATTTTTCCAAAGAAGATATATACAGATAGCCAAGAGGCACATGAAAAGATGCTCAACATTGCTAATTATTAGAGAAATGCAAATCAAAACTATAAGGAGGTTATCACCTCACACCAGTCAGAATGGCCATCATCGAAATGTGTAATAAATGCTAGAGTGGGTGCAGAGAAAAAGGAACCCTCCTACACTTGGTGGGAATGTAAATTGGTATAGCCACTATGGAGAACAGCATGAAAGTTCCTTCAAAAACTAAAAACAGAGTTGCCATATGATCCTACAATCCCACTCCTGGGCCTATATCCAGAGAAAACTATAACTCAAAAAGACATGCACCCCAATATTCACAGCAGAACTATACAATAGTCAAGACGTGGAAGCAACCTAAATATCCATTGATGGATGGATAAAGAAGGAGTGGTGGAGTGGTGTATATATACAACGCAATATTACTCAGCCCTAAAAAAGAATGAAATAATGCCATTTGCAGCAACATGGTTGGACCTAGAGATTATCATACTAAGTGAAGTAAGCCAGACAGACAAATATCATATGATATCACTTATATGTGGAATCTAAAATATGATACAAATGAACTTACTTACAAAACAGAAATAGACCCACAGACGTGGAATACAAACTTACGGTTACCAAATGGGATGGGGGTGAGGGATAAATTAGGATTTGGGGATCAACAGATACATACTACTATATATAAAATAAATAACCAATAAGGACCTAGTGTATAGCACAGGAACTCTACTCAATATTCTGTAATAACCTACAAGGGAAAAGAATATGAGAAAGAATAGATATCTATGTATAGCTGAATCACTGTGCTGTATACCTGAAACTAACAACACTGTAAATCAACTACATTTCAAAAGATAAAAATCTTAAATGCATAAAGTAACTTACTGTTAAGAGGACACTGAGGTGGATCATTTTTATAGCGGGAAGAATTTCTCTGTCAATCTAAATGGGCATTCCTTAATTAATTTTTAAACAAATCCAGATGTTTATACATCACGTTTATATGGAGTGATTCTTCTTCTTTTTCTTTTTAATGCAGTTTCAATTTCTGGATTTTCAGATCCCATTCAAAATACATTTTATTCCTCTTCCTCATGACAGTCCCCCAAATATTTGAGGATATTTACTATTTTGTCCGCCTGAGGTTCCTCTTCATTATGGTGGGCCACTCCCCTCCCACTCAAATACTCCTTATAGAACATAATTTAAAATTTGTTCATCATTCTAATTTATCTCCTCTGAATACACTTTGTTGGAAACATCCAGATTGCCTGACTCAGATGCAGTCTACCGGAAAAGTATAAGCAAAAGTAATCATTTTAACTACATTCAGTAGCACCCACGGAACACTAAAGTATAATCAAATTCCTATAAGGTACTGGAGGAGCTATGTTCAAGAAACATGAGTCTGACTGTGAACTGAGGGCAGCCAGCTGTGGTCTGACTAGGACAGAAAGACTTCAATCTGACCATCACTGCCCTCATTGTACATGGTACCTTTGTAGAATTGCATTCATTTCCCCAGCCTCCCTTCCCCCTCCCCACAGTTTTAGCGCACTGAGTTATATTCATCGTCCCATCAACCTAAAACCTTCAAGTCTTTTCTGTATTTGTGCAGCCATTAGGTTTTTCTTTTGACAGGTCATTCTGTGACATTTACCCCTGCTCCCCTGCTTATATACTAGGCAGTCTCACCTTGAACCTTGTGAAGACTAAGAAACCATAACAAAGAGACCCTCCATACAATGGCTTATATATCATGTAACAGCTATGAAGTGAGCAATCCAAGTCATCAGAGGAGCTTTGCTCCACATGGTCATCCAGGGACTCAGGCCCCCTCCATCTTGTAGCTCAGCTACTGTCCCAGGGCACTGTCTTCACTGGCATCCTTGATGCTGGGGCTGGGCCACTGTCAAGTCTATTCCAGTTCCATCCAGTGGGAAAAGGAAGGAGAATATATAAGCGACACCCCAACATCTTAAGACAGACCTGGAAGTCGCGCTCATCATGTGTGCCAAGATTTCATAAGTGAAAACTCACTCGTGACCAAACCCAACTGCAAGGGAAGCTGGGAAATATAGCCTAGTTGAGCAATCATGTGCCCAGCCACAACTCCATTCCTGTGTAAGATGGGGAGGACAAATCTTGGTGGTCAACTAGCAGTTTACACTACTAATCTCATCTTAGATACTTTCTATCATTTGTTCATTCACTCGTTCATTCATTTGCTCATTCATAAAACTTTCACTGAGAACTTACTGTCAGGAACTAAGCTGCATGTTAGAGGAATTCAAAAGCTAAGGAGACAGGTACCACACAATGAAACAACTGAAAGTCTAGTTTGTTGAAACTTCTTTGGATCAGCATTATGCCACCCAATGTATTACTTAACATATCCAGCTTCCTGTAATTCCCATGTATACCAGCAATTTTCTCTTTCAAATCCGTGATCAGTACGTTAAATGGTCAGAGGTGAGAATAAAGCCTTTTGGCAGCCACTGAGAACTTTCCCCTATGTTGACTTGACCCAGCAATGAGATGCTGTGAGGTAAGGATATTTAAGCATTAAAAATGCACCCAACTCTCATTCAGCCTGTCCCCAGGTATATCTCGACAGACTTTGTCAATGACCTTGCTAGTCTTCAGATTCTCTCTGGCTACCACATTCTCTGGTCTACCACTCAGATGTTCCCATTACAAATGAGATTCAAATGACCAGTTGTTACTGGTCCTGAGAGAATCTTTCCCCCCTCATGAGTACCACATCCACCTTTCAGTCTTCATAAATAGTCCTTTCAATAAGATAGTCTAAAATTTTGTTTTACAAATTGCTCATTAGCCTATAGCTACAGAATTCTTTGCCCTTTTAAAAATTAAGCCTACTTGATCTGTTCATGCTTTTTAGTATCTCTCACGTACCTCATGATTCTTCAAGGTTATTAATTATAATGTCACATCCAAGTTTTTTCCAGAGTCCTGGGATGTAACTGGTTCAAGCCAAAGAACTTAAAAAGACTTATTACCCTCTTAAGTCTTCTCACCCATCTTTGTCTCCAATTCACTCTTCACTGTTTGATTTATACCGTCCAATCCAAAGATCATTCTTCTTAATAGAGAAGAATAAAAAATGGCTTTGGGTTGAGTACGGTTGCTTTCTCTATCATCTATTAACATTACATTATCTGCCCCAAGTAAACATATTTTTTCCATCTTAATTTGTCTTTTTTCTACTACACATTTTAAAAATGGGAGCTCCTGTCTTCTCGGTGCTGCCTTAGCTAAGCTCACTATATTTGACGCTGCCTCCCTTAAGCTTTGGGATCTGCTGGTCCTCTCCAGCCTATCTACTCTCCCAAAGCAAAGATATCAACCTCTTACCCTCTCTCCCTCATATCCCCACTCAATAATTTATCCTCTTTTTCTCCCATTTTGGAGTGGTGTACTCTCTTGGGTTCATATTTTGCCAGTGTCTCCTGGTTCCTTGCCCTCTTCCCTGGCCAGATCTCTGAGAATTAGTGTTAAACTATGCATGGTAAGTGTATGTGTGTGTGTGAGATAGAGTCTGTGTGATGAACCTCTCACACTTACTTGCTTAGTTATTTCTCATTTGACACTGAAATATCCATGAAAGAGAGATGCTATCTTGTTCACCACTGTATCCCCAGCATCTAGCACAGTGCTTGATGTTAACATGCCCATAAAAGGTTATTGAATAAATGACCTCTTTCTCATGTAAAGGCCTTGTGAGCAGCATTTTCTTGAATCAAGCTCTCAGATGACTCATGGTCAAACTAAGGAAGAAATAAGCAGTGTGTTTCCATGACTTACTGAAAAGCTGGTGCCCACAGAAGATGGACTCTTTTTCTCCAATAGAAAGAATAGATAAAATAGTAGACATAAAAGGAAGACGAGGTATGTTGGTCTTCAGCAATCCCCTAGAATTTCATTTCTCCTTCAGCCAATAGCATCCCTTTACACCTACTGATCTCATGGATTTTTCCTTCTGTTAACTAAAACAGACATTGTGGAAAAATATTTATCAAGTGCTTGATATTTGTCAGTCCCTGTGATAAGACTCTCACTTGCATTTCTCTTCATGTATCCATGACAACATTTCCATGAAATAGGTGTGATTATTCCCATTTTCCAGATGAGAAAGTGAGGCACAGGAGGTTATTAGTGTCGGTGTCAGTTTCTGGTTCATAGTTAAGTGCTCAATAAGTAGTAGCTACTTTTATTGTTATCATTGTTTTGTTTTTTTTTAATTGTGGAAGTGTCCTGCACGAGGTATGGAGAAAGTGCTTTTGTAGTTCAGAGAATATGGTGATGAACTGCCACGTGCAGTCACTGTGCTAGAGATTGGGGAGGGGGGTCTGAGAAAGTGAGCAAGACGTCTTCATTCTCAGAGAATTAATGTGTCTGTGTGTCTGTTTGAGATGAAGTAAGGCAAAATGTCCTAAAAATGATCATAGGGGCACTAAGGAAGCACAGAGGAAGATTACCACCAGCCCTGTGAAGGAGGTAACGTTCGAAATAAACTTGCAAGGAGAGTTAGGATCTCCTACGCAGACAAAGGCAGGGAGGTGGAAGAGTACAGGGCACAACTGGGGAATGATGGACTGTCTGGTGGCTGTGCTTTCCTGTTCCTTCCATCCTTTGATCCTAGTTTTAAGCTCTGGTCCCTCCCAGCTTTTGGTCTGTTAATATAACCTCCCCCCACCCAACTTCCCCAACTCATACCATCTAGGGCCCTCTTCACTTATTCTCCAATTGCTGTCATTTTGGCCCATTTGCCTTAATCCAAACTCTCAGTTCTGTAATCTTATTTTACAGAACAAATCCTGCCTGTGGTCATTTGGACTCTCTGTTTGTTCTTAGCAATGATGACAACATGGTGGCTGCTTTTTCCCTGGATCTCGGCTCATCCCTGTCCTCTGTTCATTAGGAACCCCTCTCTGATTGTAGTTCTTATTTACTTAACCCCTTCTCTCCTTCCTTGGCCCACTTCTCATGTCCTCCTCCCCACACATACAGTCTATTTAGATGGACACAGGGGAGCAAAAGAGAATAGACCAGTATTACCTCTATTTTTGATTTTGAAATGATCCAAAGACAGTTCTCCCACTCCCCCTATTTTCCAAGCCAAAGATCTTCAGTCATCAGATTCCCCCTCACATGATTTGCATCTACATTGTAATCAGCTTCTGGTTGACCCTAGTTTCTCTCCACCCTCTACCCTGCAAACCTGAAGCTTCCAATTAAGAGGGAGAATTAACATCCCCATGTATGAGTCACTTAAGTAACTACCAGAAACAAAAACCAACCTAAAAATTAATGGAATTTTGAGAAGGCCGAAATCAATATTTCAAATAGGGCAGGGAACGTATCCTAACCATCTTCATCTTTGGATGCCTGTTTATTGGCACGGTGACTTGAAATTTTGGGAATCATATTAAAGAAGTTATTTCTTAGTCAGGAAACCCTTGAGTCATTACCAGGGGATTATGGGAGGTATCATGAATATTTACTGAGCTTAACATATTGCTTTAATGGAAATCTTTGGTTACTTCATTTGGTTTTCAGACTCTCTTTCTCCTGCTTTTAGTCATTGCAAGTTACTTTCTGCAGGAACTAATTTCTAGATCTCAGTAGTGCATCGCAAGAGTATGGAATTTTTTGTCTTGCACTTTCCATCATTTTTCCTTAGGAGGAAACACTGTTGCTGCTCCTTCCATATCCCCTTGACATTCACACTTGGCCTCAGCCTTGGTCCAGCAGCAGAGCAAGCAGGAAGCGCCAGAGAGTTAATGTTCCTAGAGCCGCCCTCACCCAACTATAGACTTCCTCACTTCTTAGTTGGGGCAAGTGAGGCATACTGAGGCATACTCTGCACTATTTTACAGAATTCAGAGGGGTTAGCTCCAGGTGCCCAAAGTGGTACTGGCTTGATAACACACTTTATTTACTTCCTCCCTTTCTCTTTGTCACTTATCCATTCCACTACTGGTATTTCCTCGGCTCATCTCCCTAATAAACTCTTTATGCTTGAATCCTTGATTGGGGTCTGCTTCTGGGGGACAACCCAAACTAAGACAACATTTTATATAGATTTTCCACATCTCACAAAGATAGAATATTATGTGTGGGTTTAGTTCATTCCTTCCTTGGTGCTTTACACATATTTAAAAGCGTAGTGGCAATGTTATCTATACTAAACCTCTTTTGTTTTATTAATCTGTATAAATTAGAAATGAATAATGTTACCCCAAAATTATAATTATCAAAGTATTTAGTTGATATAACAATAAATTCCCCCAAACTAGGGCTTTAGGGCACACTCAAAATTAAACATGGTGCATGTCCCTCAAGGGACTTTCAGGCCAACTAGGTTGGGACATCTGCCAGCAATAAAAGCATTGCTCTTAACCCAGAGTCATTTGGTAGGATAGCACAGCAGTTTAACAATCGAGTAAAATATTGGGGGAATGTTTTCCCATTCTAGTTCATCATGCATCGTTTTGAGAGCTTCCTTCCCAACAGCTGAATACACATGTTCCATCCCCCCGATCATGATCTCAATTTCAAAAACCAATGCATTTTTGATTGAAATAAAGATCAATTGAATAGATTGAAAATAAATTGAAATAAAGATCAGTGTAAAGGAAAAGCTAGTCCATTTTATGATGAGTTCCCACAGTTGAAAGAGAAGATCAGGTTAAGCCATCAGAATAATCAAAATTCTAAAAGATTGTAAAGGAAAACTTTAGACCATTTAAACTTAACACACGGGGCATTTTGTTTTGAGCAGAAAGCAAACAAACAAGGCTTAGGGCTTGTAAACGAATAAACAATTTTCATTGTAGGCATGGACCAAGAAGTAACTGTTTGGCAGTACGTTTTTTAGAAACCAACTTTGGGACTGACAGCTGCATTATTCAGTATGAAAACAATTTTCGTGGGGAGCAAACACTCATCCTTTTTCCCGCATTTGAAAACCTCTTCCTTAGTGAAACAGCTTATTTACATTTCCCTAGAGAAAAGCCTGCTATGAAAACTTCGAGTCAGGCTTGCATTTCACAATTCCAAATGAAGAAGATTAATCGCCCTCGTTCAGTGAATACCAAGACAATGGTGAGGCCAAGAAGAAAGCTGGAGGGGGACCCCAGGGAAATCAAAGGCACATTGACGCTTACATCACATGCCCTTCCCCATCTCATTTTACAGTGTTGCCTTTCCCTACCACCTCCTGCTCCCCTAGACATCCCCCAAAGCTTTCCAGCCCAAATACAGATCCATAAGCAGCAGGAGTAACATGAAAGACCCAAACCTCACCCTTAGAAATGCAAGACTTTCAGTTCCCTGTTCATGTCATGAGAAAGGTAGTTATCAAGCCTCCTATACAAAGGATTGAACCTGAAAGAACTGAGTCCCCTGGGATCTCTGAGGGAAAGGATGGAGCTAATGTGTATGGCAAACAAATATTCATGACAGGTATTTGGGCAGGTTGATGGTCAAAGCTAATTGCAGCTAACTAATAGGGGTAGGAAGATGCTCAGGACTGCTGAGTTCTTGAGCAGGTGGATTAACATTCAAAAGAGAAAACATAAGCAAAGTGGAGGCATCTATGATCAAAACTGTCAAGACTGATGCCAAGGCCACACACCAAAAGTTCCTCCAAATGGATCAAAGATCTAAATTGTTTTTTTAAAAAATAAACAATTGAAGAAAACAATGGTGAATTCCTTTATAATCGGGGAGTGATGAAAGCCTTTCTAATTATGACTCAAAACCCAAAAGCCAAAAAAGAAGAGATTAGTTTTTGTATTAGACTGCTTTTAAAAAGAAAATTTTTGCCTGGCTGAAACTACAATAAGAAAAGGCATAAGAGATGGCAGAGTAGAAGGACTTGAGCTCACCTCCTCTCATGAAAACACCAGAATCACAACTAACTGCTGAACAACCATCAACAAAAAAGACGCAAAACTACCAAAAAAAAAAAAAAAAGATATTCTATATCCAAAGAAAAAGCAGCAGCCACAACGAGACGGTAGGAAGGGCACCGTTGCAATACAATGAAATCCCATACCCGCCAGTCCATTCCACAGACTGGAAAATAATTATATCGCAGAGGATCTCTCACAGGAGTGACAGTTCTGAGCCCCACGTCAGGCTCCCCAGCCTGAGGATCTGGCAATGAGAGGAGGAGCCCCCAGCGCATTTGGCTTTGAAGGCCAGTGGGGCTTTAGTGCAGGATCTGCACAGGACTGGGGGAAACAGAGACACCGCTTGGAGGGTGCACACAAGGTTTCATCTGCACTGGGACCCATGGCAAAGCAGTCACTCCACAGGAGCCAGGGCCAGACCTACCTGTGGGTCTTGGAGGGTCTCCTGGGGAAGAGGGAGTCAGGGGTGGCTCCCTGTGGGGGCAAGGACACTGGTGGATGGCCCAAGGAAGACCCACTGGCGTGAGCTCTCCTGAAGGTTACCGTATTGGCACCGAGACTTGGCCCCCCCAACAGCCTGTAGGCTCCAGTGCTGTGACGCCTTAGGCAAAACAACCAACAGGGTGGGAACACAGCCCCACCCATCAGCAGACAGGCTGTCTAAAGTCGTCCTGAGCCAAGAGCTGCCTATAAACACACCTCTGGACATGGCCCTGCCCACCAGAGGGACAAGACCTAGCTCCATCCACCAGTTGGCAGGTACCAGTCCCTCCCGCCAGGAAGCCTGTACAAGCCCCTGGACCAACCTCACCCACCAGGGGGCAGACACCAGAACCAAGAAAAATCACAATCCTGCAGGCTGCGGAAGAGAGGCCACAAACACAGAAAGTTCGACAAAATCATACGGCAGAGAAATGTGTTCCAGGTAAAGGAACAAGATAAAACCCCAGAAAAACATGTAAGTGAAGTGGAGATAGACAATCCACCTGTGAAAGAATTAAGAGTAATGATGGTAAAGATCCAAGATCTCAGAAATAGAATGGAGGCACAGACCGAAAGGATACAAGAAATGTTTAGTAAAGAGCTAGAAGCTTTAAAGAACAAACAGAGGGCTTCCCTGGTGGTGCAGTGGTTGAGAGTCCACCTGCCGATGCAGGGGACACAGGTTCGTGCCCCAGTCCGGGAGGATCCCACATGCCGTGGAGTGGCTGGGCCCATGAGCCATGGCCGCTGGGCCTGCGCGTCCAGAGCCTGTGCTCCGCAATGGGAGAGGCCACAGCAGTGAGAGGCCCGCGTACCGCCAAAAAAAAAAAAAAAGAAAAAGTACAAACAGAGATGAACAATACATTAACTGAAATGAAAATACACTAGAAGGAATCAATAACAGAATGAATGAGGCATAAGAATGAATAAGTAAGCTGGATGACATATTGGTGGCAATCACTGCCATGGAACAGAATGAAGAAAAAAGAATGAGAAGAAAAGAGGACAGTCTCAGAGACCTCTGGGACAACATTAAACACAAGAACATTCACATTATAGGGGTCTCAGAAGGAGAAGAGAGAAAAGGCCTCAGAAAATATTTGAAGAGAAAATAGCCAAAAACTTCGCTAACATGAGAAAGAAAACACTCAAGTAGAGGAAGCGCAGAGAGTCCCATAGAGGATAAACCCAAAGAGGAACACACTGAGACACATATCAATCAAACTGACAAAAATGAAAGACAAAGAGAAAATATTAAAAGCAACAAGGGAAAAGCAACAAATAACAAAGGAATCACCATAAGGTTATCAGCTGATTTTTCAGCAGAAACTCTGCAGGCCAGAAGGAAGTGGCATGATATACTGAAAGTAATAAAAGGGAAAAACCTACAACCAAGAATACTCTACCCAGCAAGGCTTTTGTTCAGATTTGATGGAGAAATCGAAAGCTTTACAGACAAGCAAAAGCTAAAACAATTCAGCACCAACAAACCAGCTTTACAATAAATGCAAAAGGAACTTCTCTAGATGAAAAAGAAAAGGCCACAATTAGAAACAAGAAAATTACAAACAGGAAAGCTCACCAGAAAAGGCAAACATACAGTAAAGGTAAGAAATCACCTACACAAATATGATATCAAAACCAGCAACTTTGAGAAGAGGAGAGTACAAATGTAGATTATTGGAAATGCATTTGAAATTAAGAGACCAGCAATTTAAAACAATCTTGTGTATATATACACTGCGATATCAAAACCTCATGACAACTGCAAACCAAAAATCTACAGTAGATATAGACATGCACACACACACACACACGTGATCCAAACACAATACTAAAGATAGTTCATCAAATCATGAGAGGAGAGAACAAAAGAGGAAGGGAACAACAAAGACCTACAAAACCAAATCCAAAACAATTCACAAGATGGCAATAAGAACATACATCTCAGTAATTACCTTAAATGTAAATGGACTCAGTGCTCCAACCAAAAGACACAAACTGGCTGAATGGATACAAACACAAGACCCATATATATGCTGTCTACAAGAGACCCACTTCTGATCTACGGACACATACAGACTGAAAGTGAGGGGGTGGAAAAATGTATTCCATGTAAATGGAAATCAAAAGAAAGCTGGAGGAGCAAAACTCATCTCAGACAAAATAGACTTTAAAATAAAGACTGTTACAAGAGACAAAGAAAGAAGATATAACGATTGTAAATATATATGCACCCAACATAGGAGCACCTCAATACATAAGGCAAATGTTAACAGATATAAAAGGAGAAATGGACAGTAACACAATGATAGTGGAGGACTTTAACACCTCACTTACATCAATGGACAGATTATCCAGACAGAATATCAACAAGGAAACACAGGCCTTAAATGACACATTAGACCAGATGAACTTTATTGATATTTATCGAACATTCCATCTGAAAGCAGCAGAATACACATTCTTCTCAAGTGCACATGGAACATTCTCCAGGATAGTTCACATGCTGGGCTACAAAGCAACCCTCGGTAAATTTAAGAAAACTGAAATCACATCAAGCATCTTCTCCGACCACAGCACTATGAGATTAGAAATCAACTATAAGAGAAAAAACTGTAAAAAACACAAACACGTGGAGGCTAAACAATACATTACTAAACAACCACTGGATCACTGAAGGAATCAAAGAGGAAATGAAAAAAATATCTAGACACAAATGAAAAAAAAACACAGTGATCCAAAATCTAAGGGACGCAGCAAAAGTGGTTCTAAGAGGGAAGTGTATAGCAATACAATCTTACTTCAGGCAACAAGATAAATCTCAAATAAACATCCTAACTTACACATACAGCACGTTTAGAAATTAGAACAAAGCAAACCCAAAGGTAGTAGAAGGAAAGAAATCATAAAGCTCAAAGCAGAAATCAATTAAATAGAGATGAAGAAAACAACAGAAAAGATCGATGAAACTGAAAGCTGGTTCTCTGAAAAGATAAAACTGATAAACCTTTCGCCAGACTCATCGAGAAAACAAGGGAGAGGGCTCAAATTAATAAAATTCGAAATGAAAAAGGAGAAGTTACAACTGACACCACAAAAATATAAAGGATCATAAGAGACTACTACAACTATATGCCAATAAAATGGACAACCTAGAAGAAATGGACAAATTCTCAGAAAGGTACAATCTCCCAAGATTGAACCAGGAAGAAACAGAAAATATGAACAGACCAATCACAAGGACTGAAATTGAAACTACGATTAAAAAACTCCCAACAAACAAAAGTTCAGGACCAGATGGCTTCACAGGCAAATCTACCAAACATTTAGAGAAGAGTTAACACCTGTCCTTCTAAAACTATTCCAAAAAATTGCAGAGGAAAGAACAGTTTCGAATTCATTCTATGAGGCCACTATCACCCTGATACCAAAACCAGACAAAGATGCCACACACACACAAACAAAAATTATAGGCCAACATCACTGATGACCATAGACGCAAAATTCCTCAACAGAATACTAGCAAACCTAATCCAACAATACATTAAAAGGATTATATAACACAACACTGTAAAGCAATTATACTCTAATAAAGATGCTAAATTTAAAAAAGGATTATACACCATGATCAAGTGGGATTTATCCCAGGGATGCAAGGATTCTTCAATATATGTAAATCAATCAGTGTGATATACCACATCAACAAACTGAAGAATAAAAACCATATGATCATCTCAATAGATGGAGAAATAGTTTTTGATAAAATTCAACATCCATTTATGATAACTCTCCAGAAAGTGGGCATAGAGGAAAGCTACCTCAATATAATAAAGGCCATATATGACAAACTAACAGCTAACATCATACTCAGTGGTGAAAAGCTGAAAGCATTCCCTGTAAGATCAGGAACAAGACAAGAGTACCCACTCTCGCCACTTTTATTCAACATAGTTTTGGAACTCATAGCCACAGCAATCAAAGAAGAATAAATAAAAGGAATCCAAATTGGAAAGGAAGAAGTAAAACTGTTACTGTTTGCAAACGACATGATACTATACAAAGAAAATCCTAAAGATGTTACCAGAAAACTACTAGAGCTCATCAATGAATTTGGTAAAGTTGCAGCATACAAAATTAATACACAGAAATCTCTTGCATTCCTACACACTAAGAACAAAAGATCAGAAAGAGAAATTAAAGAAACAATCCCATTTACCACTGCACCAAAAAGAATAAAATACCTATGAATAAAGAGGCAAAAAACCTACACTCAGAAAACTGTAAGATACTGAAGAAAGAAATCAAAGATGACACAAATAGATGGAGAGATATACCATGTTCTTGGATTGGAAGAATCAGTATTGTCAAAATGACTACACTACCCAAAGCAATCTACAGATTCAATGCAATCCCTATCAAATTACCAATAGCATTTTTCACAGAATTAGAACAAAAAATTTAACAATTTGTATGGAAACACAAAAGACCCCAAATAGTCAAAGCAATCTTGAGAGAGGAAAATGGAGCTGGAGGAAATCAGGCTCCCTAACTTCAGACTATACTACAAAGCTACAGTCATCAAAACAGTATGGTACTGGCAGAAAAACAGAAATATAAATCAATGGAACAGGACAGAAAGCCCACTAATAAACCCACACACCTATGGTCACCTAATCTGTAATAAAGGAGGCAAGAATATACAATGGAGAAAAGACAGTCTCTTCAATAAATGGTGCTGGGAAAACTGGACAGCTTCATGTAAAAGAATGAATGTAGAACACCATACACAAAAATAAACTCAAAATGGATTAAAGATATAAATGTAAGGCCAGATACTATAAAACTCTTAGAGGAAAACATAGGAAGAACACTCTCTGACATAAATCGCAGCAAGATCTTTTTTGATCCACCTCCTAGAGTAATGAAAATAAAAACAAAAATAAACACATGGGACCTAGTGAAACTTAAAAGCTTTTGAACAGTAAAGGAAACCATTAACAAAACAAAAAGACAATCCACAGAATGGGAGAAAATATCTGCAAATGAAGCAACCAACAAGGGATTAATCCCCCAAATATACAAACAGCTCTTACAGCTTAATATCAAAGAAAGAAACAACCCAATCAAAAAATGGGCAGAAGATCTAAATAGACATTTATCTGAATATGACATACAGATGGCCAAGAGGAACATGTAAAGATGCTCAACATCCCTAATTATTAGAGAAATGCAAATTGAAACTACAATGAGGTATCACCTCACACCAGTCAGAATGACCATCGTGAAAAAAATCTACAAACAATAAATGCTGGAGAGGGTGTGGAGAAAAGGGAGCCCTCCTATACTGTTGGTGGGAATGTAAATTGGTACAGCCACTGTGGAGAACAGTATGGAGGTTCCTTAAAAAACTAAAAATAGAGCTACCATATGATCCAGCAATCCCACTCCTGGGCATATATCAGGAGAAAACCATAATTCAAAAGGATACATGCTCCCCAATATTCATTGCACCACTATTTACAACAGCCAAGACATGGAAGCAACCTACGTGTCCATCGACAGAGGAATGGATGAGGAAGACGTGGTACATCTATACAATGGAACATTACTCAGCCATAAAAAATAAAGAAATAATGCAGTTTGTATCAACATGGATGGACCTAGAGATCATCATACTAAGTGAAGTCAGAGAAAGACAAATTTCATATGATATCACTTATATGTGGGATCTAAAAAAAATGATACAAATGAACTTATTTACAAATCAGAAACAGACTCACAGGCATCGAAAACTAATTTATGGTTACCAAAGGGGAAGGCTGGGGGAAGGGATAAATTGGGAGATTGGGATTGACATATACACACTACTATATATAAAATAGATGATCAACAAGGACCTACTGTATAGCACAGGGAACTCTACTCCATATTCCGTAATAACCTATATGGGAAAAGAGTCTGAAAAACAGTGGATATATGTATACATATAACTGAATCACTTTGCTGTACACCTGAAACTAACACAACATTGTAAATCAAATATAAAATAAAAAACTAAAAAAAGCATACGAGAAATGACAAACTAAGGAAAGCTTTTGTAACTTATGTCACAAAATAAAGGTTAATATGTATCCTAAAACCTATATGAAAAAGACCAAAAGCAAAATAGAAAAATGAGCAATATAGCAAAAGAGATGTAAATAGGGCTTTACACATCTAAAAAGCCAAGCTCACCAATAACAGCAGAAATACAGATTAAAATACACTGAGTGACCATTTCTATTTCAAAGTTTGACAGCACACTCTGTAGGCAAGGTTACAGAAACAGGCACTCATAAAACATTGCTGGTGGGAAAGCAAACTATAACTTCCACAAAAGGGAGTTTCATAATGTCTAGTGAAATTACAGATGCATTTATTCTTGACCCAGGAACCCCTCTTCTATGAATCTATCTTAAAGATATTCCTGCACATTTATGAAATGACAGATGACAAGGTTACTGATTGCAGTATTATTAGAATAGCAAAATATTGGAAACAACCCAAATGTGCATGATATAGGACTAGTGAAAATAAACTTTGTTATGTTCATACCATGGACTTCTATGTGGCCATAAACATGTACTGAGAAAGACACTGGTATGGTGTGGTCTCTAGGCTATTTTGTTCAGTGACAAAGCACAAGATGCTGAACTGTGTATGCAGTAAGGTGCATCTTGTGCAATAAAGGGGTAGGAGATGAGACTACATCTACATATTTGCTTCTATTTGCAGGGGAGAAATGCTGGAAGAATAAACAAACAGCGTATTAAAATGGTTGCCTCTAGGGTGTGGGAGGTGGGAGGGATGAGAATGGAGGGAGGAAGCAAGATTTATTGAGTTAACCTTTTTACATACTTTATACTCTGTAACACATCAATGTTTTACATATTCAAAAAATAAAATTAATTCAGAATGTCAACAAATGCCTAACTTGAAAATAAATGGAAATCCATGCTCTAACTCAGTAGCAAATTGATAACATGGCCGCATGGAGAAGAAACATGTTTCCAGCGACTTTAGAGCACAGAATTTGGACTGTGCCTTCTCAGTGTACACTCCCTATAATGTTGAAAGGCAAGGACAGCACCGAGAAAGTGAACTGTTATTATCAGGATGAGAATATTTTATGAGAGGCAGGGTCCTGCTCACATTTGTGGGGCCTGAGGCAAGAAGACAAAGAATGTCTACACACCGTATATCTAAATGACTAAAAGGTGTCAGTCAAGCTAACAAACTTAAATACGTTCCTTCCCACTACCTTGACAGATACACCTTGTCATGACTGGAAGGCCAGGTTGGAATGTAGCCTTCTTGGACTCCAGGCTCCACACCACATTGCGGCAGCATAGACGCTTGCCCCCTTTCCCCTCCTTCTTTAGGGTCTGACCCTCACCAAGAGAGGACCCCACGCACACATGTGGATACCCCAGGCCACACATTAAAGCGCCACCCACCCCTTCCCAACAAAGAGCAATTCTTTGGCCATCCTTCGAGCCTGGCACAGTACACACTAGCTGGGGAATCTTAGGGAAGATGCTTGCTCAGGCCCTAGAAGTAGGCTTCAGGCCTTTTGGGTAGGAAATTCCAAGAGCTGGGTTCTCCAAAGTATGGTCTAGAACAGGTGTCCCCAACCGCCAGGCCACAGACCAGTACTGGTCCGCAGCCTATTAGGAACCGGGCCGCACAGCAGGAGGTGAGCAGCAGGTGAGCGAGCGAAGCTTCATCTGCTGCTCCCCGTCGCTCACGTTACCGCCTGAACCATCCCCCCATCCCCCATCGCTTGCATTACAACCTATGAAACCGGTCCCTGTTGCCAAAAAGGCTGGGGACTGCTGGTCTAGAAAGGGGAAGAATAGTGAGCACATCTGCCTGACCCCTGTGAGTCGGCTTGCCCGGATCTACATTGACATTGAGGAAGAATAGAGCAAGATGATTTATTATAGTATGAATTTTTACTTATTCTCTCCTTATTATCCATTTCCTTTATTTCCAACAAGACCTAGTATTTCCTTGCTTCAGAAAACTTTTTCAGGGCAGAAAATTTCAAATTGCTCATGTGAGGGAAGGCGGTAGGGCTGGGGAGAAGTAAGTGGTTTTGAGAACAGCAAGGGCCCGGGGGGGGGAGAGATTTGTTTTGAACTGGAAAATGGTTGGAAATTATACACCCTGTAGGAGGCGGGGGTCTCAGGAAGCAAAGGAGATAGACGTGTCCCCAGGTCACCATCTTGAACCCTCTGGTGATAATTCTCAAGACTCTTAGAAGGCTGATGGAATATGGTTTTGGATTTGGAACATTTGATAACAGAACCCACATTAATAAGTAGCAGCTTGGAGGCTTGGTTCTAAAGAGGAAAAATGTACAAGCCTGTGATAAGAAGGTTTAGGCTTTCGATGTGCCAAAATTTTGTTTATTTTAATTAGTATTACTTATGAAATTTGATCATCAGCTCACCATATAGGCAGTGCTAATACGACACACGTATGACTTGGTAAATACAAGAGAAGATTCTCTGTTTTTCACTGAAAGTTATCTCCAATGTAGATGGTCTTACCTACTAAACAAATGACTCTTGTTTTCCTTGGCGTTATCCCGTCCTTCCCAGGTTTTACTTGAGGGTTAATGTCTAGTAAAGTAGGCATATAAACGTATGTCTGGTTACATAATAGCTTAGAGTAGTGCTATTCAGAGTGTGGTCTGAAAGCAAGCTTGTGGGTTGATGCTGGCCCACAAACTGCAATTTAACGCTCCCAGCAAGTAAGTAGAGAAATTGGGAGCAAGAGCCAGAAGAAGCATGCAGAAAGCTACAACGTGGATGAACCTTGAAAATATGCTAAATGACATAAGACAGACACAAAAGGACAAATATTGTATAATTCCGCTCATATGAGGCACTAAGAACAGGCAAATTCATACAGACAGAAAGTAGAATGGTGCTTACCTGACAGAGGGATGAATGGGGAGTTAGTGTTATGGGTAAAGAGTTTCCATTTGGGAAGATGAAAAAGTTCTGGAAATGGATAGTGATGATGGTTGTCCAATATTGTGAATGTACTTAATGCCAGTGAATTGTACACTTAAAAATGGGTAAAATGATGTTATGTTATGTATATTTTACAATAAAAAGTATTTTAAAAAGCAATTTACAGAATAATTTTATATTTATTGGAACTAGTAAGAGAAAAATCAGGTCTTATATCTTGCATGTCTAGGTTTTTTCCCTATTTCCCTTTATTCTAGAGATTCATTTCTATTGAATTCGTATAAAAGGATTCAGGGACTTCCCTAGTGGTGCAGCGGTTAAGAATCTGCCTGCCAGTGCAGGGGGCACGGGTTCGAGCCCTGGTCCGGGAAGATCCCACATGCCATGGAGCAACTAAACCCATGCGCCACAACTACTGAGCCAGCGTGCCACAACTACTGAAGTCTGCATGCCTAGAAACCGTGCTCTACAACAAGAAAAGCCACCACGATGAGAAGCCAGCACACCGCAATGAAGAGTAGTCTCCACTCGCTGCAACTAGAGAAAGCCCGTGTGCAGCAACAAAGACCCAACGCAGCCAAAAATAAATAAATTAATTAATTTTAAAAAAAGGATTGGTCGGCTTCCCTGGTGGCGCAGTGGTTGAGAGTCTGCCTGCCGAGGAAGGGGACATGGGTTCATGCCCTGGTCCGGGAAGATCCCACATGCCGCAGAGCGGCTGGGCCCGTGAGCCATGGCCGCTGAGCCTGCACGTCCGGAGCCTGTGCTCCGCAGCGGGAGAGGCCACAACAGTGAGAGGCCTGCGTACCGCAAAAAAAAAAAAAAGGATCGGTCCAAGAGATTAAACTTAAAACAAAAACAAAACCAACCTGGTGCTTCAGGAAAGATACTTTGAGACACACTGTGCAATGGAATGCATTGTGTCTCCCCAAATTCACATGGTGAAGCCCTAACCCACCGTGTGGCTATATTTGGATAAGAAAGTCACTAAGGTTAAATCAGGTCATAAGGGTGGTGCCCTGATCCAGTAGGATTAGCATTCAGAGAGCTGGCGCTCTCTCTCTCCCTGCCACAGGAAGACACAGTAAGAAGGTAGCCATCTACAAGCCAGAAAGAGGGCTCTCACCAGGAACTGAATTGATTGGCACCTTGATCTTGGACTTCCCAGCCTCTAGAACTGAACTCCCAACAAGCAAAAGTCCAGGACCACATGGCTTCACAGGCGAATTCTATCAAACATTTTGAGAAGAGTTAACACCTATCCTTCTGAAACTTTTCCAAAAAACTGCACATGAAGGAATACTCCCAAGTTCATTCTATGAGGCCACCATCACCCTGATACCAAAACCAGACAAAGATACCATAAAAGAGAGAAAACTACAGGCCGGTATCACTGATGAACATAGACACAAAAATCCTCAAAAAAATACTAGCGGGACTTCCCTGGTGGTCCAGCGATTAAGACGCCACGTTCCCAATGCAGGGGGCCTGGGTTCGATCCCTGGTCAGGGAACTAGATCCCGCATGCCACAACAAAAAGATACTGCATGCCACAACTAAAGATCCCACATGCCGCAACTAAAGATACCACATGCCGCAACTAAAGATCCCACAAGTGGCAATGAAGATCCTGCAAGCTGCAACTAAGACCCAGAGCAGCCAAATTAAAAAAGATACTAGCAATCCAAATCCAACAATACATTAAAAGGATCATACACCATGATCAAGTGGGATTTATCCCAGGGGTGCAAGAAGTTTTCAATATCCGCAAATCAATCAGTGTGATACACCACATCAACAAATTGAAGAATAAAAACCATATGATCGTCTCAATAGATGCAGAAAAACTTTCGACAAAATTCAACATCAATTTATGATAAAGACTCTCCAGAAAGTGGGAATAGAGGGAACCTATCTCAACGTAATAAAGGCCATGTATTACAAGCCTACAGCTAACTTCATACTCAATAGTGAAAAGCTGAAAGCATTTCCTCTAAGATCAGGAAGAAGACAAGGGTGTCTACTCTCGCCACTTTTATTCAACATAGTTTTGGAAGTCCTAGCCATGGCAATCAGAGAAGAAAAAAAAAAAAATAAAAGGAATCCAAATTGGAAAAGAAGTAAAAGCATCAGTTTGCAGATGACATGACACTATACATAGAAAATCCTAAAGATGCTATGAGAAAACTACCAGAGCTCATCAATGAACTTGGTAAAGTTGCAGGATAAAAAATTAATAGATAGAAAGCTGTTGAACTTCAATACACTAACAATGAAAGATCAGAAAGAGAAGTTAAAGAAAGAATTCCATTTACCATCGCATCAAAAAAATAAAATACCTAGGAATAAACCTACCTAAGGAGACAAAAGACCTGTACTCCAAAAACAATAAGATGCTGATAAAAGAAACTGAAGATGACACAGATGGAAAGATATACTGTGTTCCTGGATTAGAAGAATAAATATTGTCAAAATGATTATACTACCCAAGACAATCTACAGATTCAGTGCAAACTCTATCAAATTACCAATGGCATTTTTCACAGAACTAGAGCAAAAAAATCTTAAAATTTGTATGGAAACACAAAAGACCCCAAACAGCCAAAGCAGTCTTGAGAAAGAAAAATGGAGCTGGAGGAATCAGGCTCCCTGACTTCAGAATATACTACAAAGCTACACTCATCAAAACAGTATGGTACTGGCAGAAAAACAGAAATATAGATCAATGGAACATAATAGAAAGCCCTGTAACAAACCCACACACCTATGGCCAATCTATGACAAAGGAGGCAGCACTATACAATGGAGGAAAGACAGTCTCTTCAATAAATGGTGCTGGGAAAACTGGACAGCTACATGTAAAAACAAAAATGAAGAGCTTCCCTGGTGGCGCAGTGGTTAATAATCCACCTGCCAATGCAGGGGACATGAGTTCGAGCCATGGTCCGGGAAGATCCCACATGCTGCAGAGCAACTAAGCCTGTGTGCCACAACTACTGAGCCCATGCTCTAGAGCCCACGTGCCACAACTACTGAAGCATGCTCACCTAGAGCCCATGCTCTACAACAAGAGAAGCCATGGCGATGAGAAGTCCTCACACTGCAAAACAGCACACCCCGCTCGCTGCAACTAGAAAAAGCCCGCGTGCAGCAACGAAGACCCAACACAGCCAAAAATTAAAAAAAATTTAAAAATAATAAAATTAAAATGAAATTAGAACATTCTTTAACACCATACACAAAAATAAACGCAAAATGAATTAAAGGCCTAAATGTAAGATTGGATACTAGAAAACTCTTAGAGGAAAACAAAACATAGGCAGAACACTCTCTGACATAAATTTCAGCAATATCTTTTTCAAGCTGTCTCCTAGAGTAATGGAAATAAAACCAAAAATAAATAACTGGGACCTAATTAAACTCAAAAGCCTTGCACAGCAAAAGAAATCATAGACAAAATGAAAAGACAACCCACAGAATGGGAGAAAATATTCACAAACAATGCAACTGACAAGGGATTAGTCTCCAAAATTTACCAACAGCTCGTGCAGCTCAATATCAAAAAAACAAACAACCCAATCAAATAATGGGCAGAAGGCCTAAGTAGGCATTTCTCCAAAGAAGATATACAGATGGCCAAGAGGCACATGTAAAGATGCTCAAGGTCGCTAATTATTAGAGAAATGCAAATCAAAACTACAATGAGGTATCACTTCACACCAGTCAGAATGGCCATCATCATAAAATCTACAAACAATAAATGCTGGAGAGGGTGCGGAGAAAAGGGAACCGTCCTGTACTGTTGGTGGGAATGTAGATTGGTACAGCCACTATGGAGAACAGTATGGAGGTTCCTTAAAAAACTAATAAGAGAGCTACCATATGATCCAGCAATCCCACTCCAGGGCATGTATCCAGCGAAAACCATAATTTGAAAAGAGACATGCACCGCAGTGTTCACTGCACTGCTGTTTACAGTAGCCAAGACATGGAAGCAACCTAAATGTCCACTGACAGATGAATGGGTAAGGAAGATGTGGTACATATTATACAATGGAATATTACTCAGCCATTAAAAAGAATGAAATAATGGCATTTGCAGCAACATGGATGGACCTGGAGAATATCATACCACGTGAAGTAAGCCAGAGAAAGACAAGTATCATATGATATAGCTTATATGTGGAATGTAAACAAAAATGATACAAATGAACTTATTTACAAAACAGAAACAGCCTCACAGACTTAGAGAACGAACTATGGTTACCAGGGGAGAAGGGTTGGGGGGAGGGATAGATTGGGAGTTTGGGAGTGACTTGTACACACTGCTATGTTTATAACAGATAACCAACAGGTACCTACTGTATAGCACAGGGAACTCTGCTCAATATTCTCTAATAACCGAAATGGGAAAAGAATTTGAAAAAGAATAGACACATGTATATGTAAATAAATAAATAACAAAAATTAAAAAAAATATTTTAAAATGAAAAATAAAATTTTAAATTTTATATTTTATGTGTATATATATATATATATATATATATATATATATAAATTCTTAAAACTCGATAATAAGAAAACAGACAATCTAAGTAAAAAATGGGCCAAAGACCTGAACAGACACTCACCAAATTAGATATAGAGATGGCAAGTAAGTATATCAAAAGATGTTCAACATCGTATGTCATTAGGGAAGTGCAAATTGAAACAATTCCTACACATCTGTTGGAAGGACTAAAACCCAAAACACTAACACCACCAAATGCTGACAAGGATGTGGAGCAACAAGAACTCTCATTCATTGTTGGTGGGAATGCAAAATGGTACAGCCACTTTGGAAGACAGTTTGGCAGTTTCTTTCAAAACTCAACATACTCTTACCATACAACCCAGCAATTGCACTTCTTTGTATTTACCCAAAGGAGTTGAAAACTTATGTCCACAGAAAAATATGCACATGGATGTTTACAGCAGCTTTATTCATTGCCAAAACCTGGATACAACCAAGATGTTCTTCAGTAAGTGAATGATAAATAAATTGTGGTACATTCAGACAATAGGATATTCTTCAGCAGTAAAAGGAAATGAGCTATCAAGCTATGAAAAGATATGGAGGAACCTTAAACACATATTACTAAATGAAAGAAGCCAGTCTGAAGATGCTACAACTGTGTGATTTCAACTGTACGACATTCTGGAAAGGTAAAACTAAGGAGACAGTAAAAAGATCAGCCAGGGGTTACTGGGGAGAGAAAATGAATAGGTAGAGCATAGAGGATTTTTAGGGCAGTGAAACTACTTTGCTTGGTACTATAATGGTTGATACATGTAATTTTACATTTGCCCAAACCCATAGAATGTACATCAAGAGAGAACCCTCAATAAACTATAGACTTTGGGTGAAAAAAAAAAAAAAAGGAATTTCTGTTCTTTAAGTCGCCCAGTTTGTGGTACTTTGTTATGGCAGCCCAAGTTGACTAATACACACTAGCCTAGAGGATCAGTGTGAAGTCCCTGCTGCCAGCCTGCGGTCTGCCTTCAACTCAAGGAAGCCATGTTGGAGGCTGAGTGTGGGAGGATAAAAGGGCAGCTCAGTTCTGTGCGCCTGAAAAAGAAGTGTCTCTGAACTGTTTTGATAACATCCTGGGTCTTAACTTCAGCTTTCAGGGGGAGAAATATACTAGGGTAAATTGAGAATATTCACAATGTTTTAAATAGGGAGAAGTGTGCTGTTGAATAATAATGTCAATGTTAACTAGAAGATGTTAACAAATCCTAGTCTTTTAGAAGCCTTTTGACCCTCACTTGAACCAGTGTTCACAGAGGTTGAAACAGTGAGCTTTTATTTAGGCTGAATGGAAAGCAAAATTATTATTGAAAATCTGGCTGCAATTCTAAGATAAGATACCGCTATTATCTATCACTATGAAAAAAGAGAAGAACCACTTCTATTTTGATCAAAAGACAGAGGGCACTAAGAAGCAATTTAATCTAACTCCATACTTTGTGCATTTGATGTAAAACTGAATGTGAAAGTTTCTTCTCTTGGAGTCATTTTGTAGTGACACATTCAAGCTGTACAGAAGTGAGACCCAGGGAAATAAAAATGTGCAGTCTTTTGTCTGTGAGGGTGTCCTCAGAGTGTGCTTCCTGAATAGGGCCAGGGTTTGGAGTTCTGTGGATCCGTTTCTCCTTCTAGTCTGACCCTCCTTGTGGCCTGTCACAAGCATTCATAAGATACTCTCTAGGATCGGGGTAGAGTCTGCACACAGGAGATAGAGCATTCATTTTACCGCTGAATAGCATTCCATTGTATGTGTGTATATATTAAGATTTATGTATCCAATCTACTATTGATGGATGTGTGGACTGATTTATTTATTGTTATTGCAAACATGATTCTATTTAGATGATCATAAATGTTTCCTAGTACACATATAAAAGAGTTTTCCAGAAATAGAACAAATTGCTGGTGGTACATTATGTGCATATTTACTTTTAGTAGCATTATCTTCTATAGAGGATGGTCGAGTGACTACTGCTGAGCTTTGGATTAGTTTTAAATTTATAGATTGATTTGGAAGAAAATTGAGATCTGAACAATACTGAGACTTCCATATGCCATACATCGTGTATGTTCTACTTGTACTTTAAATTTCTGGTAAAACAAACAAGTCCAATCTATTTTCCTTCAACTGTGGCAAAGATGTTCATGTTATATGAGTCTGTCTGGTTCTGAGGGCCAACAAAGCACCAATGCTGGACTTCCTCTTCCACTCTCTACCATAAATCATTGTGTTGGCAGCTTAGAACTAAGAAAGGATCAGAGTTAAGGATTTATACCTACACTGCATGCTGGCTTAGATTTCCTTTCAACAGACTTTCGAGATTCAGTTAAAATAACTTTGACTGTCAAAAAGAAGTCCCTTAGCACTAACCTTACCCAGAAATATTCATTATGTCCCTTATGTAAAATAAAGCTATAAAATACCCACGGTCAGTGAAGCAGGTGGTAAGAGATGTGCAGTGTCTGCGTGGATATGTTTTTCGTGTTTTAAGATGCAGAGCACAGGAACTTGGATAGAATTTGATCAAACATCTAAACAAATTTTATAAGTCATCTGCCACGGGGAACATATTGATCTCCCGCTCAGTAGCACAGGTTACCTTCAACCTTTAAGATACCAATTAACTTTTTTGTTTCCCAAGAGAAGTGCCTGATTGAATAATGCTGAAGTGTCAATAGGAGCACAGCTCAGCAATCATTCATTGATGTTATTGCCTTTATCTCCTCTTACTAACATTGGCACAACAGCTGCTGATTTACTTTCTGCCCTTGTTCTTTACCTAAATCCAACAAGCCTAAGTCTCTAACTTTGCTCCAAGTAGAAACTGTTCAAGGACAGTGACATCAGCAAGATGGTAGAAGAGATTTCAGCCACCATCCCTCCACAGAACATCAATTTTGACGACCACCTGTGGATGGAGTCCTAGAAGGAGAAGAGAGAGAAAGGGGCAGAAGGCTTACTTAAATAAATACTGGCTGAAAATGTCCCATATCTGGGAAGACATAGAGACATCCAGGTACATGACGCTCATAGGTCCCCAATCAGATTCAATCCAAGGAGAACTTCACTAAGACATATTATGATAAAACTGTCAAAAATCAAAGACAGAATTTTGAAAGCAGCAAGAGAAAAGAAACACATTACCTACAAAGGAACATCCACAGGAGTATCAGCAGATTTCTCAGTAGAAACCTTGAAGGTTAGGAGAGAGTACGATGATATATTTAAGGTGTTGAAAGAAAAAAACTGCCAACCAAGAATACTTTACCTGGCAAAGCTGTCCCTCAGAAATGAATGAGAGATAAAGACTTTTCCAGATAAACAAAAGCTGAGGGACTTCATCACCATAAATCTGCCTTACAAGAGATGCTAAAGGGAGTCCAAGTTGAAATGACTGAAATTCAGTTGTTATCAGCTTAAGATAGACTATTATAACTATAAGATGTTTTACACAAGCTTCACGGTAACCACAAAACAAAAAACTATAGTACATACACAAAAGATAAAGAGAAAGGAATCAAAGCATACCACTACAGGAAATCATTAATTCACAAAATAAGACAACAAGAGAGAAAGAAAGGAACAAAGGAACTACGAAATAGCCAGAAAACAAGATGGCAATAGTAGAGGGCAGACAGCAGAAGCAAGAAGAACTACAGTCCTGCAGCCTGTGGAACAAAAACCACATTCACAGAAAGATAGACAAGCCGAAAAGGCAGAGGGCTATGTACCAGATGAAGGAACAAGATAAAGCCCCAGAAAAACAACTAAATGAAATGGAAATAGGCAACCTTCCAGAAAAAGAATTCAGAATAATGATAGTGAAGATGATCCAGGAAAAAGAATGGAGGCAAACATCGAGAAGATGCAAGAAAAGTTTAACAAAGACCTAGAAGAATTAAAGAACAAACAAACAAACAAAGATAAACAATACAGTAACTGAAATGAAAACTACACTAGAAGGAATGAAAGCAGAATAACTGAGGCAGAAGAACGGATAAGTGACCTGGAAGACAGAATGGTGGAATTCACTGCTGTGGAACAGAATAAAGAAAAAAGAATGAAAAGAAATGAAGACAGCCTAAGAGACCTCTGGGACAACATTAAACGCAACAACATTCGCATTATAGGGGTCCCAGAAGGGGAAGGGAGAGAGAAAGGACCCGAGAAAATATTTGAAGAGATTATAGTCAAAAACTTCGCTAATATGGGAAAGGAAATAGCCACACAAGTCCAGGAAGCAGTGAGTCCAACACAGGATAAACCCAAGGAGAAACACGCCGAGACACATAGTAATCAAACTGACAAAAATTAAAGACAAAGAAAAATTATTGAAAGCAGCAAGGGAAAAAGGACAAATAACATACAAGGGAACTTCCATAAGGTTAACTGCTGATTTCTCACCAGAAACTCTACAAGCCAGAAGGGAGTGGCATGATATACTTAAAGTGATGAAAGGGAAGAACCCACAACCAAGATTACTCTACCCGGCAAGGATCACATTCAGATTCGATGGAGAAATCAAAAGCTTTAGAGACAAGCAAAAGCTAAGAGAATTCAGCTCCACCAAACGAACTCTACAACAAATGCTAAAGGAACTTCTCTAAGTGGGAAACACAAGAGAAGAAAAGGACCTACAAAAACAAACCCAAGACAATTAAGAAAAGGGTCACAGGAACATACATATCAATAATTACCTTAAACGTGTGAATGGATTAAAGGCTCCAACCAAAAGACACAGGCTTGCTGAATGGATACAAAAACAAGACCCATCTATATGCTGTCTACAAGAGACCCACTTCAGACCTAGGGACACATACAGACTGAAAGTGAGGGGATGGAAAAAGATACTCCATGCAAATGGAAATCAAAAGAAAGCTGGAGTAGCACTACTCATATCACATAAAATAGACATTAAAATAAAGAATGTTACAAGAGACAAGGAAGGACACTACATAATGATCAAGGCATCAATCCAAGAAGAAGATATAACAATTATAAATATATATGCACCCAACATAGGAGCACCTCAATACATAAGGCAACTGTTAACAGCTATAAAAGAGGAAATTGACAGTAACACAATAATAGTGGGGGACTTTAACACTTCACTTACACCAATGGACAGGTTATCCAAAATGAAAATAAACAAGGAAACAGAAGCTTTAAATGACACAGTAGACCAGATAGATTTAATTGCTATTTATAGGACATTCCATCCAAAATTGGCAGATTACACTTTCTTCTCAAGTCGGCATGGAACATTCTCCAGGATAGATCACATCTTGGGTCACAAATTAAGCCTCAGTAAATTTAAGAAAACTGAAATCATATCAAGCATCTTCTCTGACCACAACACTATGAGATTAGAAATGAATTACAGGGGAAAAAAACGTAAAAAACACAAACACATGGAGGCTAAATAAGACGTTACTAAATAACCAAGAGATCACTGAAGAAATCAAAGAGGAAATCAAAAAATACCTGGAGACAAATGACAATGAAAACACGACGATCCAAAACCTATGGGATGCAGCAAAAGCAGTTCTAAGAGGGACGTTTATAGCTATACAAGCCTACCACAAGAAACAAGAAATATCTCAAATAAACAATCGAACCTTACACCTAAAGGAACTAGAGAAAGAAGAACAAACAAAACCCAAAGTTAGCAGAAGGAAAGAAATCATAAAGTTCAGAGCAGAAATAAATGAAATAGAAACAAAGAAAACAATAGCAAACATAAATAAAACTAAAAGCTGGTTCTTTGAGAAGATAAACAAAATTGATAAACCATTAGCCAGACTCATCAAGAAAAAAAGGGGAAGACTCAAATCAATAAAATTAGAAATGAAAAAGGAGAAGTTACAGCAGACAACGCAGAAATACAAAGCATCCTAAGAGACTACTACAAGCAACTCTATGCCAATAAAATGGACAACCTGGAAGAAATGGACAAATTCTTAGAAAGGGATAACCTTCCAGGACTGAACCAGGAAGAAATAGAAAATATGAACAGACCAATCACAAGTAATGAAACTATGGTTCAAAATCTTCCAACAAACAGAAGTCCAGGACCAGACGGCTTCACAGGTGAATTCTATCAAACATTTAGAGAAGAGCTAACACCCATCCTTCTTAAACTCTTCCAAAAAATTACAGAGGAAGGAACACTCCCAAACTCATCCTATGAGGCCACCATCACCCTGATACCAAAACCAGACAAAGATACTACAATAAAAGAAAATTACAGACCACTATCACTGATGAATATGGATGCAAAAATCCACAACAAAATACTACCAAACAGAATCCGGCAACACATTAAAAGGATCATGCACCATGATCAAGTGGGATTTATCCCACGGATGCAAGGATTCTTCAACAGACGCAAATCAATCAATATGATACACCATATTAGCAAACTGAAGAATAAAAACCATATGATCATCTCAATAGATGGAGAAAAAGC